>NC_090914.1:8474600-8774600 GCF_040956055.1 Brachionichthys hirsutus | reverse complement strand
ACATGTCGCATATTTATCATGTCCGTCTAAACATCCAACAGTTCGATTTTGTGCGACATTCAAAAGACTGGCCTTTTACAATCTCCTTCAAAAACATTGATTCAAAGTTCACATAGTAAAGTCAGTGAGACTTTTGAACTGGCGTTCATATTTGTCATCGTCTCAAAACATCTGATTTGTTTGACTCTTCTTTTACACTTTTAACATCTTAACTGATAGAATTTACTAACAAAGAAAAGTTCAAAGATAACCACACTACCCTTCTCTGCCACCGGGCCAACCCTTCCACCAAGCTCAATTTAAATGAGTTTTAAGTCCCACAGTAAAAAGTCATGAATCAGAAGTTACCCAACTTAAAAAGACCTTGTTTACTGTTATCCTATGCATTTCAGAAGGATAACGACAGAGGATAGAGTCAGACAGTACAGCTTTGTGAGTTGTGTTCACTCTGCTCTTCCTCTTTAACTGGCACCCGTCAGCATCAGTGTCCAGGCCCACTGGCAAGGCATCTGGCTGAAGGACAGCTGGGGCAGGACGACCCGCAGTCCGCCGGGCTTTACAGGCTGCCACTGCAGAGAGCCGTGACCGAGGAGCGACACCTTTGTATGACACGAGAGCAACATGAGAACAAGGCTGACAAGGTGAAATAAGGGGGGGGGGGGGGTCATTTCCCAGAATGCACTGCAATGATTTCAAACTTTAACTATAGCTTTATTGGCTAAATCAATACTGAACATTATTGTAATCCCTGGTTTGCATAGCTGGAGTGAGTTACAGTGAGTTAGCATGAGGCAGCTGCTAGCCTAGCACAAAGAACATGGCTAAAGAGCTTTGAGCTGCGATTCCAACAGGAAGTCCTTGGATTGTTGTTGTGTTTCTGCTAAACGTATGCATGGTTCCATCAGTACCGCGCCTTCCTGTCTTCAACCGGATCAACCCGTCCTCCAACCAGCTGCACCCTGATGTAGAATTTCCAAACTCTCCTGTCATGTCAGTCTTAAGTTTTGCTGCCTGCCTCTCAAATAAAGCCCGTCTGCCTTCGTAATGAGGCAAACACTTGCATTCCTAACATTTATCCCAGTGCATGGAAATAAAGGGACATTTATTTTTCATGAGGATACTTTTTGTGCATGTACTGTATACACACTATCAGTATATCTCAGAGACAATAAGACACGTCAGCAGGAACTACAGTCGTCTTACCTGAGTTTGTCCTTGTGCAACCACAGGTTCACTCAGAATCACAGAGCCATCGTTAGGCCACTCCAACAAAATGGCAAAGATGCTCTTCTCCTGGGGTTTGAAGGTGTACCTATAAAGAAACACAGGTACAGTTATATTCATCAATATTATCAATATATGGGCTCCTGTATCAACTTGACAAACATGAGCCCACCAGATGTTGGGGGTGACGCTGTCTTTCTGAGAGCGCCATGCTGTCGTGTTGTAGATGGCGTCCCCGTTGACCTGCAGCCAATGACCCATCTGCCTCAGACGCTCCTCAAAGATGGGAATGATCCTCCCGTCGTGCGTCGGACCGACGTTCATCAGGAGGTTCCCCCCGCAGGACACAGTCTCCACCAATGTCTAGATAGTTGAGACGTTTTCACAAAATTATAGTTCATGTTTCACATTCTACATCTGTATAGACGATGTAGAGAAATCATGGAGCCATTAATAATTTTACATGAAGCAGTTCAATGGTTGGCGTGGATATTCAGATCTCACCGCTACGAGCTGCTCGATGGTCAGGTAGTCGTCGAGAGTAGCTTCTCGTCTGTAGCCCCAGGACTTCCTGTCGATGGTCATGCAATTTTCCCACTTGTGTTTGATCAGATGTCCCGGCTGGTAGCGATCATTACAGGTGTAATACCCCCCATGTTTACAGAGGCAGTCGCCGCACCAGCGGTCGTTTGTAACCACAGTGTCTCGTACAGGACTGCAACAGACGAGAATTTGTCACACTGGCGATGGTGAATCTAATAAGATGTGTAGGACTGAACTTACCTGTCATTGTAGAGCCAGGATAGGAAACCTGTGCTGTTCCAGTACTGATCAGTGCCACTTCCAGGCCCATCAGACCACAACACGTCTGGCTTGTATTTCATAACCAGCTCATAAAGCTCGGGCAAAGTTTTACTGATGGGAAAGTAGTTTGTAGTGAAGTTATTGGCAGCATCCAGTTGATAGAGTGGATTAAACCACTCAAAGAGAGAATGGTACAGCCCTAAATGCAGGTCGCTGTCAGCGCGGACGGAGCTCGCCACTTCTTCCACCAGGTCTCTTTTTGGACCGACATCCACCGCGTTCCAGTTCCAGGAGTACTTTGAGCCCCATAGTGTGAAACCTGAAGAACATAAAACATTTGACCTCGTTTTAGAGCTCAAGCTGCAGTTATTCCCTGTCGATCCTGTCCTGTACCTTCATGATGCTTTGTTGTCAGGACGATGTACTTTGCTCCGGAGGAGACAAAGAGATCTGTCCATTCTTTGGCATCAAAGAACTCGGCAGTGAAATGCGGAGCAAAATCTTGATACTTGAAGTCTGGAGGATAATTCTTCTGCATAAAGTCAACATATGACTCAACTTTTTGCTCCTGCCATCTCCACCTGGAAGAGAAAACAATACAAAACATGAGCATTTATGTTTATTCTAAGATGGCAGCATATTTTATCCTGTATAATTATTACTACTGCCAAGGAGAGCACAGTATATTGTTATCTGTGTAAAAAGAAAGCAGTTAATCTAGGAGTTTGTTTTTGTCCACTTTCTTAGACGTTGTCAGAACAGAGATTTTGTCCAATTTTATATCGATCATGATGAGTATAGTCTCAATTTAAATGTCTTCAAATGGACGGAAGTCTCACCAGAACCACTCGTTGCCGAAGCTGGGGACAGAGAAGACACCCCAGTGAATGAAGATGCCGAACTTGGCCTGATCGTACCAGCCTGGCAGCGGTCTGGAGTCCAGTGAGTCCCAGGTCGGTTCATAATGTGCACCGCTGATGCCGAACAGCAACACAAGCAAAACGATATTAATAACTAAAGAATCCATTTTAAAATACAAACCTGAATGACAATCACATGACAGAGCAAACGCCAAGGAAGTACTGCAGTGCGCCGCGGTCGCCTCAACAATGGAATTTAATGAAGCTCCGCCTTCGCGGGCGACGCCGAGGTGTTTACTTCGCGCTCCGATGAGGATACGAAAGCCTCTGTTTGCGGAAGTCCACGCCTACAAAAAGACAAACGTAAACAAACCCCTTTCTATCTCAGATAAAAGATGGGGAGACCTGGTGGCATTACGATGTAAATGACATAATATTAATCATAAAGGCGGAGGAGCGTCTGGGGTTGTTTTGTTAGCTCTCACCATTGAAACAAAACCCTTTACATTCCTAACAGCGCCGGCTTCCCACGGAGCGCTTCCGCCTTCGCCACGTGCTCTCTGCGCATGCGTGACCCCCTCCTCCATAGCGGAAGTATAATATTTTGCTTTTGACCCCATGCATGGTTTTGTTGACTGTCACTGTCATATCTCCGCTGGAGATTTTGACAAGGTATGAGCGTTACTTTAACTATATTACTGAATATTTTATCCCTTAAGTGTAAGTATAAGTTGTTAACTTTTTTTATTTGTATTCATCTTTTCGCTGTTAGGACATTGACGACGTTATTGATAATTCAAAACAGGTGAATCATGTCAGCTAACTAATATTATCCTGAGTGTTTATTATGGCTTGAACTAACTTATTCTCGCTTTGTTTCAAGGCTGGCTTGTTGGCGTTATTAGCCGTTGCAGAGCATGCTGGAGAATTTCAAAAGATTATTGAGTTGTCACAAAGGTACTTGAAACAGTTTTATCTGAAAATAAATGTCTTTTTTCTCTCCTTACTAATATTTCTACTTTGCTCCAGGTTTCGAGGTTTTATTTTTCCTTGCCTGGGAGTTCATCCTGTTCAACGTGTGTCCCCGGAGACACAGAGAGGAGCGTCTCTTCAGGTTTGTCAGTGTCATGGGTTGGTTTACCCCAAAATAGGTCTTTTTTTATATTAACACAAAGTACTAGTGAACGATTTAAAGAAAATAAAAGTGATGTTTTTATTAATAAGCTTTTGGACACAAAATAAATGTTAATTTATGGAACGTAACCATTCAACTATTGGCTGTCAATGGACCTCACATTTCCATCCATTTATATATATATATATATTTGAGTTTTTGTAACATTGGCAAATTTCTGAAGTTGTGATATCATGTATTTTTTTATAGGATCTAGATGCTGCTCTACCCATAATAGAGAAATACAAAGACCACCTTGTTGCCATTGGAGAGGTAATAATTTAAGTATGTGTGTTTGATGTGTGTATATATATATATATATATATATATATATATATATATATGCATACACATGAGAAGAATAAGACTAGGGAGGAAGGAGGATACTGGAGACAGAGGGATTTGGAAGAAGGTGATACGGACAAGATACCGGTATATAAAACTCTTTTTTCTGTTACCTTAGGTTGGTTTGGATTTTACACCACGATATGTCAGCAGCGATGATGGCAAAGAGAACCAGAGGAAGGTCTTCATTCGCCAGGCACAGATCGCCAAAGAACTGGATCTCCCACTGTGAGTCATACTGTAGAGGAGAACGCATGACCTCTACTGGTAGTCTATTAGTATATGAGTTTAGGCTTCACAAGTCACTTTGTGACTGCCTTTTTCCTCATATTTACCTTTGAGAAAATCTTTCTCATTTACAGCAAAACAGTCAGTTTAGCTGAATTTTATGTTAGTGCCAGTTTTTCATCAAAACAAATTTTTAAACAGTTCTTTTTGAAATGAAGCTGGTGACTATAAAATAAAACTATAAACCAGGATTAACTGTCCCTTCTCATTAATAATAATAATACTTTAAAAAATCATATGTCATAATTGTATTATTGGTTTAAATTAATCTCAGTAGCATGGAAGACTTAATGAAATTTCCATAACACTTTTTATTTCTAGAAATGTTCATTCAAGATCTGCAGGAAGACCCACCATCCACCTCCTGAAGGAGCAAGGTAGGGTTTGGATTTGAGGTCATCCCCTGCAGAGAGGTTTCTATACGCAAACTCGGAAGCATTCCGATGTAACAGGATCATTTTTTTCATTCACTTTTCTAGTGGAAAGTAGAATATAAAAGTTTATTTTATTCAGTTAATGTCATAAAGTGCAGCAATGTAATGTATGTGACCGCTAATAATCCATCTTTAGTTTATATTTTTATACATGTTTATTATTAGTATTATTCTTGTACTATTTTTAGGGATTAATGTTGGAGAAAAAACAGGAAGGAAATAAAAATATTGGTTTCCACATTTGTCTCGTATAGGCATTGTATTGTTCCCTTTTTTAATTCATGAATAATGTTTTCTTTTTATCTAGGCAGAAAGTATAACAAGAGAAGTGTTCCAAACAGAGGCATGTTGTGAAAGAGTAGATATTCCAACATTTCTTGCAAAGCATTTCATCCTTTGTTCACTGGACCTGTCCTGTTGCACACCTGATCTAGATTCTCAGTTCACCTGAAGATAAGCTGCAAGCTTTGAGACGTGAATCGCTGTTCCTCTGATTTGCCACTAGGTGTTGAAAAAGCCCTGCTCCATGCTTTCGATGGGAAGCCGTCTGTCGCCATGGAGGGAGTGAAGGCTGGCTATTTGTTTTCTATCCCACCTTCCATTATAAGGAGTGAACAGGTAGAACCTGAATATGTTGAATAATGCCATTTTAAATTTCCTTTCAGTGAAACTAACCTACATAAATATGCATTTATATATTATAACTAATTGTTCAGGTGTGTAAATAGAGATTTTATCAACATATCTTTTACCCTTCAGATGTGCGCGTGTTCAGCTTACACAGCTACTGGCACGCTGTCTTGTGTGTTTCCTCTTATTTTATTGGTTCACTTTATCTTATTGAACGTTAATGATTGATGTATTTGTGTGTTTTCCACCAAGAAGCAAAAACTTGTGAAACAGTTGCCATTGGAAAACATCTGTCTAGAAACAGATTCACCTGCTCTTGGTCCAGAAAAGCAGGTCAAGTATTTTTTTCATATGCTCAAAATAAATCTAGAAATTGATTTTTTGTTTTTATTTGAATTATTACTCATCTTGTTTTTGCATTTGTCAGAGAGTATTTGCAATATCTCTCTTATTTGTGAGGCATAAAGATAAAATCTTATTTTTTACTCGTGTCATCTCCTTGTGCGTCCTGACTGCAGGTGAGAAACGAGCCCAGAAACATCTGCATTTCTGCTGAGTACATCAGTAAAATCAAAGGAGTGTCGCTGCAGACGGTGATGGAGGTGACGACGCAGAATGCTCTCAGGCTCTTTCCAAAGCTGAAATCCGCCATGAGAGCCTGATTAAGCCTGGTTGCAACAGCAGAAGAAGATGGACACTTGTTTAAGTAATATAAATGAAGTAAAATTACTCCACACAGCTTATCCATTGTAATCCTTGTGTCCAACAGCCCTGGCAGCTCTAATGTTCCCTTGAGGAGGCTTTCACTTGTGTGCTTTGTTTAGCAGCAGGAGGATGCAAAATCCATTTCAAGAACTTCTTCAAAATCTCAGAAATATAAATGAATGAAAATCAGAGAGGTGAGTCAGAAATCAGTATTAGTTTCAGTGCTCTTTGTTTCGTTCTGTAGATTATCTCTTCAGTAAAAGATGGAATAGCATTTACATACAGAAGTTGCATATTTATCACGTGCTTGTTGCGTCTAAAACACCCAGCCATCTTAATGGAGTATTGCTGCATTCATGTTCTGCTTTGAAGTTTTAGACACGTGTCACTGTTGTTTCAACTGCATTCAGGATACATAAGGAATTTGGAAAAGTGCTTTCAATAAATAAAAATGTCAGGTGTGTCCACGTTATTTTTTTTTTGTTCAAAATTAAATGTTCCAGTTGAAAAACCTTTCACTTGAACGCACCATTAAAACCGCTTTTCTTTATATTTGTTAGCTGGCGCTCTGACATAACTTTCATTTATATTGCCTCCAAACAGTCCTCCCTTTTTTCCTCATGTGCAGCGTTTAATTACATGATGTGCAATTTATTAGAAATTGATTTTTTTTTATATAGTAAATATGCAAGAATAAGAATTTCAATTTATGTAAAAGTGTAAATGCTGGTGCGAATAAAAATCTAATTGAAAATGAAATAAAGAGGGGAAAAATTGGATTTCCATGAAAGCCCCACGCGTTTACCTTGGGGGACCCCCCCCCCCCCCCCCCCCCCCCCCCACCTTCAGCGCCACGTCATCGGCCGCAGTTTTAACGAGCAGCGACTGACGGTCGTCGGACCCAATGGGTTGGCAGTAGGCGGGGGGACCGCGCCTGATTGGCCGGTGTTCGTTAAAGCCTCCACCGCGGGCGCGGGGGGGGGGGGGTCGGCGTGTCCTTCGACGGTTCTCCCGCGTGCTGGAACTCAGGTGTTCATTGCGACGTGATTGAAGCCAGATCAAAGGGAAGGCTCGCGTTTCATCATGTTTGCCGCGCGCACGCGACCAGCAGGACTTGTGGTGTAGAGTGGGTGAGCGCACGCTTGTTTCAGTGAGCCTTCATTGTCTTCTTTGTTCAGCTTTGTGTTTCTGCATGCAGTGGAACAAAACATAATAATAATAATAATAACAATGACGCGCATAAATCCCGTTATTGATTGGATGTTTGCAAAAACTAAAACACGCGAGAGCAGTTTAAACGGGGCCTTGGGACAGGTAGTTCATAAAATGCAACTTCCACTGAATACTGCGCTCTGGAAATGATTCAAACCGCTGAATATCATGATTCAGAAGAGACTCATCAGAGCTTGTTGTTTATAAACCTAAGTAAACAGAGCCTTAAAGTTTTTTTTTCGTTTTAGGCGTGTTTTCCTGGTGGTTTTTCCTGACGTCCACTGCTGCTGACGCAGAAGATCAAGAAAAGCCATCTCCAGAGAGTTAAGAACCACAACGGTAAGTTTTGGGATTCTGATTTGTGGCTCCATGAAGCCAACCTGGAACATTTGGGACATGTGGATCAACCTCAGTCTGAGGAAGGAAGAATCATTCATGGAGTCTCCGTCTCAAACCTGCAGAATGGAGACGATGAAAATGGATTCCGTCACGTATCGGGTGATCCTGGAAGGAAATGTCTCTGACCGTGTCATTCCCATCCCTGCAGGTCTTAACGCCATGACGGGAAACATGGTGGTCTGGAGGAGTTTCGCCTGGATGAAGCAGGCGGCCAGCAGCGCAGCACCAGGCGGCCTTCTCTGCACCGGGAACCAGATGCTGGTAAACTTCCGTCACGCTGCCGGATCAGCGAGGTTCAGCCGCTGGATAGCGTTTCACAAACGTGCAACCGGCTACCGAGGGTTTCACACTTTTTGTTTTCCCATCGTTCCGCTTTCGTGTTTGTTTTTGTTCGTCTGCTAAATTTCTTAAAAAGTTCTCAACAGATTTGGATGACATTTTATTTCAACTTGGATTTTTGTCAAAGGAATGTCGAGCTTGGATCGGTGTGTTTGTCTTCCACTTCGGCAAACACACAGACTTCATTCATGCCGATGCAAAAAAAGATAGCGAAGAGGTAGCATAGCAACCCATATGAATTAGAATTGATCAGTGTCCTATTGATGGTACGTGTATAGAGTACAGCTTAAAACAAATTTCCCACAATGCCGAGCGTGTCTTTGACCTGGCGATCATCATCCTCAGAGACGCGCTGCTGTGAGGGCTTGTTTCAGCACCTCTGTTCTTGGAAGCGTGAATGGCGACCGGGCGAACGGCGGCGGCCGACCCGGCACTCAGAAGAACCACGGCGACTGGAGCAGGCGGCTCCTGTGTGGACGGAGGAGGCTGTCCAACCCGGGCGACTCCACAGCGAACCGACCGACGTCAACGGGCGCCTATAAAGGAGGGAACGCCAAGAAGCCAGACGCTAAGCGGCATAAGCAAGTGGTATCCGCTGTTGCGTCGGTTTGAGCGGTATCGATCCACGCTGCTCCTTTCGTTCTTTCACCCGAGTCTTTTCTTTTTTACGCTTCAGCTGTGTGACAGAGCCAGAGAGAGGAAGGTGCCCGTCACACGACTGGGAAGGCTGATGAATTTTGGAGGTGGGCGTGTTTCCCGGTCAGAATCCAGAGGCTTTTACATATAAGTGATGTGGGCGGAGTTACTGCGCGGCCGCGCCCATGTACAACGCCTAAAAGATGCAGTTTAAAATCTCAAGCATAGGTTAAATAATTCAGAATATTTGTTCTGCACACCCAGCTGGCTTCTGTTTGGACTCCGGTATTTTACTGTTAATTCCCTGGAGAGGTTGTGGAGTGATGACCTCAAGATGACCTTGGGGTCAGGCGGTGGGAAGGACTGGAATGACAAGAGCTGGGAATGCCGGAGTCGCTCCTGAGAATCCAGAGAATGTAAAACATGTCGGGAGTGTCAGCCATTTCCTCCTCAACACCGACTGAAACCGGCGCCTCCTCGCGTTACTGATTGTTGTTATTACGTCCGCCTCGGTAACGGTTAACGTAAAAAAAAACAACCTGTTTTCAAGTAGTGTTCATCTTTCCAAGATGATCAATTTTTACTTACCGTACTTCCTCTTTGCAGGTCTGGCGGTTGGACTCGGCATCGGAGCGATCGCTCAAATCGCAAAGAAGAGTTTGATGCCCTGGAGGCAAGGTGAGGAAGAGGAGGCGTCACCTTTGTTTTCACAGCATGAGACCTTTCACTCTTCTTGTATGAGGGGGGGGGGTGAAACATTCACACCATGGCCCCATATACAGATTCTGAAAGAGACGATGTGATGGGGTAACGGGTTTGTCAGGTTGTTCTGTTTAACACGCGCGTCTTTCATTCGGACAGATTGATGCAACGTTTGATCAACACATTTCTGAGCTTGCACGATGCCTTTGAATGCCACGCTTTGGGGGTGGGGGGGAGAGAGAGAAAGCTTAAAACGCTTTGTATTTCTCAGGGAATAAGAAATCCGTTTTGGGCTCGAGCCCCTTCATGTCGGAAGCCAACGCCGAAAGAATCGTCCGGACTCTCTGCAAAGTGCGAGGCGCCGCTCTGAAACTGGGACAGATGCTGAGTATTCAGGGTGAGCTCATCAAGCACGCCATCGTGCACGTAGAAATATAGCATTTGGTACTTCTTCACATCCGTCACGTCGGTGAATGTTGTTTTTGTGTTACTGATAATGGCTACAAGTAAAGTTTATTGGTTTGCGATTCTTTGTTGTTGACTTTGGTCATTTAGGGTCTAATTTAAACATTCTAAAGCTCTTATGCAGTCCCATAAATATTTATAGATGTGTTTTGCCATGAGCAGTCAGTCTGGACTGGAGCGTTGTTTTCTGAACGGGAATGAGATCCTCGGGTGATGGACGCTCTTCGTCCCCCCCGCCTCCCAGTCCACTGAGTATTTTTCCTCCCCCCCCCCAGACGACTCAATCATTAACCCACAGCTGGCTAAAATCTTTGAGCGTGTTCGACAGAGCGCGGACTTCATGCCCTCGAAGCAGATGATGGTAAGGCGCTACGGTAACGCGAAGGCCGGCGAAACCGAGCTCGGACGCGAGACGGCTTCTGTCCTCTGTGCAGAAAGCCGTCGGCAGCGACCTCGGCCCGAACTGGAGAGACAAGCTGGAGTACTTCGAGGAGAAGCCGTTTGCAGCGGCGTCCATCGGCCAGGTGCATTTAGCCCGGCTGACGGACGGCAGAGAGGTCGCCATGAAGATCCAGGTCGGAATTTAAACGCAGGAATCGCAAAACGCTGCACATTTTTAAACATCCCATAATCACGTGTTTCTTTCAGTACCCCGGAGTCTCCCAGAGTATCGACAGCGACGTGCATAATATCATGACTGCTCTGAGTTTGACCAACACCCTGCCTAAAGGTGACTTTTATCCAAGCGGTCTCCACCAGCAACCTGAATGTCATGATTTTCAGCCTCTTAACATTTACCACCTATCTTTTCTTTTTTTGCAGGGCTGTTTCCCGAGCACCTCATCGAGGTCATGAGCCGCGAGCTGGCGCTGGAGTGCGATTACATAAGAGAGGCCAAATGTGCCCGAAAATTCCAGTGAGTTGTTGACGATTGTTGCAAAAGCCGAGTCGGCGTGCAGGAAAAGAGGAAAAATGCTTGGCGCTAATGCAGCGAGAGGATTTTTTGTCACTTAAAATGAGTTTGTTCTTGTGTAGAAATCGGGTTTAAAAACGAGTTAACCTCGTGTTTCCAGCTTTTAGTTGCAGAACAGTTGGCCCAGACACGAATGACGCTTGCAGATTGCGTAATCCAGATGTTGGCGTCTGCTCTCGGCTATCGAGCTAACCAGAGTCGTCCGATGACGCTTTGTTCTGCGTCTTCTGTCTCACGTTTCTTTTGACCTGTTGCTTGTGCGGCAGAGAGCTGCTGAAGGATCACCCCTTCTTCTACGTGCCTGACGTGATTGACGAGCTGAGCAGCCAGCACGTCCTCACCACGACACTGGTGCCGGGTTTCCCTCTGGACCGGGCCGCCGACCTCTCTCAGGAGCTCAGGAACGAGGTACGAGCACCGCCTTAGACGAAGCGGTTCGGCCTTGTAAAAGCAGATTTATGCCACCTTTCTTAAAGACGCGGCGTCCCGCAGGTTACTCTTCCTCCTCGGATCTTAGTTTTTGTCGTTCTTTGCTTGTGCCAGATTTGCGAGCAGATCTTGCAGTTGTGCCTGAGGGAGCTGTTTGAGTTCAGATACATGCAGACCGATCCAAACTGGTCCAACTTCTTCTATGATCCCGAAGCTCACAAGGTCGGTTTGCGTCTCATCCACGCTGTCCGTCGTCGTATTAGACGCACTTCCTTTTCTCAGAGGCGTCTTTTTCCTCAGGTTGCGCTGCTGGATTTTGGAGGGACGCGAGGATTTGATGAAAGTTTCACCGACCTCTACATTGAGGTGAGAAGCTGCAGGAGTGCAAAGTGGGGCTTCGACGAGTCTATTTGATTTTAAACACACATCAAACTGATTTCTGTTCCTTTACTGTTAAAGTATTGCCGGATGATTTGGAACGGAGGTGAATCGCGCTTCTTTCCTTTCATCCTGAGACGAGGGTTGATGTCGTTGCTTCTTTCTCCAGATTATTCGTTCCGCTGCCGATCGGAGCAGAGACGATGTCCTGCAGCGATCCAGAGACATGGGGTTCCTCACAGGATACGAGTCCAAGGTAGCGTCTCGAACCATGATGTTCAGCCAGAAGCGGTTTCTATGGAGACCGTTTAATAGCCCACTCTAGTGACCCGTCTCCAAAGGTCGCTCCTTTTTCTACAGACAATTTGATGCTATTTCTCCCCCCGCTGCCCCCTCAGGGGGGGGCTGCGAGCCACGATTCGTTTTCCTTAGATCAGACACGGGTAGAGCGTTTGTGGAGCTGATTTTATGAATGAATCCAATCCGTATGACATTCGGTGGTAAGACGGAGGACAATAATCAACCAACGGTCTCCGGAGCACAGAGTCGGTCTTATTCATTAGGGAAAACATTTAAATACAATCGTTATTTAAAAGGTGCAATGAGAGCGGCCGCCGAGCTTTGATGCCGACTAACCGCTGTGTCCTTTGCTTAGACGATGGAGAATGCCCACGTGGACGCAGTGATGATCCTCGGGGAGGCCTTCTCCTCTTCCGAGCCCTTCGACTTCGGAACTCAGAGCACCACCGAGCGCATCCACACCCTGGTCCCCGTGATGCTGACGGAACGTCTCACGCCGCCTCCCGAGGAGACGTATTCACTTCACCGCAAGATGGGCGGCGCCTTCCTCATCTGCTCCAAACTCAAAGCGAAGATCTCCTGCAAGGACATGTTCCAAACGGCCTACAGCAACTACTGGAGAGACGGACGCCCCGGCGCCACCAAATGAGCTTTACAAAATGCCTTGTACGAATAATTTAACGCGCACATTCCTAACTGTGATGGTTGTCCTGGGCCAGATCACGTCCACGTGGTAAATAGTGTTGTTGTTTTTTCTACTTGTCGGTGCTGACTCATCAGGTAGACTTAGTACATTAAAATCAGAATATCTGCCATCGCTTTGAACTTTCTGGTAAGATAACGGGTGCCTGTATGTATTTGTGATGCTAACTCTACGACCTGATGAATACGTCTCTAAAGCGTCGAGGAAAGTTCTCCGTCCGACCTTAGAACTTTCGCTTTGATGAACTATATTGTCACTGATGTTGAAAGCTGGCATCAAAGAAAAATGATTTCATGTTGGATCAAATGTGGGTGAAACCCCACGGTTCCAGTCTTCCCAACAGGTTTTTGCTTTCCTTTGAGTCCAGCGAAGTTTCTTCACTTTTCTGCAGTGTTGCAGAAAAACCGGCTTAATCCAGGTCTCCGGGAGGCGGGACACGTCCCAAAGCTTTGTCGCCTGTCATCGTGATCAAGTCTGTGATTTATTGACATGAAATCTTTACCATGTTACTGCAACAGACTGAATAAATATTTTCTCAAGGAATGTGTGCAAACATTTTTCTAATGAGACGCCTCTATAGCTGCAGAGCTGCAGGAAGCCTTTGCTGGAGCAACATTCACTAAACTGCTTAGACTGAAACGTTGGAGGTGAAGAAGCCTCGTCCTGCACTCGCCTCTTCATCGCTCCACTTGGACTGTGATTCTGAGCGTTGTTGCCTCCGTCAGGATTGTCTGTGTATCAGTGTCTTCATCTGTGGACACAAATACAGGAATTCTCCAAGCTGTCTCGCGTGGAAGTTTAATGGAGGTCAGTCCATACAGAGTAGACCCCAGATTAATCCAGGTCCTGCTGTGAGATCACCTGCAGCCAGGTGCGCAGAGGAAAGAGTCATGTTGAGGCTCCATGTGTGAGCGCCCTGAGGAACACCTGCAGATATGGGCGATGCTCAGAGCCGCAAACAGTCAATACAAATGATCGTACAGCACAACGCTGCGTTTACCCTCCATCGGCATCCTGAAAACGTCCTTTGTGAACCTTGAGATCGGAGGACAGGAGCAAATGGCAGCCGTTTAAAACTACGACACAACTTCCAGTATCACCCATTTTTATTTGGTCAGACAAATCATGATCAATTTGGCAACATTAAAGATGTGCAACTAGAATAAAATACAGGAATGTCAAGATGGAACGAAATGTACAGCTTCTCTTATGACATAAAAAAAATTAAAACCTGAGGAAGAAAGAATGAAGTAGAATAATAAAACCAAAACGTTCATTCGTAATTCACTCAAAATATACAAAACTGGCACAAAGATTTTGCACATAAACTATTTCATTATGTACAATAGAGGGTTTCACACATTGATGCCGATATCAATCATCACAGAAACTCCACAGATATGTTCATGGATCTCAAAAAAAAGAAAGGAAAAATAAAGCAGAAAATTTAAGACTCAATCACCCAAAATTTGCTAGTTTATACATCAATAATATAAAATGTGTCAGAATCACCCATCGCTCCCAAAACGCTGAAGAATCGTGCTCATTCGCCTCCAAAATATTTGACATTTGAGAAAGGTGAACTGATATGTGACTGTTTAGCGTGACAAAGTGGAATAATCAGAGAAAAAAAGAGCCACTAAAACGACATTAAAACATTTCTGAATCAAAGTCACGTTCTCAGATCATCGTGGCGGGTTTACGAACTTGAGAAACTAAAGTGCACATGAAAAATATTTATTTCTGAGGTATGATCTGCTTGGCTTTGTCTCTGCAGTTCAGATACCGGCCGAAATTTAAAAAGAAAAGATATGGCACGAGGGGGGAGGGGGGGGGGGGTATGGCACAGATATAATTGAACAAACAGATTTCTGCCAAACAGATTTAAACCCAGAATTTATCCCCGTTTTCAGCCGACGCCGATCGATGGATCCGACGATGATGGGTTTTATGAGGCGGTCCGGATGCTGCAGGACTCCGCCCACCGGCTCCCGTCTGGATCAGGGCCCTGAGGTGCCGTTAGTCGACTGAGGCTGAATCACAATCGGCGCACTCTCACCTACAGGTGTGGAAAAACAAGCTCTAATTGAGTTTTTATACTTTCATTTGTTTCCAAGCAAAAGCACCAAAAGAGTCGTTTGTTTGGAGAAAAGCGAATTTCAATGATCTCAAATGAATCGTTAGTGATTTCCATTTGTGATCGTTTCCTCAGCGACGTTCTCACCCGTGCCTTTTTTTGTTTTACCTCTGAGTTCAACTGTATTCCACTCATTGCTCTGATGACGTCACACAGATGAGAAAACATTTCAGCGCTGTTTGTTTGTTAGTCAGCAGAACTGTAAAAGCTTCTCAGCAGTTTTCTTAGAGCTTTAGAGCTCTTGCCTTTAGAATGGAGAAGAGGCAATAAGATTCTGAGGCAAATCCACATTAAGATCCAGATCCGGGAGACTTTCTGGAGCCAAGGCGGAACTTAGTAAAAAGCATGAGGCCAGGAAAGCGTTCATTAAATTCTGATGCAGGTTCATTCCATTTTAACAGAGACAAGCATAAGCGAAGAGAAGTATTAGTCACCGCTCTGTAGATTCTGTGCAGCCTGCAGGTATAAGTACAGGTAAAAACACTAATGCATGAAGATACAGGCCATGCCGGCATTGGAAGCTGCCGATACATGAACAGGGAAGCGCTGCATCAAGTTCTGCCAGGTTAGCCAATCAGCTGAGGGCAGGTGAACTTTACCTGGAGGAGAGACAACTTCTCCCGGAGTGCTGCTAGGACTCGGTTGAATAATTATTACATGGTCTCCTGTTGTGAAACAAACATTTAACACCAAGCAAACAAATACGGCGACTTTCCTTTTCATTATCTCCAAACTTCCCCTCAAAACAAAGACCTGCTGATAAAACTCAAACCAGAGACGATAAATAGGCAAGCAGCTCGTTTCTGTACGGGCCGAAGAGAATCCGATCCGCTCACCTGCGTCCTGTTGTCTGATCTCTGCCTCCAGGTCGTCGGGGTCGATGTAAGCAAACTCCTCTTCCTCGGAAGATGCACACTTCCCGCAGCAGCAGCAGCAGCAGAAGCAGCAGCAGCAGCAGGTGACGATGCTGCAGCACACCAGCAGAGTCTGGGCAGGGGGGGGGAAAGCAATGAGAGAACCCCACCCCCCCTCAAAATTAACATGCATTTAAACGACATTTTACAGAACTTCAAGCTCAAATGCTGAAAGAAATATCGAGAGTGCAAACTAAAATACATTTCCATTTTTGCACGTCAGCCGTCTCTCACCTTGAACCAACACTTGGACATCAGGAAGTAGTATTTGGCGCCCTCTTCCCCGAACTGCTCGGCGGCGTAGAGGCCCATGGAGCCGTACTCGTCGTAGATCTTCCGTTTGTTCTCATCGCTGAGGATCGAGTTGGCGTTGTTGATCTCCTTGAATTTCTCAGCAGCTTCTGGGCTGTCTGGGTTCTTATCGGGGTGATGCCTCAACGCCTGCTTCCTGGAAACAAGTCAGTCATTTTTGTTATTGGGTCAGGTTCACAAATGAAATCAATAATAATGATCCTCGACACACCTGTACGCCTTCTTTATCTCCTCGGGAGACGCTCCTCTCTCCAGGCCCAGGACTTTGTACAGGCTGTCTCCTGCTTTCGACATCTTCCGCTGAGGTCCGCTCTGCTCCTCCATGTTTCAGGATCTGAAAGCTGTGACGTAAATAAAGCAGAGATCACAATAAGGATGAAGCAAGTCATTCGAAAAGTTCTGACATCTCTCGTTATCGATACTATAACCGTCCCTGAAGCCCATTAGTAAAGAACTTTATAAAAGGACACATGTTTAAGTCAAATATTCAACGGAACTCGAGTCTCGCCTCACTGCTAACTAACTTGGCTAACTTCAGCGGGATACGTGAGAAGAAAGCTCAATTTTACGCACTGGATGAATCAAAATGGTTGTTTCTGGTCGATTCATAGAGTCCGGAATATGTCCACTAACTGTATCAAAGAGTTCCACGTGAATCCAGGTCGGTAAGGGGGTTCTAATCGTTACATTTGTCGTTTCGTGAACCGCACACAAACTTCAGAGCCGCAGGAGAGAAGCAGGAAGTGAAAATCAGGAAGTTGACGTGTGACGTCACGGGTCGATTTGAAACGCGCTCGACTGCGTGTCAGATACGCAGGAAATAAAATGTAAACGTGTAAAAAGTATTGCGAATCACTATAGAGTGGCCAAATTATTTTAAAGTAAAGTAAATAATTAATATTTAAATTAATAATAATTATTATTATTATTAATAAACAAAGGATTTACTGAGATGCGTAGTGGATCGAAAAAAAAAAGTAAGGAAATATTTAGTTTCAGGTGCTCTTTATTTGCTCAACTCAAATGTCTTTATGAAAAATGTGCGTTGGAATTAAACATTTATATGTATATTCTTTTTAAGTTCATAAACATAGCTCTATTTTATTTATTATACAAAAATTATTATAATCAAAACATTTCATGACAGACAACAAAATCAACGCCTCAAAAAGTAAAGCTTCATACAGACTGACAGAACACAATGAACAACAATTCAGTCCAATTTGTTCAGCTGTTACAGGATATTACGTTACAGCCATAGCAGCAAACAAACCTGGATAACAGAACTCTCCAGGGACACCGATCAGGTAAGACAATGACATCGTCTATGTTACAAAAGAAAAAAACAACTAAATTAAGGAAAGAAATTCGCCTCTGAAACACACATTTCTGCTTGCAGTCTCCATGGATCAAAGTTACAGAAGTTCTGACGTGCTACAAAGAAATCTAAGAGTGCTGAACCAGAAGGTGGAAAGGGACCTCCAGCAGAAACTCGACCTGTTGGACAAACAGTACAGGTACGCCCTGAAGATGCTTCATCAGAGAGCAGACTCTCTGCTAAAAGAACAGAGAAGAGTCGTGATGGTCAAAGTCTGTGAGCCCAAAGCGATCGTCAGCATCGCTATGAAAGAAATCGGAGAACAGTCGCACTTCAGAGGGATCCAAACATCCAATGGCAGAAGATTTTACTCCGGCGTATCCCAGCACCACAACAGGGGATCTGACCACAGTCGATCCATATCAGCACCCGTGAGACACAGAGGCAACATCCAGAGCAGCGTTTCTCTCATGCAGATGAAAGAAATCGCAAAAATTGACTCAATATCAGAAAAGGAGCTCCGTCGACAACAGCAGAGAGCCCGGGAGGAGCTGGAGAGGCTGCGCCAGCTTCAGAGGGAAGCTTTACACGAGAGGGTGGCAGCCTTTGTGGAAAAACTCAAGGACAAAAGACGCATGGGTCCCTCCGTAAAGGAACCGGAAAGGTGACATT
This sequence comes from Brachionichthys hirsutus, assembly GCF_040956055.1. Lineage (NCBI taxonomy): Eukaryota > Metazoa > Chordata > Actinopteri > Lophiiformes > Brachionichthyidae > Brachionichthys > Brachionichthys hirsutus. The sequence goes on along the minus strand of NC_090914.1, from coordinate 8,756,247 downwards.
CTGTTAGAACCAGCTAGAGGCTTACCCGGCTGTGTTTCAGTAGGAAAACAATGACAGTGCACATGTTTTACAATAAAATGTAAAACATTTATTGATTTATTTTCTGAAGAAATCACACAATAATCTTCATCTTCTTCATGGTTATCAAAACCTGGTGCACAGGAGTCTCCATCAGGAGCCCATGGACTTTCTTCCACGATGAAGAATCAAGAAGAGATTCGTCTGCAAAAAAAACAAACAAAAACAAACAAAAAAAAAAACATTTTGTTCAGTTCCGGTGTTGACAGCTGTCCTGAGCGATTTGGCCACAAGTCGATCAAACAAAAACCTGCGTCTACGTCAGAGTAATGTAGCCAGAGGAGCAACGTCAGAAACTCCTACCCTCCGACTCCACGCGGACTCCTGTGGGTAGACATCTGGCGTGGTCGGTGTAGTCCAGCGAGCAGAGGACAGCTTTCTTCCCCGCAGGCGCGGCGAATATCATCACCAGTTTGGAGCACAACATGTTACTCTCCGCCACTTCCACAGACGGGTGGAGTTCCTACCGACGAGGGGGAGGGGGAGCGCGCTGGTTGGAAATGTCGCACGCATTGAATAGATTTTGTGTAATAAAAAAAAAACACGACGGCACCTTCACGAACTTCAGCTGTTGCTTGCGTCCGACGAAGGCGTTCAGATGTCGCCCGAGGAGGTCCAGAAAGGCCCTCGGGTCCGTCCGAAGGCCGCTCCGTTCCTCCAGGCTCTTCAGGGGAATGAACGGGGGGACGTTGTGACGAGCGATCCTCAGCGTGGGCTTCAGGTCTATCTCCAGGTTGTAGGTCTCCAACAAAACGCCCTGGTAGCAGGTCGGCAGAGAAACGCACAGCCCTTGGCCTTGATGAGTCGTCACGAGGTCGTACCGGCCTGGTGACGTCAGAGCGTTTGAACGGCGTTACAAACTGCGCGCGGGCGATCGCGTGCACAATCGGCAAAGCAACACGCTTCGAGTACCAATGAGGCGATGAGCGTACAGAAGGTCTTTCAGCTGTTCGTGTCTGGCCATCAGCCGCAGGAGCTCGGAGTTCTCAGAGTCTTCGTCCATGTCCTCCTCTTCTTCGTCCATTACGGACCTTATTTTCTGCAGCTTCTGTGAAACCGACAAACACAAGCGCTGCTAGTTAGCGACAGAGTTCTTATTTTATATATACTCATGTCATCATTCGTAATGCTTTATGTTCTTCATCTTTACAACCTCCTCCTCCGCCATAAATGTTTATTGGTTCACCATGACGTCACCCCCACCTTGTACGTCTCTATCTCGGCCTTCAGGCGATCTCTCTGGGCAGTCAGCGCCTTCACTTTGGCCCTCAGTCCGCTCACGCTGCTCCGTTGCTCGGGTTGAACTTCACGGCTTCTGGCTTTAGCTTCCAGCAGAGTCAGATGGCCGATGACGCCTGCGGGAGACCACGTAGCAATTAGCATCTTAGCTAACGGTGCACCACAACAACCTCCTTTATTAGCTAGCTAGCAGTGAGGAAGCTACGTAGCAACAGTTCTGCTCACCTTTCGCAGACGCCGCCTCCATGTTTCGCACGTATTTGTCCTTATTTTCTAATATTTTCTCCGTGTTTTCTACGGAAACTCCTCAGCGAAAAGATGCTACAAGCTTTTCGGAATTTGGCGGCTCCTGCGTCATCACGCACAGCCCCGCCCACCCGCTCGAACCCGGAAGGAGATTCAGAATACTTTGCGATCACATTGGCACGGATGGTTTTAACCTGTAAGGGAATGTTTATTTAATGCCGATTAAGCTAAAAATAATAATACATAAAACCACGTAATTACAAATCTAATAGTGGACGAACTTGTTATATTAATTAATTCATCTTTGTTTCAATAAAGACACGTAGCGTTCTGGAACGCGTGCCAGTAAACAAACAGCATGGCGACGCTGACTGCGAGCCGCACAGATATCAAGTGAGTAAAAGGTGAGGCTGCCTCAGTTTGTGCATCCTCCTCATATAGTAGGGATCGATCGATCGATCGATATCCAGCATGTTAACACATATCGGCCGATAAGATCTTAAAACTGTTTTATTTTGGGCTCTTGTCTGACTACGATATCTCTCCAGCATTGTCCCAACCGGAACATCATCTGATTGGTTGCACGCAGAGCCATCGCGCGGACAAAACAGCCAATCAGCACTGAAACCGTACATGCGAGGCGCTCATGACGCAAAGTTTTGCGCGTGAAGAAACTCTGGAGAGCACGAATATGTTTGGAAGGTAAGTTAAGGCAGCAGACTCTATTATAATTGTAGTAAACATCGCATTCCTGTACAACTTACAACTACTATTTGGTTTGTTGCTGTCCCATTTGGTTGCTTTTGGGGTTTCTAGGAAGGAATTAGTAGATTTATAGAAAAGAAAACAGAAAGTAGTATCCAAACTCAGGGTCACGTCTCTGTCCCCGTATTTTTTATCTTTATTTTTCTTGGAATCGCAACAAGCAGCCTCAGAGGTAGTACGGGCAGGAGATGCCGGTCTAGCAGGTCCTCTAGTCTAGTCCCCCATTTCTAAAGCAGTATCGGTATCTTAGAATCAACACAAGCATGGAATGTAAACATTCTGTGTGACCTCTGAAGTGTATGACGTTATTATGTGGCAGTTCCGCTCTGTTATCAACAGCAGTGGGCTGTTATCTGTTACCGACAGCAGTGAGGAGTTCACCTTCTCTGTTGGATGAGGGTCAGGAAGGTGTATTTTCCCCTCACACGTATTTATTCGCTGTATTTGTCTTCAGGTTTTGCTGGACTCTCCTGCCCGGTGGGTGCAGAAGCAGATGAAGATTTCTTCCACCCGTCTGACAGTGTGATTTGCAGGAGAACAAAAAAAACTCTCTCCACCTGCAGCAGAGACTCGAAGAAGATGGATCCATCCCAGCAGAAGCACTTTGCAGCCGCAGACTATGTGGTGTTTGCGCTCCTGCTGGCCGCCTCCTTAGCCATCGGGTTGTACCACGCCCTGTCGGGAGGCCGTCAGCGGACCACGAGGGAGTTCTTGATGGCAGACAGGAGCATGACTTGTCTTCCTGTTTCGCTTTCGCTCGTTGCTTCGTTCCAGTCTGCTGTGGCAATCATAGGCGTACCGGCCGAAATCTACACTCACGGGACGCAGTACTGGTTCATAGGCTGCGCCTACATTCTGGGCCTCCTCATTCCGACTCATGTTTTCATTCCAGTGTTTTACCGCCTTCAGCTCTCCAGTGTCTACCAGGTAACAGGGAGCAGTTTAGTCTCCAGGTTTGAAATGAAGTTCTAATGGTTCCCTCGCTGCTTTGTTTCACAGTACCTTGAAATGCGCTTCAGCAAGCCCGTGCGCGTTTGTGGGACGGTGACCTTCATCTTTCAGATGGTGGGTGTAACACTTCACCAAACTCCCAATTCGATTCCAGTGTCTAAAGTCGGGGTATCTGCAGCTTCCTGCACCGATCTGATGACGGGGCTCTTTCTCCACAAATGTCTAATTTATGGCAAAACATATATGGAACTAATTGATCTTTTTTTGTTGTTGTGCTATTGCCCATAAATTGTCTTTTACTCTGTGACAGGTCATCTATATGGGAGTTTGTGTATACACGCCTGCATTTGCACTAAATAAAGGTATGAAAAGTTCCTATATTTGACTCTGGATGGATGATTCCTGCGGTTTAACGACTTTCTTTATTGCCTTTCAGTTACTGGATTTGAGTTGTGGGGAGTCGTGCTGGCCACTGGACTAGTTTGCACATTATACACAACACTGGTGAGTGGGTGGGCCGGCCAAAGTGATCGAATGTTTTGGCGTTAAAGTAAAGCTTAAATGTAAACAGAAGTGCAGCGTTTTGAACGAAGGCCTGTAATCGTAAGCATTGTGTGAATTCCTGAATCTTCTCTTGACAGGGGGGGTTGAAGGCCGTCATCTGGACAGACGTGTTCCAGACTCTGGTGATGTTTGCAGGACAGCTGGCTGTCATTGTGGTGGGCGTGCAGCAGAGTGGAGGGACGTCTGAGGTCTGGAGGAAAGTCTGGGAAGGAAAACGCATCGCTGCTCTGGAGTGAGTCCGAGAACGTAACGGCATTTATTCATTTATTAAGTGGGACGCATCTGCAGGGAGCACGTTTCATGGAGATTAGAGTCTCTCAGGTGAGGTATGGAAACCTTTGCGTTGTAATACTCACATTTCACCTTCCTCAGGATGTCATTCCAAATGTAATGGCCCATACTCATGGGATCATGGGAGTTGTGGTCTTTGGTTAAACAGCCACTGTTACTGTGCTGATGAATCTGACCTCCGTGAGTGGAGGTAAATGATTCCAGTTTTACTCCCTGGGTGTGGGAGTACTTGTACGTATTTATTACATTTTATTTTGCAGTGATTGTATTTATTTCTTGTTTTCTGTGCTGCGTTCAGCCTAAACCCAGATCCTACGGAGAGACACACCTTCTGGACTCTGGGCGTTGGTGGCATCTTCCTCATGCTGTCCTTGTACGGCGTGAACCAGGCGCAGGTCCAAAGATATCTCAGCTCGCGCACCGAGAAAGAAGCCATCAGGTGCTCAAGATGTTGTTCATCGTTTTGTTTTCAACAAGATCGTAAAACATTTTAGCGCGCAGAAAGCAAACGCAGACCACACATCATAAGTTGTGTGCAGGTCCTGCTACATGGTGTTTCCATGCCTGCAGCTGGCGCTGGCTCTGAGCTGCGTGATGGGATTGGTCATGTTTGCGCGCTACTGTGGAGAGGATCACTCCCACAAGCTGGGCGCCTCTTCAAGCGATGCGGCGAGTTTAAAGTTCAAGCGTTTTATTCTGGCATCAAAGAGTTCACAGTAAAAATGAGAGTGACATTTTTCTACAGATGGTGATATACTTTGTGATGGATATGCTGCAAGGACTTCCCGGACTGCCTGGACTGTTTATCGCATGTTTGTTCAGTGCGGCTCTCAGGTTGGACACTTCCCTCAGTCGCATTATGTTCAATCTGTGTGTCACGTATCACCACTAGGTGTCGCTATTGAGTCCTTAAACTGGGGTGGAGCACAAGTTTTCACATTTAAATATATTTTTTTTTCCATAAAGCAATGTAAAAGTCCTTGATCTTAGATAAATAAAGTATTGAATTTGTATTGCAGTAACTTGAATGGAGCGGATTAAAAGTAAACTGAGTACTATGGTAGTATGTACGGTACTCTACGTATTGCAGCATATCCTGCACCAAGTCGTCATCCCCAAATGAGCGCAGGTCACCTCAAGGGCTCTCGAGTCAAATTCATACATCTCCTTCGATCCATACATCAAAACCTTTGTGGAAGAGTATCAACAAAGGCAGTTTTGGACTGTTAGTTTGTGTACTGAATGATGTCGTTAATGGTGCATGCGTTCCTCTCGTCCTTTGCAGCACCATCTCTTCTGCGTTTAACTCTTTGGCCACTGTGACAATGGAAGACATCGTTAAACCCTATTTCCCTGTCATGACGGAGAAGAGAGCGACCCTGCTGTCCAAAACCTTAGGTTGTCTCCCTGAGGCTTAACATTCAGCGTTCGATACGGAGCCGTGTGACATCGACATGATTTTTTTAGCTTGTGTCTCCTCCATTAGCGATGTCATACGGGCTGCTGTGTCTGGCCATGGCCTACCTCACTCACCTCCTGGGCGATTCCATTCTACAGGTGAGCTGTTTGATAAATAACAACCATCACGTCTGGCTTTATTTTCACGTATGTTTGAACTGCAGGTGGCTTTGAAAATCTTCGGGGTGGTCGGCGGTCCTATTCTTGGTTTGTTTTGTCTTGGGATATTCTTCCCGTCGGCCAACAGCACCGTAAGTGGCGTCACCAGCGAGACCTGTCATGAAGTTGCCTCTGGTTATGGTTTTCAGCCATGATTGTGGTTGCTTGATTAGTTTTTCCAGTATGTTTACACACACGACAAACCCATAGAATTTAACACGGTTCAGGAAAGACAGCGTCGAGTTATTCTGTGGCTCCATATAAAGGGAGTTTCTGAGAACGACAGAACTGATTTCTGCAAAATGTCTTGGAGGGATGGGTCAGGCAAACATGTGGAGCATTCAAAGTGTTTTTCTGTGGTCACCAGGGGGCCGTGACGGGTCTGGGGGCTGGTCTGGCTCTGGCTTTCTGGGTTGGCATTGGCAGCATAATCACTCGAACTTCCAGCCCGAGTCCGCTGCCACACGGTTGCAGAAGCAGCCTACTGTCGGCCAACACAACCGGTAGCATTCAGAACGCACTCAGCGACGCCACTCTGAGGTGCCGGGAACAGTGACGTGACGACTTTAGACTTGAAAGCACTCATTTCACACGTTATTTGACCTCTCTTTTCTCTTTAGCCGACTGTCTGGACTGCAGAGATTTTATTCCCTGTCCTACATGTGGTACAGCGGCTTCAGCTGCGTCGCCGTCGTTCTGATAGGCCTGGTCATCAGCTTTCTGACGGGTAGCTAGTTCTTACATGTCCACTTGTGCCCCAGAATGTTTCATTTCAAGCTTTAAAATGCTAAATAAAAGAAAAAAATCAAATGTGTTTTAGGTCCAATGAAAGAAGAAGAGGTGACCCCAGGCACAACCTACCCATTGATGAGGAAGCTGCATTATTTTATACCTGAATGTCTCAAAAACAAGCTCTGCTGCCCAACTGTAAGTAAAATCAAGCATTTAATTAAAGGCCAACTCAAATCTTGCTAAGTCAAGTTAGTCCAGCACCTTGGTCAAGACTAGTCGCACCTGTAGCTTGAGTTGGTAAAACATAATAAACATTATACCTGTACAAGCAGCAGTATTGGCACAGTGCGGTCAAAAAGGTAAGGATGGAGATGGAGGAATGGGTTTTAGTCTTCTGCCACGTTTTGTTTGCGGAGGATCACGTTTGGGTCCTGAGGAGGAGTTCAAGCTCATTTATTATTGTCTTTTTAGGGCTTCCAACAACCAAAACGAGCCTCGCAGCACAAAGGAATGAACGGCTCGGCCTTCCCAACAGGAGACGGACCTGAGACGCACACTTCTATGGTGGAGTGGGAAACGGTCATTTGATTTCCTGTTGAAACATCTCGACACAATGCCTTGGAACGAAGGAATTGTCTTTATCGATCAACTTCATACAGTAACACAACTTTTATTTGCATATGTTTGTCATCTCATGCTGTTTACGTCAAGATTTTCATGTGCAAATTGACTTGTTTTTGTAAAAAAGAAAGAAAAAAATGTTGTGAACAAATATATTTACCTCAGATTGAGAAATAAATTTCCCATGGATCGACAGAATGCACTATTTATGAGGATCATTTTTTAACTTTTACATTCTATTAAATTTTCTACTTTATTTTGGTGTTTTCTGTAAAACTATTTATAATAAGTCACAGTTGGTGAAATATATCTATAAAACCATCCCAGTGAGTTGAATAGAAAAACATTATGAATCTGTAATGGAATGTTATGTATTTTTTTCAACACATTTCTGCTTAGTAATTTAATAAAGCATATGTGGGTTTACTATTTCTTTTCACAATGTTTAATTTATTTAACAAGGGTATATCTCTTTGCACAAGCACTATAAGACATACAGACAGCACAGCAGAGTGACAGAACAAAATCACTGGTGCAGCTTTGTCACAAGGGAATCCAGTCTAGACATCATTCCTTAACCCTCGACCAACTTTAAAGAGGGAAATATTAGCAAGTTTTACCCTTGAAGCCACAGAAGCACAAAGACTTCCTTCTGATTCTACTGCTTTTGCAGGAACAAAGTTCAAGCCGAGTTCTTAATGTAAATGTAGCTCGATATATGTAACATGAATGTCAAATGTAGTTTAAATGATACTGCATCTTACATGTTTTTTTAATTGTCCTAATGCTCAGTTCAAAGTCAGCGTGAGTCGGGCCTACGTCTGAGAGTCGCTTTTAGAGTCCATGTTTTCCTTCTCTTTGGTCATTTCTGCCCACTCCTCGTCCGACTCGTCCAGTGAAGTCCCTTTTTCTGCTGCCATCTTGCGGTAGGCCTGGCACTCAATTTCTGCTCTGAAACACACAGTTTACTTGTTAAACGAATATATAAAGGTTGAACATTTTAAATATGATCTGACACAGAAATTACAATTTTACAAAATGCCATAAGTGGAAAAATGTCCTTCGTGTCACACTTTTTAAGGAACTGGAAACAGTCCTGGTGTCCGTATATTTCAGCTATTCGTGCTGGTTTGTCGCCACAGCAGTCCTCCTTATCCAGAGGAGCATGGCAGGAGTGCAGCAGCCTCAACACAGCCAGCCGGCCAGACTCTGCAGCAAAGTGTGCAGCGGTCCATCCATGCTCCGTCCGCAGACAGGCCCTGGCTCCATGCTCAATGAGGAGCCGGACTGTTTCCGTATGACCTGTGGAAAAGATGGGGGGAAAACTGTCAAAAGCTTTCACAAAATGAGAAATATTTAAAAAATAAAGTCACAAAGGAATGAAAACAGCTCAAGCTTGGCCAATCATTTAATCATACGGTCATTTTAAGGTGTCTCAAAATGACTTATACAATCTTGCATCACATTTCCATACACACGCATTTGAGAAGAGGACAAAAAAAAGTATTTACTACTGTAACACGCTCGTGTTTCTGCCTTCTACGGTGTGGTATCGCTTCTGCCCTGCTGCTCACATTAAACTGGATGACGTGTCGGGTTGTAACTCAAGAAGCTGATCTCAAGACAAGTTGTAACCTCTCATCCAAAATTTATCATTAAAAAAAAAAAAACTTTGAGCAAATGAATCCTCTAAATGTATGCTTCTGATGCTGTACTTCAGTAAAACAAGTTTAAACTACAGAAGAATGTAGTTGTGTGTTCAATTCAATTCTGAGCATTTGAAAAGCACACATCTTAATTATCCTTCATTCCCACCATAGTCATGTGGAGATATTTTTAAATGGATAGGCTGACTGATCATTAAATTAGAATAGTTTGTTCAATATTAAACTCACTTTAGTATATTTATTACCAATAAAAGGAGGTTATATATTCACCACCTGAAGGTGTGCTGGCCTTTTTCTCCTACCTTTCTCCGCTGCCCAGTGAAGAGGCGTCTTGAAGCTCCAGTCCACGTCTCGGTGGTTCGGATTGCATTGATTTTTTACCAGAATTTCCTCGACTTGATCGAAATCACCCGCTGCTGCAGCCTGGTGCAATTCTGTCATGTTGTCACGTCGGTGCTAGGAGACGAAGACGGAGCCGATGGCCAACCTTTTTTTTTTTTTTTTTAAAGCTTTATTCGTGTCGTCATTCTTTTTTCATTTGCGTAAAAAAATAAAATAAACCTTTTGGAGCAATTTAATATATACTGAAATGAGTGAAAATATAATCTTGATGGAAGATTTTAAATACATACAATTAAAATCACATCTCATACAGCCATGCGAGCATTATATCATCTTTATTGACAAATTATCCACATTACAAGCTTCATTTCATTTAGTTGGCAAACTTACATGGTAAAATTTGAAACAAGACAAACGCACAATTTCTAATCAGAGTTCAACACGGTTCTGCCCCAGCTTGATTTGCACACGGCCATGTATCCATGTCCACAACTGCAGGAAAAATACAAATAATAATTAGATCACAAACATAACATTTAAAAGTCCTCTTATTCTTTTAGTTTTCAAAACAGAAAACTTCACATATTACATCAAATTAGTTTTTTTTTTTGCTTTGATTTTTATTTACAAGAAAGGGGTTAATTCTCGTCAAGGTGGCCAAATCAGCAATAAAGAAAAAAATAATTCACCCAGTATAAAGGGTTTGCTCACCTGATTTCAGACTTTCCTCCAAGCCGTGGCCTTGTTCAAGTTATTTCCAATATTTCTCCATCAATGTATTCAAGATTTCACCCTCACACTCGATTTCAACTGAATACTGAGGAACTCCAACATCTGAATTGTGTGCTGAACCCGTGTTGATCACTGTCAGACTGAGAGGTTTGTCAACCAGTAGATTGTAGAAGTCATCGTAAACTTTGTCATCCCAGCAGCCCTGGGACTCATCAAATCCATTCAAAGAGCACAAAAAGGCTTGGGAAGCTATATCCAGCAGGCTCTGAGGCAGTGGTCTCACATGCTCGATGTCAACAGCAGACTCATTTCCATAATCAATAAACACTACATTGAACAAGTTGTCAGTTCTGCTCATTACTAGAGCTCGATACCACTGGCTGTCAGAGGAAAACATAGCAAGGCATGAGCTGCCAGGATCAAGCGTCTCTGGGAATGTTGAGTCCTGCTGGGCTTGTCCTGCCTCCTGAGCAAGCCTTGAGACTTTTTCGAGTACGTCTGCGTTGTCATACTGACACCAGAAGAAATGGGGACCCACAATACAAGAAGCGTAAAGCACCTCCTTTTTCCTTTTGGACATGTTTGGGTTGTCGTCCTCGCAAGTGCTCCCGTTTCTTTCAGAAAATCTTAGAGTTGTCTTGTTGAACTCTGTTTCTTCGCTCTGGAGTGATTTCTCTGCGGGGATTTCAATCAAAAGATTTTCTTTGGCAGCTGGTTTCCAGTACTTCAGCATTGCATCATTTACAACTCCATTTTCACACTCTATTTGGACTGCATATTCAGGAGCCATGATCTTTGAACTTTCTTTCATATCCAGCACTTTTACTCTCAGTGGTTTATCAATCAATAGAGCATAGATCTCATCATAACTGTTCTCATCCCAGGAGCCCTTGCATTCATCAAACCCATTCAAAGAACACAAAAATGCCTGAGGAGCCACGCTGAGAAGACACTGAGGTAGCGGTTTCACATTCTTGATGTCAACATCAGACTCATTTCCATAGTCAATAAAAAAAACATGGATTATATCATCAGCTATCTGAATAACCTGAGCTCGATACCACTGGTCGTCATCGGAAAAAAGCGCAAGACATGGACTGCCAGGAGCCAAAGTCTTTGTGAATAGCATATCCGGTCTTGCTTGTCCAACCTCTTGAGAAAGTGTCGACACCATGTCCAGATCCTTGGTGTTGCTGTACTGACACCAAAAGTATTGCGGACCAACAATGCAGGAAGCATAAACTTCCTCTGCCTTGTTTAGAGAAATGTTTGGCGTCTTGTACGTGCAGGTTTTCACATTTCCCTCGCGGCAAGGAAAGGAAATGTCCAACACTTCTGAATAACTGCAAGCACCATCTATGAAAGTCTCGGGCAACTCGCGTCCTTCCTCAGGGATGACATCCAGTTTTCTTCCCTCATCCAGAGTCTTTTCATATTTCATGAACTCATCTTGTGAACTGATCTTCAGCTCAGCTCCAGCTGACACTCTGCTGCCGCTGTTGATATTTTGTTCTGCCGTCTTCATTGCCACCAATGTATTCACAACCTCTTGCATCAAGCCGTCCTCATTTGGAATGTTAGCACATTCGGAGCTGCTCGGGTGCAGTCGTTTAGACTCCCCAACAAAACTCGTAATTCTTTCACGCACCATCTCCCTGATTTTCACATTTACGTTTAGCGTTCCGTCCAGTAGTTCAACAAATAGCTTTCCTTCTTCCCCTTTTGCAACCACAGAAATGGTAAAACTATTTCCAATAGCATGTCGGTTAAACCACTGGTTGACCTCTGGTGGCACCTCTTCAGGTACATTGAACAGTCCAAGTTGAACAGCTTGCACAGGAATAGACCTCGCAAGACTTGCTTCGGTTGGAATGGGGCAAATATCAGAGTCTTTCACAACGAGGGCATGACCATAGTCCACAAAATGCACCAGACGTTTTGTAGACTTTTCAACTACTTGACCTCTATGCCATTTATTGTCAGTGTACTTAGAAAAGCAAATGCTATCGAGTCCAAGAGGGTGATCGGTGTGTTGTGGCTGGCCAGTGAATTGAGTAACATTCGCTATAACGCTTTCAAATAAATCTGAATTCTTGTCCAAGTGGCAGCAAAAATGATGGACATTCTCTGAACAGGTTATGGATACCTTTTCTCTTCCACCCACCTCAATGTTGAATCCGGAGTACCTGAATGCATCTGATGGGGCTTGAGGAGGGCTTGGCACACATCGCTGAGCTTCTGGCGCAGAGATGTCCGTTGTTTGATGCTCACTGCTCTGTACTAATTGGTCTGGAACATTTAAACCATCTTTAGCATCAAGATAATGGACAACAGACATGGTCACATGGTCTATCCTGTCAGTGATTGCTTGGTTTGTTGGGCTTGGCAAAGTTTCCTCAAATAATCCAACATCTGAGTTGGCTTTGCTTTGTTCGTTCCTGCATTGCTTGGTCCAATGTGAATGGAGAAATGAGGAAATGGAGCCATTGGAAGTACTTGAATCGCTTTCATTCGACGAGTATGGAAGTCCTTCCCGCTCCATAAAACAACTGTTTATGCACACAGCACTATCTGCATACAGAGTCACAGCATAGACATCTCGAGTTGTATCGTAGCGGTTAAAGCTTGCAACAACAGTACGATGCTGGAGTAGCGATTTCAAGTAATTAGTCTGGTCTGCAGTCCAAACTGCTCCTGTATCTTTCAGCCCATCCAGAGAACAGCGATATGTGACAACTGGCATTCGCAGGAATTTTCCATCCAGCGCTTTGATGTCTCCAGCTTGGACCAATTCAGTTCTTCCTTCATCCACATGCAGGACTTCTACAGCACCGTCGGAGGTAATGTTTTGCTTCAGCAACGAGCGATGCCACCTGCCGTTCACGCTTTTAGCAGCACATGGAACCCCAGGGGTCTGCGGCGGCGGCGGCCCTGCAAAATCTGAGCGCTCTTCATAATGCTGCTGGATCTGTGCCGATAACACCTTCAAGGCCTTGGAAAAAATTAAGATCTTACAAAAAATATTTAGCGGATTATTTATCTCTGCAACAACAACAGTGTCGAGAGCGTCTGTCAAAAGTTCCGGGTAAAAGTACCCGTGACATTCCTCCAGCATGCAACCACTAGTCAGGTTACAATCACGCGGCTTGGGGTACGGCTCTAAATCCTCTCCTTTGGGTAATCGCAGACATTTCAATACAAGCGTTTTAAACTCGTCTCCCGATATCTTCTTTGCCAATCCACGTTTGCAAATGTGCCTGGAAACAACTGGTATATCCAGGAGAATGACCCGGTCTGGCATCAGTACTTGTTGAACCAGCCCCTTGCACTTATTGCCAGGCAGCGAGTTTAAGAACCTTGCAGCCCTTTCAGGCCAGTTGTTTTCCAGAGAGACGACGTTTGCAAGGATACACATTTCAATTTCAGGAGGGAATAGAAAAACGTCACGCTGGCCCCATGCTAAGGCGTCACCCCTGGTGATATGGAGCCTTCCCTGGTCAATGAGAAAAACATTGTAACTTTCATTTTGAATGGACACAATCCGAGTTCTGTGCCACGTGTCAATGATGCGGACCAGACAAAGGTCCTCTGGTTTGCCTTCTGATCCATTAAACTTCCTTCCAGGACTCTGAATGTCTTTTCTCATCTGCTCATAAACATGCTTCCTTCCATCATCCAGGTTTACCCAGAATTCCACAAGACCATAATTGGGCTTTGGGCTAACCCTTGTGATGAGAATCGGTAATTCTGCTCCCGTAGTAGGAAGGCCAGGAATTGAGCACATTGTGAAGTTCAGAGGCTATACAACACACCTGCAAAGCAAAAAAATTAGATGCATTAATATCAGACAAATAGCCTTTTAAAATATTTCTATAAAACACTGAAAGGAAATGTTTCAAAAGTATAGGAATTTACATTTAACAATTGGTATTGTTAAATCTCGATGATTTATGTACAAAGGACTTTCAACGGAATCAAGACCGCAAGGGCTTTTTTGAAATGCTCCTCTTAGACAGGATGTTTGACTGTATTTGTACTGTAACACATGCTACTGTTTGACTGTACTTGTACTCCAACATTCCATCCAATAAATATATTCATCACCATCACAGCTCTTTCAGGGGATTCACTTTTCAGTTGCAGGTGTGTGTGTGTGTGTGTGTGTGGGGGGGGGGGGGGGGGGGGGGGTCCCATGCTGAAACTTCACCTATGGTGATTTGGGGCTCAATTAAGAAAACACTGGAAATTTCATTTTAAATGGACACAATTCGAGCTCTGTGATTGGAGAGTCAAGATGGACGGTATCCAACAAATACCTTGTGTTACTCGTATGTGAATATGTGCAGCCTGCCATGCCAGAGACAGGCGAGAAAGGGAACGGGTTTTTCCAGAGGAAATGTTTGTTCCATCCTTGATGTGTTGCCATTTGAATTATTTCCAAATAAAAAAATGCAGATACATTTGACGCACAACAGGATGTGCGTCATAAAAAATGTTGCCTTCAGGTTACAGTATGCTAAAAAGTAATTTGTGTTATTTGAACAAGATGGACTGTTGGGCCTCGACTCGATGCACTTTTCAGGTTATGAATCTGAACTGCCAACCAAGGAAGAATCAAATATTTACAGATTAAATCTAATTTTCCGCTTTCATACTATAATTAAAGAAATCCGTCTGCCGCTTGAGCAAATCCTCCACACTGTAAATAATAAAAATGAGACGGGAGTCACTTTTGCCTCCGGCGTCCTTGTGGAAACTCCAAATTACGCAGCGTAATTACAGCAGAAAACAATCCGGAACACGCACGCACATCTTGTCACTTCTGAACGGGTGTGAAAGGAATAATCCCGCATCTGCGTAACGCGCATCTGTTTGCACCAACCTGAAGAACGCGAGACGCTTTCCGCATAGTTCCTAGAGGCGACTCAGCTTGCGGTCAGAGCCGGAGGCGCGCATTCACGCGAACCTTTAAACCCTCCGGTGGCACGCGTATTCAGGAGTCAATGAGAGAAGCAGGTGGTTCCAAGTTTTTATTTTTATCTTTAGGTTACGCTTGTTTTAATGGGAACTTTATACGAGCTGTGAACTGCTATGTGGACGAGCACAGAACGTTTTTGTGACAGGAACGCGCACGCACACACCCATACCTAATGAGCGCTGATCCAATCACACTCCTGCTAGACACGTTACACCCGCAGGTAGAGTTCACCTCGCCTCGGTAGTCTCAGTACTCAGGAGGCCTCTTCACAGAACGCGCACGCTGTCCTGTGGTAAGTAAAGTATAACGAACTAGTTTTAATGATGTACAAGTTTACTTGGTCATTTTAAATTCACCAGTTGCAGTGAAGCTATTTGCCAGATATCCTTTTTTTTGGGGGGGGGGGTGATTTGGCAGACTGGAAACATTCTGCTGAAAAGGTTTCATAGCTGTCTATATTCATTCATAAAATATTTGGAAGTAGGATTATTATTGATCGTGGTTTAAGTATGGGAACATATTAAAGTCAACCTGTAGTAACCCCTGCTACCTGCTTTTAGGTTATTGCTACAATGCCCCATTCTTCTCTGTTCACCTTTGGAAACCTGTTTTTTTTTTAAATATATTTTGATATAGTAAGGCTCTTTGTCGTTAGTCTGTCACTGCATTTTATAATCCTATAATAGCCTGCCTTCTAACTCGTGAAAACCTGTGACTCATGTGTCAAAAATGCTTTATGGGCTATTGAAGCTTTTGTTGCACGTATGACAATGCATGACTTCAAAAATAGTTGTCTATCTGGTTTTAACGTGCAACAGACTAAGTCAAGGCTTGCGTTTTAGTAAAGGCAAGCTCCAATCCACTGCACTACTCTGTTTTGTCACTAACACGGTTTTAACACCATTCGTTCTCTCAAAAATATGTAAAAATAAATAAATAAATAATTTGTGACACAAATTTCTGCAAAAACATGTTAATGTGAGCGTGTCTGCTCTTTGACGACACATTCTCATTAGAACCACGGACCAGTCAATGTAATGAGACGTTTAACCAAGCGCAAACTCTGGGTTCAGCAACCTGTTTCAAAATGAGTAAGAGGAAAAGCAAAACGATCTGTGATGGGAAGGCTGTGAAGAAACTTCGGTTGACTCTTGAAGACGTGCCAGAGGACGTAAGACACCAGAGGCCTTCGTCCAGCTGCGTCCCTCACGGCGCCGCAGTGAGTAATTCCCCCCACAAAGCACCATCTCCTCTCAATTCCTCTGCATCGGCTGTATATTGCCCTCTTTCTGTTTTTCAAGGGAGATATCGGCCTCATCGAAAGCATCACTGTCAAGAATTTCATGTGTCATCGTTTGCTTGGCCCGTGCCAGTTTGGGCCCAATGTGAACTTCATCGTTGGCAGCAATGGAAGTAAGAGCCCAATCGTTAAATGTCATTTGACGTTAGAGAAAGAGAGAGAGAGAGAGAGGACGACCCAGGAGAAGATACATGGACGTAGTGAGGGAGGACATGATGAGAGTGGCTGGTGTTGGCGAGGACGATGCAAAGGACAAGCCAAAAGTACAGTAGTTTGGTTGTAGGTGAATTGCAGGCAGCCTGGATTCTGGAATTCCTATTTTCTTTGTTGCTTCCTTGGAAGGTAGCGTTTGATGGCTGACGGATGCATGTTGGACACGCAGCATCTGCTAAATGCAGTGATTTCCCTCTTCTGTTCTGTTCCTCCTTTAATTCTCAGGTGGGAAAACTGCGATCCTGACAGCTCTTATTGTCGGCCTTGGAGGAATAGCAACTTTCACCAACAGAGGAATATCACTGAAGGATTTTGTGAAGATCGGCGAAAGGTAAGTCCTCAATGAGTACGGCCGTGTAATCCTTGTTAGCGTGATATAAATACTGTCATTTCTTAGCATGTCATTTTGGTGCTGTGTGTTTTCTAGTACTGCTGATATTACAGTAAACCTGACCAACAGAGGCCCGGACGCTTATAGAAGCAACGTCTACGGCAGCTGCATCTCAGTTGAGCACCGGATCTCTAGTGATGGAAATCGAACCTGCAGGCTGAAGAGTAAATCAGGTACTTTTGCTTTTTGAGTCTGTGCTGTGTCCAAGTCTCATTAAACCTTCCCCGATTTGTCCAATAAACGATTGGGATTAATGGCGCTTCAGTCAGACCTTCATCCCTCCAAGCTGTGAATATTCTTCACTCTTCATCAAGAATGTTCCTCTTTAAAACTGGCATGCCTGCATTTTATGTGATGCCATCCGTTCGCGCGTAAATGTAAATGTTTTTAATGCGCTCGTGGACTGATGTTTGACACCGGTTGTAAATGTTTCGTTGTAGGAACTGAATTACTGCTCTGACATACATTTTTAACACCTTAATGTTTTCTTATTTTTATGTCATTCTTATGCTATTTTATTTAAATGCAATTCATGGATTGTTTTGATGCTTTTATTGTATTTTTTTTATGTAAAGAGCTTTGAATCACCCTGTTGTGGCTAAGTGCTATACAAATAGCCTTGCAGGCTGGTTACCGCCTGAACTCTAACTGACCTTGTGATCTGTTTACCACGTTGGGCGTATCAGATGTGAACGCAGTTCTATGAAGGGTTTCAGATTCAACAGCAGATGATCTTCTTGATTTAGTAAAGTATTTTATATTTAATGTCACAAATCAGTGGAAATGTAATATTATATTGTTTTATGCAACAGTCTGAAATTCAAATGTATCCAGTTTTTTTTTTCATTAATCAAGAAACATTAAAGGAACAATTCAACCAAAAATTCTAAATTCAGATATTATCAACCGACACTTCCTGATTCCTGAAGGTAAAAGCATTCGACAACACTTCATCTGATTGAGGCGCGCAAACTGTAATCTGTTCATTTGTTTTCTGGTTGCTCTTCTTTTAAACTAGTCGCCATCTTCTCTAGCAGTGAAGACGACGACTGCTCAGCCCTCACTAGTGGCTCCGGACGTTTGTTCGACGTTTTACTGAAAGATTGCTAAAACGGAGCAAAGATTTAAAATGTTTCTCGTGTGTCTTGTATTTTAGGACAGCTAATCTCTAACAAGAAGGAAGAGTTGATGGCCATTTTGGAACACTTCAACATTCAGGTACTTACATGAATGTTCTCGTCCTGCAGCTTTTAATCTCCTTACTGAACTTTAATGTGCAGAATTTATTTTGCTTCTCCTGTCAGTGAAACCTGAAGCTTTTGCAACTTGTTTTCTTTCTTTGTTTGTTTGTTTGGCAGCTGGACAACCCTGTGTCCATCCTCAGTCAAGAAATGAGTAAACAGTTCCTGCATTCAAAAAGTGAATCGGAGAAGTATAAAGTACTGCACTGCTATCTTATTTCTGAGCTTTGAAGCCAACGTTTTTATTTCCGCGTGTTTCAATGAGTATGCTTTTCTGTAGTTCTTCATGAAGGCCACTCTACTGGACCAGATGAAGAAAGATTACGTCCACATCAAACAGACTAAAACAATCACAGGACAGCAGGTTGAGAGACAGGAGGAGGTACGGCATCACTTGAAACGTAGGCGTTGGAATGTACAAATAGTTTTAGTCACATAACACATTAAAAAAAGGGTAGGATTTACTTCATGTGTGATATTTATTTGTAGCTAAAACCAGTGGGAGGAGTCTTTTAATGCAGTCCAACGTTTTCCTACGCAAAGAATTTGACGTTGACCCGAATAATGTGAACTAAAATTTAAGCTTACACGTTTTTGTTTTCAGGCTCTCAAGGAACTGAAGCAGCGGTTTCTACGAACAAAAGAGAGGTACGAGAATATGTCATCTCTCAATGAGATGAAGCTGGATTTGGAGAATCTGAAGAAAACGATGGCATGGTGTTTGGTAAGAGCTGATCTGACAAAACTGTAAAATATATATATTATTTAGAGTGTTCTTCTGTGTTAAAGATGCATTGTGATCATTTTAAATCCCTTTCAGGTCACAGAGAAGCAGCAGTTTATACAGCAGGTGAAAGAGAATCTGGAAAAGGAGGAAAGCAATTCCAAATATCAGGATGACCTTCAGCTCTGTAAGGCGAGTGATGGGATTGGGTCCTGTTTAAGGAAGACTTTTACCAGATGCTAGGTTTAGATTTTAAAGTACTTCCCTCTTCTATTTCAACCAGAGGAAAATCCCAGATGTAGAAAATCGGCTTCAGGGCATGAAAAGAAGAGTTGACAGTCTGAGAGAGGAACAAGCGTCTCTATTGGGGGAGAGTGTCAAGCTGAAACAGGAAATAAAGATCAGTAAGAAAGCTCACAAGGAACAGGAGGTGATACGTCCGTGCAAAGATTGATCTTATTTCCTGAATGCACAATATATAGTGGTTTATGGGACGTTATCTTTTCTATAGCTTGCTTATTTTCGGGCTCTGAACAAACTGAAACAATCAGAGCAGGAGCAAAAGACTCTTCTGGAGGGAATGGCAAAAGCAAGGTAAGGGAGTGGAGGAGTTAAGCCTCATTCCAACCAATGCATGCGTTCAGCCTCTTCCTCTCTTTACTGCAGCGCGAGCATGATCGGCGGCGAACCGTCGGAGTATAAGAACCAGCAGGAGAAAGTATCCAGGCTGAAAGATCAGCTCGCAGAGCTCGAGAAAGCGTGCGCACAGCTGAATGAAGAGATCGAGAACAAACACCAGGCTGTCCTCAAAGGGAAGGAAGAGCAGGAGAAGCTCAGGTGCGTCCGGTGAGGTAGATTCTGCCGTATAAGAGCATGGCAACACTTCCTGATCAAGGCATGTTCCTTTAGATCGGAGGAACGGGACATCCACAGGTTGTGCATGTCCAAACTGAAGAGAAGAGATCAACTCCTTGCCAGTCGTTCAAACAAGCTGAGGCGCTTTGGCGATTACATACCTGACCTGCTGACTGCCATTGCTGAGGCATCTGCTGAAGGACACTTTATTAAGGAGCCCATCGGTCCAATTGGTGACGACTGTTTGTCTTTTAATTTCACTATTATATAAGATGTCAAATCTCACATCATGTAGTCTAGTTTCATTAATTAGCCAATAGTCCAGCATTTTAATTCTACTTTACAATCATACATGTGCAGTAAGACAGTGAATTCACATAAATGCACGTTGAAGCTGACAATCGGTGTTCAACCTCAGGGGTGTGCATCAGTCTGAAGGATCCCTCGTTGGCTGTCGCCGTGGAGTCCTGTCTGCGGAGCTTCATCAAGGCGTTCTGCTGCGACAACCACAGGGACGAAAAGACTCTCCAAGAGCTAATGTCTCGCTTTTGTCCAAAGGACAGCAGGCCCCTCATCATCGTCAGCACTTTTTCTGACAAAGTTTACGACGTTGATGAAAGGTCAGCAACCAGCAACAGCAGCGTCCTCGTATTCGTTGACTTCCACGTTTGAGACTTTTGATTTGTTCTTCTGTAGGAAGGCATATCATCCAGATTATCCATCTGTTGTGGACTTGATCACAACGTCGGAGCCAGTCATCCTCAACTGCCTAATCGACATGAGGGGGATTGAATCCATTTTATTTATCAAAGTTAGTATGCATTAATCATTCAATGCGGAGCCACTTTTTGACTGATGTTTTTTTTTTTTTCTTCATTTGTCACCTGACCCGTTTCATGTAAAAGGACAAAAGCAAAGCGAGGAAGGTGATGCAGCAAGGAAAGCCACCCAGAAACTGCCGGGAAGCTTTCACCGTTGAGGGAGATCATGTGTACCCAAACCGGTATTACGCCTCGGACTTCACCATGGCCAAATATCTCAGCGGGGATCTCGAGGCTGAAATCTGGTAACTTTCTGCACCTCTTTTGATCATTACCTGCACCAAGGAGGTTATGTTTTTGCGGTTTTAATTATTTTATTTATTTAATGTGATGAACTTAAGATGGTGTGGATAGTTGCTGTGATTTAAAACCAATCTTGCTTCTCCCAGTGTGTTGGAGTCGGAGCTGGAAAACTACCGGGACCAGTTATCCAGGTTTCAGCTCCACAGCGCCTCAGTGTCCGATGACATCCGGAGCATGGAGAGCAAGCTGAAGAGCACCATCACGAGCCAGAAGAAGATCCTGGTCTGTCAAACCCAAACCCTGGATTCAACCGACCATCCTAATTCCAGACCTTTGAATATAAACTGAAAACTGTCTCTTATGTTTTGAATGTAGGCTTCTGTGAATCACAACAAGGCACAGATCATCGAGCTGGAGCTGGCTAATGAGGAGCAAATCGATGACGTCAGCTCATTGGTAAATAGAGTTTATATTTGTTTTCCTTCAAAACAGGCTGGAGATCAAAACCTAGGTCGAACCCCCTCAAATATCCATTACAGGACGCAGCCGCCCAAGAGAACCGACTGAAGATCGAGGCAGAAAAGCTGACCGTTTCTGAAGCAAAGTCTGAACTGGACAACCGCCAAAGAATGGCCAAGGATGTAGAGTCCAAGTGCCAAGCAGTCAGAGAGCAGATCGATCTGATCACAGAAGACATGGAGCCGTTAAAGGTACAGCAGAGCTTTGTTTAAAATATACTTTATTTATGCTGGATTATTTTAATGTGAATGCATTTATATGTTCACTGAGGATGTGAATATTTATATATGCATGTACTGTGTATTGATTATTGTTTGGTTACCCGAAGGAGGAGCAGCTGAAGCTGGAAGCTGAATTTGCAAAATACAAACAAAAATCCAAGATTTTGGAAACCAAGCTCGGAGCTCATGAAAAAAGCCTCCAAACTATGAGAAGTGACCTCGCCCAAAAAGAAGAAGAGTTACAGGTAAGAAGAACCACACCTTACACGCTCAGAGGGCTTGTAGAATATCACGAGTGCTATTCAGTTTTACACCTTTTCCTTTCTCAGCTTGACCAACAAACATTTCTGGACTATTAGTCCACTCAGTGTTTGTGAAGTTTGTACTCCAAGTCTCCAGAAGCCCTGAGATCCCAATTTATTTCTCCCAGAATGATGCTTATGAAATGAATCTGGCACATTTAAGGAGAGAAACTCTGCGGCAGTTTGAAATAAGAATTTGAACTCTTCCTGATTCTGATTTTACATGCATTATTTTGTTGACTTCCTGGTCACCTATGATGAACCCAACGACCTTTAATTCTGCTTCCAGGGCAGTGAATAGGATGTTGGGTGAGGTTTGACTGATTTAGTTTCGTCTTTGACACGTCAGCCGATGATTTGGACAAAGCTGTAACGGAGTTGACAGATTAGCTTCCGGTTGAACGCAGCAAAATTCACAGTTGTCATCCGGGCTCACGTGTGATGACAGGGATACTTGGCCAAAGCCAAAGAGATCGGTCTGGAGCCGCAGGAGGTAACCCGGAGCGCCAGCAGCATTGACACGGAAATCACTCAGCTGCAGACGAAAGTCAAGGTGTACGAGAGCAACTACGGCAAGCCGGAGGAGGTGGTCCGGTGAGGAGCACTTCCCACTTTGGATGAATGAATAGTTTAATGAGTTAGATCCTCCTGGAGAAACCTTGGTACAGATTAGATTATAGATTAGAATCTGTTTCACTAATCCAGAGCTATTATTAAAAGTTCTCTTTTGATTTCTGCGACAGGTGAATTCTACCTTCTGAAGGATTTCATGCTTGTGTCTCTGTTTCAAATGTGTTTGTCAGAGGTTCTGCATGTTTTGATTATTCTACTATCAAGAAATCCTCTTCTGCCCCGACTGTGGAGTAAGAAACATAAAGGCCGTGTCCTCCTTTGTCCTCACCAGGGAGTACGCCGAGGCTCTAAAGCTCTACAGAAAGACAACCAACCAAGTGCGAGATCTGCGGCGGTTCATCGGGCAGCTCAATAACATCATATTAGACCGGCAGAACAGATATAAAGTCCTGCGGAGGTAAATAGCCTTTAATGGGAAACACTTCCAAATATCGGATTCATGTTTGGTTTGGGAAGTTCATTCTGCTGTCTGATTGGCTCTTTTTCTACATCAAGGTCTCTCTCTGTCAGATGCAAGTTATACTTTAATAACTTTCTGACGAAGATGGACTGCGACGGCTCGATGGCGTTTGACCACAACAATGAAACGCTCACAATCTCCGTACGTCTGTTTATTTTATTTTTCTTACGTAATACTGACAAGCAGCTCTTCTGGTTTACCTCATTCATGTCAGTTTTGACAAACATCTTTTTAACTCATGGAGAAAACGCTAAAACGCACGTCTGTCCTGGTGAAGGTGAACCCGCCGGGGAGAGACGACGGCGGCGGCGGCGGCGTCTGCGACGCAAAGTCGTTGTCTGGTGGCGAACGCTCCTTCTCTACCATTTGCTTAATGCTGTCATTGTGGGAGATCACCGAATCTCCCTTCAGGTGCCTCGATGAATTTGACGTCTTCATGGTGAGTGAATGGAAATATTCATCATGCACACGCACACATGGTTTTGGCTTCCAGTCGCTTTCATGAATGAGCTTTCTTTCTTTCTTCTATTCAGGATATGCGCAATCGCAGGAGATCTCTGGATCTCCTGCTGGAGCTGTCAGAGCGGCAGCACCTTCGACAGTTCGTCTTCATCACCCCCCTCAACATCAGGTGGTGCTCTTCTTCTTCTCCTCCTTGCATCATGATTTGAAAAGGTTGCTAAGCGAACAAATACTTTTTTGAGATAACGAGGAAATGTACTTGCCCAGATCATATTACAATACGAAATATAGGTAGAAATTTACGAATAATAGCAGGTTTTCATAAGAGTACTATGAATATAACTTCTAATTCTTCTCAATATACCAAGAGATTTAGTGACTTAATTGCAGACAACACCAATTTGATCTCGCCAAAGGACTTAGTCATCAAGCTGTAAAAACAAACTGTAAATATTTGTGTTGAAATGATCCGGAGCGAGCTGCTGGGCTTTGATCAGCTGCACCGCCATTTGATCTAGTCTTGTTGTTTCCAGAAAGGCTTTAATCACAGTGTCACTATTGATCGGTAACTGATCAGATGCTAATCTTTGTGTGTGCTTCTCAGTCATCTGCCCAGAACCAGCTTAATCAAAATTCACCAGCTCCAGGATCCAGAGAGAATTCAAAGCGAAGAAGAAGAAGATGGTTAACTGGTTCGCGTGATCAGTCGCTGCCTGTTATCTTCAGTGTGACTGTTTATGACTGGTTTCTGGGATGAGCTCATCAATGTGTAAGGAAATATAAATGAAAAGTGAATCTTGAGGCTGTTTTTGATCTGTAGAGCTGCAAACAGCAGACTCAACGTTTGTCTTGAACATAAAAATCTAAATATTCATCCTAAATGATTTCATGAGCAGGATTCATCTGCTTGTTCCAAAGCAGATGAAAATGTTTGTGTGGCTGTGTTGATCTATGCAACTCTTTGTGCTCTCATCGTTTGGCGCTTGCGTTCTGCTGACGAGGTGCGTGAGTGTACAGAATAGAAAGCGTTTGGGGCAGGGGTGTTAATTGATATGCTTTCATACAAAATCTTTGATAGATTTGAGTCATATTTGCACTTTTTAAAATAATTGTGCTAACGTTGCATGTTATAAATGTATAATACACTTTACTATGTGAACCTCTACTCAGCCTTTTCGCAATTTGTTAAGTTTCCTTCATTCATTCATTCATCTTCTTAACCGCTTATCCGAAATAGGCAGCGGGGGGATGACCCTGGACGACCCTGGACGACCCTGGTTGTTCTGTGGTTGTTTCCATTGATCACGCCTGTTAGACAGTCTCTTTTGAAAAAGCCTGCTGATGGTTTATTCATTTTAATCACTACATAAATATTTTTTTTGGGTGCAACACATGCCACATGTATAAAAGAATACAGCCACTTGCATGATGACTTTTTCATATTTGATATAAACATTTACAGGACCAAGAATCTGACACAGTGACTGGACTGAAAGGTAGAAATAATACAGACATTCGTTTTAATTATGCGAGGGTCGGTTTCAGTTATGTTACAGACAAAACAGTGAAGCGCCTCTGCCACAAGCAGACTCAGTCCGTTCTTGCATAGCCACAAAAAATTAGGAAAACAAAACTGACAAGCTCCGAATCATCATCATCATCATCATCATCCCGTCTCGCACTGAAAAGCTCTGTCAAACTCTGGGGGGGGGGGGTCGTGCATCTTCAGTAATTGTTGGAATAATTGGAAGATAAGACCTTTCAATTCAAGTTTATCCTTACATAAAGAAGGATTGCAGTAAAAATACGTGCTGCATTTGAAGAGGAGCCTCGAGAGGAAGCTCCTAGCAACGAGGTCAAAAGACTGAAATCAATTTGCTTCCTTTCTGTAAACATGTTGATATGTAAAGACTTCAGTCAAATTTGGATCATTGTGGCGCATAATGCACGAGTGCTGTGCCTGTTAATTACTGCGATCGTTTTAGCTTTTCTTCTGCAGTAAGTGCCACAGTAGAATAAATTAATCAAAGGAATTCAGCTCCATAAATATATTTCTCCTCATCCCAGAAGTATATATATATATAAAAAAAAAAGTGACACAACCTGAAAGCTCTTCTTTTGAGACTGCAACCCAAAAGTCCTTTCAAAGCAACTCGCATGCGTGGATCAAATCGAGGGAAGCTTGCTCCCACGTTACGGGAGGTGGACTAATGGAGGGCCGGCGAGTCACATACTGTACATCCCATGCAACAATACTAAATGAATTCTGGAGGGTTTCTCTTTTATAGCCACCTAAAGATGTAAAAGGTAAGAGATTATATTTTTTGACACGTAATATATGCATGCAAAGAACCTACTCTTCTTGGTTCCATCATGTGAAAACGTCTCCGTGTTTCTCCAACAAGTCTGGATAGTAGAGACAGTTACAATTATCATAGGAGTTATTGTTTCGTTGCTATTATGTAAAGCGTACAGTAGTTGCAGCAGTCAACACTGGGGATCCTAAATACTGCAGGGACATAGTTGAATGCAGTGCTCCACTGGTAGACAAGCTAATGGCGAAAGAGAATGGACGGGGTTACTGTGCACAAATCACATCTTCTGCAAAATGAATGATATCTTATAGCTATATTCAAAATGATTCAGCTTTTTAACATTCTCATGCATACGACCACAAGAAGCGAGTCCATTGAAAAATAGTCCAGGCATTGTTTTGTTGTTGTTGTTGTTTTTTTTTCCTGTGGAAATGGCAGAGAACCTAATGATTGCGTTGAACGTGCCGCCGTCCCGTGTGCGTGGATGACAGACGGGGAGGGCGGCGGTGAGCAGCGAGGGCTCACTTCTGCATGTCACACTGCAGCAGGAGCACGATGGACGGGTCGCCCTTCGCCGCCTCTTTGAACTCGTCCAATGAGATCTGGTCATCGTTGTTCTTATCCATTTTGCTGAAGATCTTGTCCACCCTCTGCGCTGGTGTCAAACCGTCCTCGTTCATCTTCATCATGATCACAGTGCCCACCATTTTGTAGATAGCCTGAGGGTTAGGTACGGTGAGACGTTAGCCCCAGAGCTGCCCCCCCCCCGGATCAGCGAGGGCGGAATCATTTGGCAATCACTTACCTCAATTATCTCCAGCATCTCCACCCTGGTGATTTTGCCATCACCATCCAGGTCATACATGTTGAAGGCCCAATTGAGCTTCTGCTCAAAGCTACCGCGGGACGTGATGGAGAGAGCGCAGATGAACTCTCGGAAATCGATCGTTCCGTCTCCATTTTTGTCAAAGGTTCTGAAGGCATGCTGTGCAAATTTCGATGCATCGCCGTAAGGGAAGAACTGCAAATGTAGCAGAGGCGTGCTCAATGATTCATGACACGATTTTGTAACGGCAGCAGTTTTTTTAGGACAGCAATAAACGTTGACAAGCGGCGCAGGATGAAGACATCGCTGACACAAACCTTGACATACAGCTGCTGAAACTCCTCCAGATTCAGCCTGCCAGTTGGACAGTCTTTGAGGAAGCCTTTGTACCACTGCTTCAGCTCATGCTCATTAAACTCTGTGCTCTTCACCAGATCCTCCATCACCTCAGGAGTCAGCTTGCTGTTCTGCTTTCCCATGGTTCCTGTGGTGCAAGAACACGTGAGTAATGCGTTTACCTATGCGTGAAACTCCGCAGCGCAGCAGAGCTATTTTTTATTTCCTCTTCAAAAACGAGTGCAGAATGTGTGCTTTTTTTCCCTGGTGCTCATGGTCTATTTCTGTCCATCCATCCTGTTTGTGCCCGTCTGTGGCCCGAGCAGCGCTGACCCGGATTGTCCCTGTCAGGGCAGTTCATCAAATGTTCGATCGCTGCTTTCAGCTTTCCACTGCAAGCGCTGTTCAATAAACTCAGTGCGACAGCAAAGACAATTCCTGTTTGGGAAGTCACTGCTATACAAAGACCAGGGGCCAGATATAACTGGAACTGTGTGTTTGTATCAGGGGCGCCACCAGGCCCATTTTACTGGGGCATACGGCCCCGTGTTAATCTGCCGTGCCCCATTCAAGTCTCCTAATCTCCTCTGTTTGGCAGAAGATTCATTTAGAGTAATAATAATAAAGAATCATTTTCTTATAACACAAAATTAAAGAAAATGTTAGCTCTGTATGATACATAAATTGCAACGTCATTTATCTCGAGGCACTTTCCAAACAGTTTGTGAGATGCACACCTCGGCCCTCGTCGTTGTGGATTATGAACAACATCTCGATATGAGCAAGCTGAACAAATCAAACGTGAGATTTTACTGCCACGCAGCCAAACAGAACACCGTTTGTAGGCTCGAATCAACGACAGATTGTTGCATCGTACAAAGGCGTGACAGAAAGGTGATCATCATAACCCTTTAGGTGTGTGTGTGACCAACTACGAGGATACTACCAGCGTTAGCTCCTTTTCCTCTAAGCAGAGGGAGGAGAGAGAGCAACCGCCATGTAACAAGGAGCGAAGGTTGGCGCTGTATCCTTGTGTAGGATGTGTGTGTGTGTGTGTGTGTGTTTAAAACTTCACACGAGACACCAATGCTGTTGTGGAATATGTCCTCCCTCATTTTGCTTGGAGAACACGGCATTATACTGCAAATACTGTATTCATTGTCAATAAACACCGGCGGAATAGAGAGACTCTTCTCTGCGGTGCAAGATCTGCGTAAAAAAATGGCTAATTCTGGGGCACGGGCACCAATAAAAAAGCTCCTAGAGACACCCCTGCATATCATGAAATCCATCAACTATTGACTCACGGTGTGGCGGATGACATGAGTGGCCAAGGATGAATCAATTCCCCAATACACAATTAATAAAAACCAGGCCGTGGCGTGTCGTGCGTGGCGTTGCGGGAAATCCACCGCCAACACTTGATCCACATCTCTGCAGCAGCAGCAGGCTGGGCGCGCATTGGTTCAGGCGCTCCGCAACAAACCACCTCAATCAGTGCAAAGTGCAGCTTCTGGCGCGCCACATACACAACCCGTCCAGCCCGGCTCGATTGGTAATTATCAGAACGGGTTTTGGGTTTAATCCCAAAAGCGGGTCACAGCGAATGACCTTGAGGACAAATATTTGTGCACAAATTGCTCACGCCGCAGAAGAAACGCTGAAACCAGCTCGACCATCATGCGGCGTTTAAGAGCAACGACTCCGAGCAAGGTGCTCGTTTTATTCCACGCTTTGGGCAATGCCGTCCGCGTTTACTGCCGTCAGAGCGCGCAGCCTCCTGCGTGCGAGCGCGCAGAGCAGCCGCCGCTGCTGCATTCCGATGGAAACGACGCAGTGGCTGTTTTCAGGCGAGATCCCCCCCGTCCTGCGCCTCGTCACGTCTTTGCATGGAAAGACAACGTCACAAATGTCAAACAGAGCCGTTTTCATACGAAAAGGCAGCTTCCGGCACAGCCACGGCGGTGGCGCATGAAGGCCAATTAACTGCGCAAATCTTGCGTCAAAAGAGCCCGAGCTGTTTTATTCCTGTTTTTCTGCTTGTCTCCAGGCAGTGAGCTGATCCCTCTTCAACCACAGATGGAGAATATGGAGAATAATGCGTGCCACACACACATTCGTATTCGCCATCTATAATCGGAAAAATCCAACATCTGCAGACAACGCACTTACCTTATTGCCGCCTGTATTTGGTGATTGATCGGAATAAATCTGCTGTGGCTTCTGCAAAGTACAGAAAACCCTCTTCCGATGGAAAACGTTGGTCCCTGAGGGATTATTTTCTACTCCTCTCCTTAAAAAAACCCAGCCGCTAAAGAAATTAGTGGATTCTCCGTCGCTATTCCAGATGAGGCGCAGCAGGGACCGATCCCACGCCAGTATTGGGCTCTGCGACTACAAAAGCGCGGCGTCACCCGTGCGCATCACAGCCTGATAAGTTCAGTGATGCTCTGCCGCCGCTCGGTTTGGGCTCAGCTGGGATCCTGTTACGTTATTATAACCTTCATCGTGATGATGATGATGATGATCAGCCGGACATTTCATCATCAGGAACATTTTGGTAACAGAAATCCAAGGGGGATGTTTTGGTCCTGTGAGCGGCATTAGGATGAAGAGACATTTTTCATATTTTATTTATAGGGGGCATCACAACGTGCAGCATTATAGCATTGTGGCCTCATGAGTAGAAGGCTTTGGGTTTGGACCCCAACCTGGGGTACTGTGGGGTTCCCTCTGACCGCTTAAAGCTTCAGACCCGGTCAAGAACATTTTAAGATTTAGATCTTTATGAAATCAAGCCGCGAGAGGCGGGGTACACCCTGGACAAGCCGCCAGATCATTGCAGGGCCACACAAAGACAGACACACACACATTCACACCTATGGGCAATGTAGCGTAACCAATTCACCTAATTTACACGTTTTTGGAGGAAGCCGGAGAACCCGGAGAACCCGGAGAACTCTGGAGAGAACCCACGCAGACACAGAACGCCACACAGAAAGGCCGCAAGTCTGACTCAAACCCGTGACCTTCTTGCTGTGAGGCCACAGCGCTAACCGCTGGGCCACCGTGCTGCCCTGACAGACGGTTAGCTCCAAGCTGAATCAATAAATTAGCTCAAACGTACTCAGAGAACGCAGACGTCCTCCACTGCAGTAGAAACCTGAGAAGCATAGCCATGCACAGCCAGATCTACTCATAAATGATCGCCTGAAATATATTATCACTGCCTTTAAGCAGCAGCTCCAATGCCTTCCGATAGATATTCAGAGGCAAGAGAATGATTAACACTTAAAAAGAAGCATCTGTGAAATCTGAATCTCATTAAATCAGTTGCATTTAGACAGACAATGAGCATCAGAAGGATTACCTGTAGTTCCACTGCAGCAGTAAATTCTGGTAAAGGGGGGGGGGGGGGGGGGCATAGATTTCACATCGCAAGACACAGTGTCCTTGGAATATTCTTAGCCTTCCAAGGAAGTAATACACGGTATTAACTCCTTTTGAGGCTCTTGTAAAATATCTAAATATACCTTATCTCACTTTTTTTTTTTATTAAAGAAGAAGATCTGGATCAACTCTAGAATCCAGTCGATGCTTTCTTGGCTTCCTTGTCCCTTTTCAAAATCCAATTGAAATCCATTCAAAACAGTTTGTTTTTTTGAATATGTTGTAAACAAACAGAAAAAAACTCACGGCCGATCGCACAATGACAGAGTAAACATACCGAGAAGATGCTTGTATGACCGGGGACGAAAAAGAGTGTCAACAGAAGCCCGAGCACAAGAGCCATCCCATATTTCATCGTGACTCATCGGTGATGACATAAGCCCTAAATATTTTAATGCCAAGAACCTCTAAATAGATCCACACGGCTCCATGTGCCTCCAAAAGTTGGCTGTTTTGTCTGGCCAGTTATGAAATGTCCTCCTGGAGGTTACGCTTTTGCTCGTCTGTCAGCAGGATGACTCAGAACAGAGCTTGGTGGCTCTTCTTTGTTTTGTCTTTGAGAGGCAGGTTAAGACCCAAGGGGCGATCCGTTATATCGTCAGGATTATTTCACTGGAATAATATCAAACTAAGGTTGACATCAATGGGATTTAAGACTCTGCTGGGATGATTTCATGGTCAGTGAGTCAGTTAATGAGGGTCAAACTGTCATGGGACTCTTTGCAGCCTTGGCTGAGGTATGATCTCTCTGAGGAACCAGCACCAGCTAAAGTAATCCTCAGAGTGGACCCACATCCAAATACGGATCCCTTCAACCTCAAAAACAGGTTCAAATAAATCCTCAATCACAACCGATGATGTGGCTACTAGAATAAAAACCCAGATTGATGAAGAAACCGCTGAGTAATTCTTCATTTAATAGACACATACAGTACAATATACACATCATATTATTTTACATATCACAAACACGGATACATTGATAACTTTAGCACCAGCAGAGGATATTGACCCAATCAGCTTTCTTTAAAACCCATACGCATAGTGATTTTCAAAATAAAACACCTTTAGCTAGGCATGGCTTACATGTCTTTGCATCAGCATTCACTTACAAAGGTTAATTGATTAAAAAAGGATGCATACTGTACACTTAAAGTGGCGTACAAAAGCAATACTATAATATATACCCATTTACATGTTCATTTAGGTTTTCTCAAAGTAACATTTTTTTATTGTCAAATGAGCTTTGGTGTCGTTTGTGTCAACACCGGTGCACGATAGAAACGTAGGAATGTTAAAAACGAGTGTACATGAACCCTCTATGGAGATAATTGCCATGTAACAATTTTGCATATTTAAACATAAATATATCACGTTCACAATTTTTTCTTTATATATATTAAGAGAGCTACTATGTAGGCTGTTCAGTCTAGATTATACTTTTTTTTAAATATTCAAATTAGAATTAAAAAACAAATCAAAGGAAAATGGCTGCCGTTTCTACTTATGTTATCCCCAAGTGGCAAACATGATACTTCTCAGGAAGCCTCGTCAATACAAGGGGCCGCCTTCGCCATGGGTTACTGTCTTGGCTGCTGTTGCTATATTTGTTTGAAGAAGCCGCTCCAATGTTACCTTGGATCGTCACCGCGGGCAACGGGCTTCAACTCAACCAGGCTCCAGTTTAATGGCAGCGATTGAGTTTGGAGGACATGTAAAAAATAAATACAGCATATAAATAACGAAATGTAATAAACCATAAGACTAATGGTGGTAATGAACTCATATTGTATATCGTTATTCTGACAGGTTTCTGCATGCGTGTACTTTGTGGACCCTTACATAAATTAGCGCCATACTTGGGCCACACCCCTGCTGATTTTTTACACGGATATTTCAGTGCTGTTATCCGCTCATTATGAGTGTAAAACCTGCTCTACTTTTCCTGGCAGACAAAAGGCAGTGATTCGTCTTACTTTTGGGGGATGCAGCATTTACCCTCATCGTCTCACAGTCGAACGGGCCGTTGGATTTAAACGAGTGATCTACTGTCTGAGACGGTTTTCAAAACTTAGTCTGCTTTAGTTTGTCGATGTGGTAGCAAAGCTTCAAGGCCGGCCCCAGCTTCAGCCCGAGGTACTTCATGATCATGTCGCTCTTCAGGAGCAACAAAGCGTTTCCATCGATCTCCTGGGAGAAGCAGGAGAAACACAGTCTGTCAACAACATAATGCAGCTGGTTTATACACCACATGCTGCCCACCGCACAGTCCCCGGGTTCTGGTGTGGTCATGTGAAAACCCAAAGGAAAGAAGTGAGTTAGCATGAACTGTGCACAGTTTAGAGTACAGATCCAATGGAAAAGGGGCCTCATGCAGACTTACATGCTTCCTAAAGACGTCTGCATGGGGGCTGAGAGCATGAGGGTCTGCGCCCCTAATGAACCAGACAACATCTTCCACAGTCCAGGTGGTCGGGTCCTTGTTAGGTGGTGCCTTGGACTCCTGGTGCTCTGAAGATGCATTATAGCCTAAATATGGAACATAATAGAAAGAAAGGAACTTTCATTTTGTCCCTTACAGAAATCAACCTAAACAACGCTGGCTTTTATCAATTCAGGGTTTCCCACCTGTCCTGTTGCTCTCTGGAAACGTGCTGGGATTGGCCGACGACGGCCGGCACATGCTCATGGAGGCCGAGCCGTTGGAGAACTGCTGCGAAGAACGAAACCCAAAGGAGGACTTCGGAGCGTAGGACGAACTTATGGTGTTGAAGGCAGAATCGCCAGGGTCCATGGGGTAGCGTTTGCCCTCGGGCTGGTCTAAATGGTAGCCGTCGACCATCGATGTCTCGGCTGAGGGGCAGAGGGAGAATTAGCTGGAAGAAGCGGCAGCTTCGGTTTGACCGACGGAACATTTGGGAGTACCATCTGAGTGGTAGGAGCCACCACTGTGCTGGGCAATGAGCTCGTCGCTGAACAGGTTCTCAGAGTGCAAGCTGCGGCAGAGCTTCTTCAGAAAGCGGAGCACGTAGTCGATGCTGTTCACCACTGGGAGGCTGAGAAGGTGCTGCTTCCCGTCAAACGTGGCTGGAAGAGCGAAACGGGGGGGACAATTTCTCACAAATCTACGAGCGAAATCTTTGCTGATGTTGTCTGAACAAATCAAGGTCTTTGTACAACACCTGATATTTTTTCTCCGCCGTATCCTTGCGTGAGGAGTGTGAACACCGTCTTCTGCTGGAAGGCGCTGTCGATGCAGCCCTGGACGGCCTGCTGGAGCACCACAGAGGGCCGGTCGGGCCCGAAGTGGTCGGGGAGCTGCTGGATCTTCTTCCTGTCCAGGTTGGGGCCCGTGTTGGCCTGCTTGTTGATGTAGATGCAGACTGAAAACACAGGAAGTGTCCGGTCAGCCAATCGGGACCAGATTGTAAACATAAGGGCTACTATTAATGCTCGCTGGCACGGAGCGTTCAGTGACCCACCTGTAAGCACCTGGGGCGTGGCAGAGTGGGGGATGGTGGCGGCGTCCTGTGGAATGGAGCTCATATCGGGCTCAGGGGTGCTGCTGGGTGGGGAGATGGCCAACGGGATCATCACCATCCTCGGCTTGAGCTGCAGAAGAAGGAAGTATTTGCGTCGCTATTTTAAGCGCGTCCTTTATCAACTGAATCCTGTTGGGATGCTGATGGTGGATAATGTAATTTAAATCTCCAAGTTTTATGCTAAGTGTTGGGAATTTAGGGATAATTTAGTCAGATATTCGCCCTTCAGACCTGGAATTGTCCCACATTGTGTCCCGTACCTACAGCAGATGTCAACTACCACAAATTCTGAACGGCATGGAGCATGTGTGTCTGCGCCTGTCGGTACACACATGCATTTTTAAACACACTGCACTCACACATCAATCTAATGCCGCCCCCGCCAAAGTGGCTGACCTTGAAGCCTGGCTTTCTCCCCCTCTTCTTCGGCACTTTGAGCGGAGGGAGCGACTCTGGATACCGGTTTGGAAAATCCATCTTGGCGACATTGCGGAGCGGAGGTCTCCCTCGCTTCCTGCCCGGGATTTTCCCCGACTGGCTGGGGATGAAGGAGGGAGTCACTGCGGCTGATTGCATCTCACTGTTGTTGCCGTCTGCTTTCTGAGACGCCGCTGCAGGTACACTCATTTGGAGCTGGAGACAAAGGGAACAAGCTCAAGCTATAGAAATGCAAAGGAATACGGGAAGCAGAGAGGCTGAGACTGCAGAATGCTGAGCTGCAGCGAGCGCAGAAGAACTGGCGTAAAAAGGTAGCCGTGCACTAGCTTTGGAGGAAACAGCATCTCCATCCTACACTAATAACACACCAAGAAGAGGGGGTGTCTATTACCTGCTGTCTCCTATTGTGAAAGCCCTAGAGCCAAGCCCTTTTTTCTCCAATCCCAGGCGAGGAACGGTGAAGCTAAATCCCCAACAATGCAGGCAAAGCCATCTTCCTCTAATTCTGTGTAGCTTTTCCTTCGTTCCCTTTTGCAGAACACGCTGCCGCCCGCCGCCGCTGCTGCTGCTCAGCACTCAGGCTGCAGACATCTCATTAGACTAATGCATTCAGCAGCGGCACAGGAGGAGGGGGAGGTGGGAGGAAATTGACTTCACCATGGCTACCCAGCTATGAATTAGCATTACGATGACAGCTTCCACCCTATTCTTTCAAAATAAAGACGGAGCTACAAGGAAAATGTGCAGCAGGGATAACAATAGGAGATTTACGCAGGTCTCATTTTAAGCAGGTTTATCAGAATTAAATGTAAATAAAACAAAGAAAAGCCGGTCAGCAGCACTCACCATCCAACGCAGTGGAGTGTCCCCTACACACCTAACTGTATCTGCTCCAGTGGCGGAGCTCAAAGCAAGGTGGATTCCACTGTAGTCTCTGTGTGTGTGTGTGTGTGTGTGTGTGTCCATTGAAGACCGAGAGGAAGAACGGCTCTCCTGTTGTCATGGCAACAAGCCTGTAAGCCTTGTAACACCCTTCATACCATGTTTGGTCTGTTCATAGCTGTGTAGGTTATAATTAGATTTATAGTGAGGATATTCCATCTATAAATGTTTTACGCTCACATGTCGTTTATGGTTTTAGCAACAATAAGGACAAATATGAACAGAAGAGAGGAGAATAGGCCAAGAATAATGTTGTTAATAATAATAACTAAATAAAAAAATCAATGAAACATTTTCTTGCTAAAGCTTCTGAAATGTATGAATGTAGATTATTTATCATATTATTCTTTAAGATTCCACTGTTGCTTGACTTCTCACTTTGAACTGTGGGGACAAATATATATATATATACTGTATATATATAATTAAAACTGCGATGTGATAATACACATTGACATATGACATTGTTGCATCATTGTGAATTAAATATTACTTTGTCACTTTCGGTTGACAAAAAGAACATTCACAATTTTCTGATATTTCATAGATTAACATTAGATTAATCAATAATCATTCGTTATATCTTTGAATAATTCCGTTTGTTGGAATAAAGCCCGGGATCGTGATTTGAATGAAACTACACCCCCTACTGGTACACATCAGTAAAAACTGTTTGTTTTGAGTTGGTTAATAAAGTTATTGACGGAATTTGAAGTAAAGATGGCGGCGCGCGTACCACTGTCTTTAAAGATGTCACCCTCAGCTTTACTGGGTGTAAGGTGTCTTCTAACAGAGGAATATTCATCCAGAACGTTGTTTAGATGTTTGACGGAACTCTGTAGACGAGGTGAGACCAGTTTTTGGTGAGTCACGATGATTTTAAAAGCAGCTGTTCGGTTTTGTATCGCTAATTTCTTCTGAAATGTCAAGGCAGCCATATGTTAAATTACCCAGTAAATTGCTGTGGTGTTCAGTGTACGTTAACTTGTTACCACACAATATATTTGATATTTACACAACCCTACCGTTTCGTTTTTCGGTTGTAATCTATTCTGCCAGCGGTCAAACTAGTTCTTTCTTGCTAATTTTTGGTCCCCGGCCACATCAGCTTTCTTATTATTGCAAGGTGTCTTTGAATACCTAAAATCAAGAAATCTTATTCTATCCGTTGTAAACATTTTGTTGAAGGTTACTCTGGGAAAGCCCAGGCGGTGGTGGAGAAGACCGGGTTCGGGAGCCCTTTGGATCACTACGCTGGGCTGATTAGAGACGGGTCGCTGCGGGAGGATGAGCACCAGAAAGTGGTGCTGCAGAAACTGGACCAGCTCCACAGAACACTCCGAGGATACAACAACACGCCGACGTCCATCTTCTCCAAGGTAGAGTGAAACGCCCCACAAATACACATTTATATCTTTTGATTAGGTATTATCTATTTTTTTTTTTGTTGTTGTTGGTTGTCCTTTTTATTTTGATTGGCTTATAGTTTTTGTTGATCTTTATCACCCCCTCCCCCCTTTTTCCAGTTATTCACAAAACCAAAACCTCCAAAAGGTTACTACATCTACGGCGATGTTGGTGAGAGCTTCACTGTATGCACTCTATTTCTGTTGTTTTCCTGAAACTCATCTGCTCCTTGTCATTTCAGGCACAGGAAAAACTATGGTGATGGACATGTTTTATTCTTATGTCGAGACTGAAAAGAAGAAGAGGGTCCATTTCCACGGCTTTATGTTGGACGTGCATAAAAGTGAGTGTGAAGTTTTGCTGCGGATGCAGAGTGAGACGGACCTAATTCCTGCTCCTCTTTGGCCTTCAAGGGATCCATCGGTTGAAACAGAGTATGCCAAAGAGGAAAGTGGGGAGAATGGCCAAATCCTATGACCCCATTGCTCCAATTGCTGAAGAGATCAGTGAGGAGGCCTGCCTGCTGTGCTTCGATGAGTTTCAGGTAAGGATGTTTGGGGACATTCTGAGGACTGTATCTTTGTTCTTCTAAAGTACATTTTTAAATGTACTCGTACATGTGCTTTTCTCAAGTAACATGTATTTCAGGTGACGGATATCGCTGATGCCATGATTCTCAAGCAGCTCTTTGAGAATCTGTTTCTGAATGGTGTTGTTGTTGTGGCCACTTCCAATCGTCCCCCTGAAGGTCAGTGGTGACTGGTGTAACTTATTTATAATATATTTTTGATGAGAGTTCATAAAGAAACAATCTTTTCCTCAGACTTGTATAAAAACGGGCTGCAGAGAGTCAACTTCGTGCCTTTTATTGCTGTGTTGCAGGTGAGACCAGGAGACGAGCATTTTGAATTCTTTTTGTTTTTGCTTTTAAACGCTGATGTTTTTTTCTTTTTGACTCGTGCAGAATTATTGTGAAACTCTTCGTCTGGACTCCGGGATCGATTACCGCAGAAGGAACCGACCGTCTGCTGGAAAACTCTACTTCCTGTAAGAAGTCCACGCAATGACAATAACGATCATTCTGTTTAAATGTAATGAACGTAACAATTATTCCCCTTTTACTTTTATGTGCAGCTCCAGTGAGGCCAATGCAGAAACCAGTCTGGACGAGATGTTTGACGAGTTGGCCTTTAAGCAGAATGACAGTAAGTGGGTCCCGTTCTGCTGATGGCGTCATTTAGAGCTGATGTGGATGTTGCACTGTCTCCGCAGTAACGCGACCACGAGTTCTGAATGTTAACAACAGGAAAGTGCGTCTGAACAAGGCATGTGGAACCATCGCAGACTGTACGTTTGAGGAGCTCTGTGACAGAGTGAGTCTCTCACTTCATTTATATCTCGGATCAAATCGAATCCAGTGTGAACTGGTGACATCTGGTTTGTGATTTAAGTCGTGCCCTGATCTTTATTGGATGCACGTTGTGCTCGAATGGGACAGCCTTTAGGTGCCAGCGACTACCTGGAGATGTCCCAGCTGTTTGACACCGTCTTCATTCGACGCATCCCTCTGCTGACGTTGAACAAGAAGACTCCAACCAGGCGGCTCATCACGCTTGTGGACACCTTCTACGACCATAAGGTTCTCTGCTGGCATCAACCGCAGGCATCCGGGAGTGCCAGACTTCTGCTCTTGTCTAATTACTGAATGGTGCTGCAGGTGCGGGTGGTGATTCTAGCGGATCATCCACTGGAGGACATTTTCATCCACGACGGCGATCACAGTCACGACGAGAGCCACATTCTGATGGACGATCTGGGGCTGAAAAGGGTGAGACCTCAGACTTTTTTTTTTTTGGCATCAAACGGCTGACTCCTCGTTCTTCGGGTTAAAGTGAAGCTTGATGCACGCTGAGCTGATGACTTTAAAATGACTCTGCTGTGGTTTTCCCAGGATGAAGCCAGCAATCTGTCCATCTTCACTGGCGAAGAGGAAAAGTTCGCCTTCCAGAGGACGGTATCTCGACTCACAGAGATGCAGACTGAGGAATATTGGCTGGAAGGAGACCGAAGCACAAAATGTGAGGCGCAACCTCTGGAAAGGTCGACTGCGCTACGAAACCAGCAGACTCCAGATAAACTGTAAAACGGAACCACTCCTATCCAGCACAAACCGAATGGGACTCAACAGCACATGCTGTAAAGAGAATATTTATTACGATCTTAAGGCCTTTTATTTTGATGGTGCACTTTATGGATCATTAATAATATGTACTGTATGGTGTCACGATGCGTTTAACTCGTTGTGGGCCAAATGTTTTATAACTCCATGGAAGAGCTGGGAGAAAAGTTAATGGACGTTAATCTCTACATTAAAACCCAGTATAAAGCATATCGTCTGTTATCCCAGTGGAAGCCTAAAGACTGGCAGCTGTGGTCGATGTTTTAAAGTCATCATCGATGTACCAATCAATGAAATCTGACAGTGTTTCACATATAAAGGAATTATACTGCATACTTCAGGGTACTGTCTGTTCTTGTTGAGAGTTGATGAACATTTTTGCTCATTTGCACAAATGTAATACTAAAAACAAACTAGTGTGGGAGGAGAAAGAGACATTTTCTGAAGCCGAGATTTCCAACTTGATCTGAGAAGATACTTTTTCTGTGTCCACATATTCTAAAAAAAAAAAAGAAGGGGAAAATACAAGCTTGTACTCTGACAAAATAAAAGAGTAGAAGCTTGTATTTAACGTTGCACAATTAAAAAAAATCAAATCAAATGTATATTCTGATAGTATCACTTCTGCTTTTTCTATTTACATATTTAAGTCCCAGTTGTATTATGCTGAGACTCCTACAGTAAATGTGTACACGGTGACGTCACTGGGTTCTTCATCCTGTCGCTTTAATTTGCAGTCATGGGGCAGGATCTGCCGCCCCCCGCTCCCCCTCCCTGGGCTCGGAGCGTTTGCATTACGCACAGCTGCTGCAGCGGATTGAATGAAGTGCGGGGCAGTTGGTCGCGCCGCGCTGGTGCGTTCAGGTGCCAGAGATGTGCAGCCAGGTTGCACTAGCGCCACCCCGCTTTCGAGGCGCAGCAAGCCCGGCCCTGAGGACGCGGTCTCCGCCTTGATGCTATCTGGACGATAAAGAACTTGAGAGAAGGAGGCGGTCAAGATGGCAGCTGTGCGCGGACTGATAAAGCTGATGTGGTGGCGTTAGCTCGTTTTTTTGGAATCTTTGGAATGCGCGTCGCAGGATCGCGCAACAGGACGCGCGTGGAGGAACGCTGCTGAGTCCGTGTATGTTTTGCACATTTCACGCAAATTGCAATGCATGTTGTTCGGGGTGGGGGCTGTGCGCGGGGGGAGGCTTTCTCGATGCTGGTGCTCGCTTCTGCTTGCTGCGCCCTGCGGGGGGACAGATAGACGGACGCGGGCTGGGACTGAGCCGGACGGACGTTTGCGCGTCGCGCATAGCAAATAAATTGTCTCTGCTTCCCGCATGCGTTGATGGAAACCGCTTAACATGGCCGAGCCCCCCCGCAACGAGCCCCCGCTAGACATAGACCCCGATTTCGAGCCCCAGAAACGGCCACGCTCCTGCACTTGGCCCCTTCCCCGTCCGGAGTCTGGCGCGGGCAAGCCTGCGAATGACACTGACGTCATCCCCGAAGAGGAAGATGATGATGATGATGAGGGGAGTGGCGATGCCCACAAAGCCGGTGGTGGTGCCACCAACCCCGGGGAGCCGAGTAGCATCTCCGTCTCCAAGCCCGTGGAGGTCCAACGCGGGCCTTGCAAGGAGGAGGAGGAAGAGGAGGATGAGGAGGAGGGGGAGGCCGCCGATGCGCAGACCCCCCCCGCCGCCGCCGCCGCCGCGGCTCTGAGCGGCTCTGCCTCCCAGCAGCTTCGGAAGTCCTCCGCCCGCAGGAACGCGTGGGGCAACTACTCCTACGCGGACCTCATCACGCAAGCCATCGAGAGCGCCCCCGAGAAGAGGCTGACCTTGTCCCAGATCTACGACTGGATGGTGAGGTCTGTGCCCTATTTCAAGGACAAAGGCGACAGCAACAGCTCTGCTGGCTGGAAGGTGAGCTGGTGCTGTCATCACTGCAAAGAACAGACTGTTATTATGGGATGCAGATGGTGCAGACACAGGTTTATTATAAGAAATGTGGGCCCCCCCCCCGAGTGGAGGGCATGCCTCCACCACATCCAAAACGGTCCCCTTCGTTTCAGTCAAACCTCGTCCAAAATCCAGCTGTAAAGCCGTCAGATGGTAAAGTACGTAAAAGAACGTGAGAGAATGACGAGATGTTGGGCACTAGAGGAACATTAAATGGCCGTAAAGCAGTTTCTCCTTGATCCGTATCTGCTCCAACACTTAATGAGGTTTATTCCGCTCCATCCTCCCACCAAGCTTCACGGTAATCCGCTCTGTAGCGTTTACATCATCCTCCTAACAGTTAATTTCACTTTCAAGCTGCTCACGACAGCAATGGGGGGGGGGGCTTCTTCTTCTCACCAGATCCTGCTTCTGTTTGATTTTGAAGGATTAGTTTGGCCTGGGAAAACCAATTCATCTGCCGCGGACTGAAGTCTGATGGAAGCTTTTGTAGGATTTATAGAAACGCTGGAAATAGGTTAGTAATCCAGCGGATGCAGAGGTCTGGTCCATAACTTAATCCAGTTAGTCTGATTTATTCTGTCCTCCTGCTAGTCTGCGAGATCACGTCCAACATAGTTTCAGATAAATATTTCCACCTAATTATGCCATTAATTGTATATTTCAGGCTTAAAACAAGTTTTCCTCAATGATGTCATAGTAGCAACGTTAATGGTGAACTATGCAGCAATACGTGAAGAAATAATATCTGAATACATTCTTTAGGTATTCCTATAAATAAAGAATTACTATGACTACAAATCAAGGTAGCGGAATGGTTTGAAACTTTATTAAAATATCTACATCCCTAGACATGGGTGTGTGTATAGTATGATAATGATAATGTGTGTGTGTGTGTGTGTGTGGGGGGGGGGGGGGGGGGGGGGTCGGCCCTACTCAGAAGGGCTGTTATCAGTAACCGGGGCTTATCTTGACCAGCTGACCCCGTCTGGAACTCGTCTGGATGAGCGTCAGATGTTTGACCTTAAATCCCTGATGTTGTGCTTTTGTGTGGAAGTGTGCTTTAAAATACGAGCTGTGTGTGTACCTGATTAATCTGCACACAATCAGCTGGTTGATGCTTCAGATGTAGCCCCCCCCACCCCAGAGGAAGGGGTTAATGTTTCAGAACTGCTGGCGTCAGCAGTTTTTCTGAGACACTTTCTAGCTGTGTGACACTCAGAGATCAGCCTGACTGTTGGACATGGGCACGAGACGCAGTTAAGGACTGGACCCAGTATAACACCAGAACCCAAAGCTCCAACGTGAGGATCCAGCTAGAGAGCCGGCGGCCCACGGTCTCTTCATGTGGCACCAGAATCGATCAGCTGACTCTGAATTATGTAGGTCAGTGTGAGAGACGCTCGCTGTTTCTCTCTGGATCTGGCACTGGTTAAACTGGCGTTGCTCCATTCCCCCCCCCCGCTCAGAACGAGGCTTTGCTCAAAGGGCGCTGCTATGGCTGCGTGGGGGATGGGCAGGCCGGCAGGAGTCGCTCTTTGTGATTTATCCTTTAAAAAGCTGTGTGGATCGTACCTGTGCAGCGTTCACATCATGCAGGAGGAGGAGGAGGAGGAGGAGGAGTGGTACCTGCTGCTATTCAGGAACATTTAGCACTGGAATTCCACCATTAGTTCAGTTTTGGCTCATTCAGCGAGCAGAATTTGTCTCAGATGAAAGAGCATGCAGGGTTTTTTTTTTATGTATCCAAACTGAACATATAAATCGTGCTACTTTTTTTAATTGAGTTCATTAATCTTGTAATTTTAATCGTGCAGTTATCAAGAATTGCAATTAACAGGGACAACATATTCAAGTTTAGTTTTTTTAAACGCACCCCTGGTGGGGAAGCCAAAGTGCTTCATTGGTATAAGCCTTTAACCTTTCCAGATGTTGGGTAGAAATAAACTCGTGTTAATTCAAGTTTCAGAGGATCCTACTGAATCCTGGCTCCCCTGGGCTGCAGAGTTCCTCTGTTACCGCAGTGTGACCTGCTGGGGCCCCGTTCTGGCTCCAGCTTTTTAATACTGTACATGGTTGGGAACGCCTCCAGGGAAATCCTGCACATTTTTTGGAACTGCCAGAAATAGGGCACAGTGTGAGGCGGAGTGTGTCGTAGCAGGAACTGCACGGGCAGCGTTCTTGTGTGCATTTTTTGAAGTTGGTTACTTTGTATTCATTTTCGTCAGATACAAAACTAACATTTTGATTCCCTAAAATGTTATATGGTGTTTGCTCTGTCACTCCAATGACAACGAAGGTTAAAGGTCAGCTCTGTTTGAGGCCATTAATGACAATCATCTTTCTTAAAAGCGAATTATTTTCACTTGTTCTTATTGCAGAATTCCATCCGGCACAACTTGTCCCTCCACAGCCGTTTCGTGAAAGTCCAGAATGAAGGAACTGGGAAGAGCTCCTGGTGGATGGTCAACCCGGAAGGAGGCAAAGGAGGCAAAGCCCCCCGACGGCGGGCCGTATCCATGGACAACAGCAAGTACATCAAAGGAGCCCGAGGACGGGCCACCAAGAAGAAAGCCTCGCTGCAGGCGGCTCAGGATGGCGGCTCCGAGAGCTCCTCCAGCCTCGCCAAATGGACAGGAAGTCCCACCTCCCGCAGCAGCGACGAGCTGGACGCCTGGACAGACTTCCGCTCTCGGACCAATTCTAACGCCAGCACTCTCAGCGGCCGCTTGTCCCCAATCCTGGCCAACCTGGAGCTGGATGAGGTGCCGGATGATGACGCGCCCCTCTCCCCGATGCTCTACTCCAGCCCCAGCAGCATGTCCCCCTCCACCGGCCATACGGGGCTGTCTGATCTCGCAGGGACCATGAACCTCAATGACGGGCTCTCTGACAACCTGATGGACGACCTTTTGGACAATATCAGCCTGACGGCCTCCCAGCAGCCTCCTCCCGGAGAGGAAGACATCGGCGCTGACGGTCAGGGGACCACAGTGTTTACCTTCAGCTGCTCCGGAAGCAGTCTGGGCAGCCCCTCCGGCGGCTACGGGCCCAACCCTCTTTTTAGCCCGCCGTCCATCACTAGTTTGCGCCAGTCGCCGATGCAGACCATCCAGGAGAACAAGCAGACCACCTTCTCCTGCGTCTCGCACTTCGGCGATGAACAGACCCTGCAAGATCTGCTCAGCCTGGATTCCCACGGCCACGCCAACGTCATGCTCACCCAGTCTGATCCGCTGATGTCCCAAGCTAGCGCCTCCATCGTCCTGCAAAATTCCCGCCGGAATGCCATGCTGCTCCGCAAAGACCCCACGGGCGAAGTTCAGGCCGAAAGCGTGTCGGCCCCGGACAACGGCGCCAAGCAGCCGCGCCTGAAGACTCCCAGCAAGAACGCCTCCATGCAGCTGTCGGCCCCGGACCGCTTCCCTGCCGATCTGGAACTCGACGTGTTCAACGGCAGTCTGGAGTGCGACATGGACTCCATCATCCGCAATGAGCTGATGGAAGCCGATTGCCTGGACCTCAGCTTTGATTCTCGCCTCGCCGCCGCCCAGAACACCAACAGGAGTGCAGGAAGCTTCTCCAGCTCCAAGCCAACGTCCCCTCACAGCTGGGTCCCAAGCTGAAAAAGTCCGTTTTGGGGAGTTTGGACACTGTAAATTGAGTTTCACCGTCCCGTATTGTAGAAAGAACATGTATGTAAACGTGTAATCATGTAGAGGTTTTTTTTTTCTCCCCCTCCTCCTTCCTTATTTCTCACGTGAGGCATTACATTTGGTACTGTATTCTAAGTGTCTGAGACACTGACTGGCGTCTCCACGGAAAGACAACGGCTGTGTGGCGAGAACGACCCGGGGGGGTGGGAAGTGCAGGACTTTTCATTCGACACCATTTCAAAAAAAAAAAAAAAGCATCGA
This sequence comes from Brachionichthys hirsutus, assembly GCF_040956055.1. Taxonomy (NCBI): domain Eukaryota; kingdom Metazoa; phylum Chordata; class Actinopteri; order Lophiiformes; family Brachionichthyidae; genus Brachionichthys; species Brachionichthys hirsutus. The sequence goes on along the minus strand of NC_090914.1, from coordinate 8,711,738 downwards.
CTCATGTCAGTCTCAGGGAAAATCGCTAGTATAGTATCGCAAATGATACACGACACTGAAGACGAACGGTGTCTCCGCCCGGCTTGCTCTCCTCGTTCAACACGTTTGCCAAACCAGCCGTCAGAGTGGGTGACGGCCTGTTTACAGAAAAAGCTGCAGAGAATGTTGCATTATTACGCTCCAGCGGGGGATACTTGACGTTTTATCTTTCTCATTGATACAGAATCATGCACCAAATATCGATCTGTAGAGGCTAGGGTGTTATCCAGATGTGCTATCTACACTGTGTGAGTACGTATGTATGTAAAGTTTTACTTCTGTTTTGTAAGTTTGACCCTGTTTTTAGTGACTTTACTGTGAATTCTGTTCATTTACAGAGGTGCGTCACTCAAGTCTTGATAACGGGGTGTTTCCGCTGCAGGGCCCTTTCCATCGCTCCTCCCCTCCCACTTATTGCAATATTGAAAACATAGATCAATGCAGAGTTTAGGACAGAATAAATGTTTATTGAGCAGCATGATTTAGATTTATTTGACTTGCATCAGAGCTATATAGATCGATTGACCGCCCGTAGCGACTCCACAGAACTCAACTGCAGCGCTTCAGTGTTCATTTGAAGGAGTTCTTGGTGCTATAAATAAGAACATAAGCCGGGGGGGGGGGGGCTGCACATGGAGCACTAAACTTTATCAACACTAAAACAGCCGCTGAGAAAGGAGGAATGACGAGAGATGTAGAATCTTTTTTCGCCATCTGAGAAAGAAACAGTATTTTAAATATTGCCAAAATATTTCTGCATCTAAAGTGGAAATAAGAGGATAAGCAGTGTATAAATATGAAGAAGCGGTGCTGTGAGAGCAAAACAACAAATTGACATCAGCACAGTTTTTGTAGGAACATCAGGATGAATTTGTCTTTTCCATTATTTGTTTTACTCATTGGGAAAACAGAATTAGTAAATGTATTTTATTTTCCACGAGCACGTGTGTGATTTCATTCAGTGTGACATGTTGGGCCGGCGTAGCAGCACTTTTGTTTTGATGGCTTGCTCGACGTTCACTACTTTCACATCACGAACCTTGTTCATTTGGTTTTCAACGGTTCACCTTCATCACTATTGTGAACACATCTGTCCTCCAAAACAGCAGGCATGCTAACATTGTTAGCTTCTGAATGTGTCACCTGCATCAACAACAACAACGTCCAGCGCGTGACGACTCTTGGTGTTTCTCCTGTTACCATGAATTGAATACGTTTCTGGTGCAGCACCTCATATGAAAGGCTACGACTCGTCAAATTATATTTACTTATTTTAGAATTTTGTGACTATGAAGGTATTTTTTAAATCAAATTTGAATCCTATGCTCGATTAATCTCTGACCCCTGGCTTAATATTCGTCAGTTTGAGATTTGTGTTTTCACCCAGAATGGAGCGATGACAGCAATGCAGATCGTCTCCTGTCCGCCGGCTGCCTCTGAAAAGCTGACAAAGCGTCTGCCGTCCTCCAGAGTTGCCTCACAAATGTGTGTGTGTTTTTTTTTAGGTGACCCAGACGACTCATGTAAAAACAGATCGATGCACGCAGGCCTGCCGCTCTGGGAGACAGATGTGTTCCCGTTGGAGCTGGTCGCTAATTCTGAACATGGAATATCTGAACTGATGAATGACGTCTGTAATCTGACTTAAATTTAATTGGAAAATATCGTGTTCACAATAAAATCTGCACAACAGTGCTTCCAAATGTCCCTGTTTTTCATCCTAAAACACAATGATTTTTTTTGTTGTTGTCCACTTTAATTTTTGATAACGCTCACTGCCAATCATGTCTTCCTATTGCTCCTACAAAACAGAGAAACGTCACTGTAAGCTGTAATTCCACCATTCCCATCATGGTTGTATCAGAGATGGTGCGTGTAAATAAAGCTTAAAGAACCACTGACAATTGCTTTTTCTATATTACTTTTCTCTCTAGAGGAATTGGAACAGCTGCAGTCACCAAGAGGCTGATTTCCTATTGGATGATCGCATCATGAGCTAAGAACCAATCACACACTGTATCGAAGAGGAACGAGATTAAGTGCAGGTTATGGAACACGTGACGGGTGAGGTGTGTGCTGCTGAAGAACCGGTGCTCTGCATGATGTCACATTTAATACACTGCATATTACAGATAAGCATAAAAGCCCAACATTATGACATCATATTCTAGCAAAAGCAGGATTGCACTGTGACGATAGGGCCCCCTATAGGCCAGCCACTGCCCACACGATGGGCAGGAAATGGTGATTCTTCGGATGCTGTCTCCATGGTTACACCACGACAAGTCAGTCATGTGGAAGCAGAGATGAGGTAGGACTCGACGATGTGTATTTCCACAAACGTGTCCCCGTTCCTAAAGGTGTTGCTGGACGGAGGCGTCCCGTCAACTCTCAGCACTCGTGGAAGAAATAGAAGCGAGTGGATTCCCACAAAGAGCAATGCCCTCCAGGTCAGGAAGGTTATTTATAACCCTCACCTTCTGTTTGGTGTTTAACTCAAATAGCTCGGAGCAATAAATAAATCATATGAAAGCAGTTTAAATAGATCGTCTCATCTGAGGAAGCTGCATAAGCTCCTCTAACGAGAGCAACAGAGACTCCATGAGAGCAACAGAGACTCCATGTCTGCTCGGACCCGCCATCAACCCTCACACATTCCTTCTTGTAGGATCCGTCTCGCCTGCGTCTCCAGAGAGACGCTACCAGAACTCAGAACTGTGTCCCCGGGCCTTTTCGTAAATTCAACACGCCAAACAGGTTTTCTGCCATTCGACATGAGGAGTGGTTTGAGGGAAGATACTTGAATACGAGTCCCAGGTCACATTGTTCTGAAGGATTCTCCTGGTTTGGTCCTTGTGAAGAATATTTAGAGAAACGTAGCTTATATAAACTCATGATTTCTGTCGTTGATGCACGCCTGAGTGAAATAGAGGCTCCGATGAAGTGAGCCAGGAAGAACGTCTTCCTCCGTTCGTTGAGTTTAGTTCATTATCGGTCCCGGTCCAGTCCGGCCCGCGGCTCAGCTCTCCTGGTGCAGCCCGGTGGTGTACAGGTACGAGACGGTCCCCGCCTGGATCTGGAACGTCTGTCCCTGGATGTGGTGGCTGGAGATCTGCTCGCTGGTCTGGCTGCGTTTGTCCCGGTTCTCCTGAGCGACGCCCGGCGGCTGCATCACCTGGAGGGGCTGCGGGGGGCTGTGGTGCGCCTGCAGCTGCTCCAACGCCTCTTTGCTCAGAGTGATGACGTGCATCTGCTCGGGCTGCTGCCCCTCCAGCATGCTGATCGCCTGGATCTGAGGGTTCCGGTCCGCCGTGCCGCCCTGGGCAACCAGAGCCATGTTCTGCATGTTTCCCGACGACCGGGTGAGGAGGGTGAGTCTGGACTCTGCCGTCTCCCCCACGGTAGTGATGATGCTGAACTGCTGCTCCTGAGACGGCACGAAATTGATATCGTCTCCCGTCACCACCAGCTGGATCTCCTGCTCAGAGCTGGAAGGCAGCTGGTACTGCTGCAGCTGCTGGATGCTAGGCTCCTCCTCTTCCTCCTCCTGCTGCGGCGCTTGCGCTGGTGCAGCTCTCTCCTTGTTGTGAGATTTGCCGTGTGTTTTCAGACTGTCCAGGCGGGTGAAGGAGAGGCTGCAGACGGAGCAGGCGAAGGGTCTCATTCCGGAGTGGGAGGTGACGTGTCGTCGTCTGGCGCTGGGGTCCGAGAAGGATTTGTTGCAGATGCTGCAGCCGTACGGCTTCTCGCCTCTGGAGGATGTTTTGACGTGAAAATAAAGCGTAATCAGAAGGGTGCTACACAAACTAAGTGTGTTACATATGTGTTACTCCTACCTGTGAATTCTTATGTGCGTCTGCAGCGTGCTCTTGGTTGTGTAGCACTTTCCACAGATCTCACAGGTAAAAGGTTTCTCACCTGGAATATTAATGTTGGTTCATTAACTGGCAGTGATTTATCTTACTTTAAGCAGCTCACAAAATGCCCTTTGCCTTTACCTGTGTGAGTCCTCAGGTGCTTCTTCAGCTGAGCCGTGTCCATGAATTTGTGATGGCACTGAGCGCATTCTGGTAATGATTTGCCTTTTATTTTAGGGAATAAATAAAAATCACGCCGAGCGTCACGATAGCAGGTATGTCAACAATAACTAACCCAACAACAACAGGCTGGTGTGAATCTCACCCGTGTGGACTCTGGAATGGCTCTTGAGTTGCCTCTTCTGACTGAACGTCTTTCCACACTTTTCACACCTGAAGGATTTCTTCTCTGAAGATGCAGGTAAAGAGACGATTTAAGTTCTGGTAAACATACAAAGACCCAAAAGCGATAAAGTCCGGCTCTACCTTCATGGAGGTTCATGTGCTCCTGCAGTGTGTGTTTGGAGGAGAGCGCTTTGGAGCACACGGAGCACACGAAGGGCTTCTCTCCGGTGTGTATGCGCTGGTGAGCCAGCAGAGCGTGTTTCTGGGTGAAAGCTTTTCCACAGACCGAACACTGAAAAGGCTTCTCCCCTGAGAAAGAAAGACAGGTTGTGTTTTTTTTCTATTTTCTTTAACACTGAAATAGAGGAAAATCAGATTATTTGTGGGGCAGGACGGCAGGACGGGGGGGGGGACATTCTGACATCATAGTACAACCAGACGACTTAAGAATCAGTAGCATTAGCAGCAAATGCAAAGGAGGAAAAGAAAAATGACGTTTGTGAAGCTCTGCTCCAGAACGGCTCCATAATCTCACCCGTGTGGGTCCTCTGGTGAATCCTTAAGAGGAGCTGGTTTTGGAACACTTTGCTGCAGTCCTCGCATCGGGCCTCCGTGTTGGGGTATTTCCTTTTCCTGCCTTTATTCCCGAGCTCTTTTCCTTGTGCTGAGTCAGTACCCACTTTGTAGCTCCTGTATTTAACCGGAGGCCGGATTTTGCGTTTGCTGTGCCGGTGAGCTCCTGCATCGTCTTTAGGTCGCGCCGCCGCCGCCGCCGCCACCTCCTCCTCCTCCTCCTCCTGCACCTCCTCTGAGCTCCCATGCGGTCCGCTTCTCCCCTCCGGCTGAGTCGCAGCTGCGTTTTTTTTCGGTCGCCCTCTTTTGCGTCTTGATGGATCCGGTCCCTCGGCTGTGTTTGCATTCACTTCCTCTCCTCCAGTCGTCGCAGTGCGTCGTGCGAGTTCACCGAGCGCCTTCACGAGGTCGCCGACCTGCACGAGACGAGCCGTGGCCAGAAGCTGCTCTGCGGCGCTCGCCTCCACAAGCACCTGGGCGCTGTAGATGAACTCCAGCACCGCTGCAAACATCTTCGCCGCTATGCCGTCAATTGTATAGGTGGGCTGACCGGTCCGATCTCCTGCTGTGAACATGAAGGAGAAGTAGTCGCTGCTCGCCGCCAGCAGGGCTTTGTGTGCCTTGAAGTGAACATTTTCCACGACGAGGGTGATGTCGCACAGCAGCTCCCTTTGCCTGAGTTTGTTGAATTTGCTCAGGATGCTCTGCTTGTGGGAATCGGAATGAAGAGCCACGAGTGACGACGTTCTTGCTGTTGAAGTCATCGTTCCTGTGGAACAGAATGAAAAGCAGTGTTAAATGATGCAAGGGACAGAAACATCTTGTATTAAAGCACTTTGATCCATCTATTCTGATGAAATGTCATAGAGGGTTGCACCTCAGGGCTAAACCCTGGTCACTTTTCTTCAACATTATGATATGATGTTAGTAATACATTGGCAACTTCAAAATACCCACAAAAAACCCCAAAACAAAACGCAGGCATGGGGAAATGATGTTGTTCCACTAATATGTCCAATCGGTTCAAGATCCTAATCATAATCATAATCCAGTAGATTAAGTTACTATATATGAAGTAAGTATCTGAGAAAGGTAAGAAATTATTTATTTTTACACCAAATATGGAAAATGAGGTTTTTATACTACTTAGAGCTCAAAGTGGTGAATACACTAAGTAATAATGTAATAAAATAAGTAAACAAAAGGACACATTTTTGGAAATTAGGTCATTTTTGTACTGATTATGAAACGTATTTGATTGCATTTGTTTTGTGTGCATACCTTATATACACACATGATAAATAAAGAGTTTCTTTCTTATTTATGGATAATTAATTAAGATATTTCAACACATTATTCACGATCTTCCACAACAAACGAGTACAGAAAGTATTTCTAACTTTGCCCTAGCTTGTCCTCACGCTACATTTAGCAAACAAGCTAACAAACAGAAACAGGCCACTAGCACAAATAACGAAATCTGCAGCAGGAAAAATGTCTTAAAAATATAAATGTTCGGTTCGAGTTTCACTCCGTGACCGGACCGGCACAACTCGGCGTTAGAAACGAGTTGTAATTTAAAAATATTGATCTTTTAGGACCTTACCGACGTCTGTGGTTGTACAGAGGGCGTGAAAGAGATCCTGTTCTCGCGAGAACTGCATTGAATGTGACGAGTCTTCTTTTGTGAATGAGACGGAACGAGATTCCGAACACAAATTAAAAGCCGCATAATGCGTGTATCTTATTTATCCTAATTACAATTAATTATAAATAAATTAGTTAAATATTTACGCGCCTTCAAGGTGCAGGAGAAGCAACATTACAGGTGAGCGGACGAGTCTCGGTGTGACTTTTAGTTTAGTATAATACACAGATTATGTATTAGTGCAAAATCTATCGATAACGAAGGGTGTGGGTTTGTTTGTTCGGCCAGGATTGTCGTGTGGAAAAGAAGAACTCCCCACGGATCAAACGGCGAGGTCGTTGTTGTTTTGTCTTTTTAAACTTGTATTTTTGTCAACTACACAAACTGCTTGAGGGACTACTATGAAACTGTAAGTCAGGGACATGTCACAGGAAATATTCACTTTGGAGTGGGTTCGGTTTGTCCAGGAAAAGTTTCATCAGAATCTGTCAAGTGTTTTTGTGTAGGTAATCCTGTTTACGATCAAACGCAGACCGGTGAATCAGGCGTGTGATCAGACAGCGCCCTCTCGCTGTCACATTGTTGGTCTGCGTTGCAGAACAAAACACTTTTTCCACCTCTGGCCTGCCGATATTTTACAGTTCTATATTGTAAGTAAAAACAAAAATAATAATAAGAACTTGTGCACAACTGTTTAGCAGAACATTTAAGCAGATTCAAATATAAATTCCTGTTTTTTTTTGTTCATTTGGGTAGTGGTAGTTTACAAATTGTAAAGATAAGCAAGTTGAGGGAACCGATTATGAGATGCACAAAACGTGTGTGAAACGTTGACTTCTGTCCAGCAGCCTCTGAGGACTCGTAGACAGACGTGTTTGTGTTGCATATTTGTGCCCTTTGCACTCATGTGGGAATAAAAAATTAACAGCAGCAACTTATTTATTTTTGAGCCTTGGACTGTGGCTTGGTTGTTTTCCAGACCCAATCATCGCGGTGATCTCGCTGTAAGTAGTATGTGATTATCGTTTCACCTCCAGTCTGTCCGGGATGAAGCGGGTTCGGGTTGCCGTGGTGGGAGCAGGCGTGATCGGATCATCCACCGCCGTCTGCATCGCCGAGGCTCTTCCTATGTGCTCCGTCACTCTGGTGGCTGACAAGTTCAGTCCGGACACCACCAGCGATGTAGCTGCAGGGATCTTTTTTCCTACAGAGTTTCCAGGTATTTTATAGTCCGTCTCTGATTTTGAACCTCAGACGTGGCAAAAGTAAGTATTTGGCACTTTTGTTATAGTCCACCTCTGTTCACGTCATGATTCTGTCCAACCGGCAGTGGGGTTGTTTTCATTATTACAGAAAAAGTACAGCATCAGTTTCTATGAAACCCACAGGCGTATTGAACTTCAACCTCCACCAAGCGCTTCATGATTTAGTGATGCGTTTATTATAGTATACGGTAGTAAATAATTACCTCCTCCTGGGAGGCCTGTTTGCAGTTAACAGCAGTGTTACTTCATAAAGCAGCTTCTATGAGGTTGTATAGTGGATATATGTACATATACAGCGCAGGTTACTTTAGCCTGTTGAATGTTGCTGTCTCTGTCTCCAACAGATGTTCCCTTGGAAAGACAGAGACGCTGGGTCATGGACAGCTTCGATCACCTGTCGGCCATTGCTCAGTCCGAACACGCAGCAGACGCTGGAGTGATGCTGTTGTCGGGGTAGACGTTGTTCTACAAATACTCCGCCAGGTCAGCGTTAAAACCTTTTATATAACTGATTTTTGTTTTATTTCGTTTCCCCTCCCAGATGGCAAATTTTCAAGGAAGTTCCCGCCAATAAGAAGCCCTTCTGGTCCAATCATGTGATGAGCTTTCGGTTCATGACGGAGGCTGAGCTGAAGAGGTTTCAAGGTTACAAGTTTGGCCAGGCGGTGACCACCCTATTGTGTGAATGTTCCAGCTACCTGCCGTGGATGGAGGATAGGTCTGTCCTTTGCATTCAACTTTCACTGTGGGCCTCATTCACAAAATGGCTTTTTACAGGGAACCGTGTAATTTTGTGACTAGTTTGTTTATTGACAATCTCTTGTCTTGTACTTGATTCGTAAAGGTTCAGAAAGGCTGGAGGCGTGGTGGAAAGCAAGAAGATCAGTAGCCTGGAGGAACTGAATTATGACATCATCGTCAACTGCGTGGGGCTTGGGTCCAAAACGCTAGTGGGTGATGACGAGGTTTACCCAATCAGAGGTCAGATCCTCAAGGTGGAGGCACCCTGGCTAAAGCACTTCATCAGATGTGGAGATGGTTTAACTTACATCTTCCCAGGTGCACGCAGCATCACAGTGGGCGGCACAAGGCAGCAGAACGATTGGCGATTAGAATTCGACGAAGATGATGCTAAAAGCATCCTGAAGCGCTGCAGCAAGCTGGCGCCATCACTCAAAAGAGCCAAAGTTCTCAGCCAGCTGGTTGGACTGCGGCCAAGCAGGAGGAACCCGAGGGTGGAGAGGGAGGTGGTGCAGATTCGGGGTCGCCGTGTGCCGGTGATCCACAACTACGGTCACGGAGGCTGGGGAGTCACTCTCGCCTGGGGGACCAGCGTGGACGTGCTGGGGCTGGTCCGGCAGTGCGTTAATGAAATGCAGCCACAGGCTAAACTATAAACGAACAGCAAATCATGCCGTTTGTCTCATTGTGAGAAATTAAATGGGAGGAAATTTAAAATCACAGAAGTTTAAAAGAAATAGTGCATCACAATGTAAATTATTCTGTATGAATATATTATATATTATGACAATGAATATTTGTCTGATTAAATAAAAAAAAATGCAGTCACAAAAGAAAAAATCTTCATGAGCAAATTATTTCAGCATCACATAAAACTGATGTCCACCGGCAAAAAAACAGCCCACACCGACCGCATGCAATTTGAATGATTGCAATCATATCCCAGTTAGTTTACTTTATAGCTGTGAAAATACACAAATGGTTGCTTGCTAAAATGTCAATCCATAAACGAAATAATACAGATTATGATGTAGGAAACTCACATTCATTGTATGAATGATGAATATCACCGGTTCCAGTCCCTCTAATTTTTGATAGCAGGCCTCAAACCGGCTTAATGAGATGAACGTCTTCTCCGAAAATACAGGATGATTGGATGCAGCTCCTCTTTGTGCAAAAGCATTTAGTGTGAGTTCGAAGTGCTGTGTTTAAATATGATCGGATTAAATATTGGGAGAATTGAGACACGACCTCACAGTGCTTTCCCATGTGCTGTGGTTTGTCTGGGTGGTCAGGAAGAACGTTCTCAGCTCCATGCAGGAGGGATGGCAACCTCTTGCTCGGTGCGTGAAAGAAAAGAAGGAAGCAATCCAGTCTGGTAAAGCAAGGAGCAATTTATTCCTCGCGCTGAGCCGTGACAGGAGCACACTTCAGGAAATGACTTCAGAACCTCAACCTGCCACAAGTTCAGCTTTTAACGCATTAAATCATTTTAAATTCTGCATTTCAGTGCATTTACAAGTATACAAAATGCCTCTTTGAAACAAGTTATAGTTTAAGTAAATATTTGACTTATTCTGCATGACTATGCAGCGTTCAGGCACATGATAAAAAATTGTGGATTTTTTTTTACTGGACTAAAAAAAATATACACAAACGACAATGTGACGTCGTTCTTTGAACACACAAACTGTTGCAAGGACCCTCCTTCACAGGAAACACTGATCTCTGCATTTTGCAACGTCTAAGTTTAAAGGAAGTGTTAAGCCAAAAATGAAAACTCCCTTCCTGCTTATGAATATAGATACAGCAATTTGATCATAAAAACAGTGTAAATAACATATTTTCTCGTCGCTATGGGCTCTTCACCAGATGTGGATTATGCCACATGAGCTTTTGCTGTCTTCATCTTTAGTTGTTTCCGCTGATATAGACAATGACTAATGTTTCTAATTTATGGGTGTTCCTTTAAGTCTCCCCTAATAATATATATAAGAGTGATAGCAATGAGTAAAGCAAGCATTCACAGAAAATGCACTGCAATAACTAAAAACAAACAAACTATGGAGCTATTATCACCAGTTCAACAGCAAAAACCACTGCATGCCCTCTGGAAAGCATAAAGTCCCATAATAACAGAACGCCTGGTCCCATCTTAAATGTTACGCTTTAAAGAAAGGCGTGTAATGTCTCAAAGCAGACAAGAAGTGAAAGTAAAATAGTTTGTTCATTAGTTGATGCAGGAAGACCAGAAAGATTTGACTTGGAGAAGTGAATCCGACATCAGCGGAGTCTGACCCAGACGGCACGAAAACTGAGCCTGGTGGCTTGAAATGTTCCACGTCTCTCTGATGTGGGAAGGGGGGGGGCCCGTTGACGGGTGACTCAGGTGTCCAGGTTACCGTTCTCCAGGTTCTCGCTGCTCTCGTAGCAACCGGAGTCCCGCGGGGAGTCGCCCGGGACGCCGCATCCATCCGAGAGCAGCTTCTCCTGTGAGCCGCCGCACTGACTGCTTCGCTCTGGGTCGCTGCTTCCTGCAGGGCAAAGACAGACACAAATTATACGGGGTGGGGTGGGGGTTCGGTTAGTGCTGTAAATGCAATACTTAAATAGTTTAAGGTTCTTTCCAGGTAAAATAATCACAACACTGAAATAACATTCCTGAATGTCCCTTCATTAGATCAGACAGCCTGGCCAGTATCTTTGAAATCGTCAATCTTCTTTGAATATTGCTACATTTGGTGAATGCATCTGATTGTTTACGGTGTTGTTGTGTCTATCCGGCGCTCGGGTGAGACTAAATGTGCTGTTGGTCACCCGACCCACCGTCGTACTCCTGCAGCAGCTCCACAGCAGTAAGCAGCACCGCTCTGTGCTGGGCGTCTCTGATGTTCAGCTCGTCCAGGTCCTCCTCTTCCAGCAGCTGGAATGTGTCCAGATCCTCGTAGCCGTTGAAAAGGAAGGTGGGGAGGTGCTCCTGTGGAGAGGGGGGGGGGGGTCCGATGCTCAGACAGAACGGCACAAATCTACACACAACCTGAATGAAATGAAAATAACCGGCGATTGAAAATGAGAGAACGAATCCTGTTGCAACAACTCAGATTTAGTTGTGTTTCTCTACATTCTCAAACACTGTAGAACACTTTTATATTTTGCTTTTGGGTTTTGGCCATTCTGAAATGGCTTGGCCTCATTGTTCAGACCCATTTCAACACGCGAGCCACAAAATCCTTTTAAAGATCAGGCTCTTCCTCCACCGGTGTGTGTGTCAGATCCTGATACGAGTCTGAGTTCATTACTTTGAGGTTGATGCGCTCAAGGAGCTCCTCCACAGATGTGGGTTTGGGCTGCCGGGCCTTCCTCCTCCTACGCGTCTTTTTGGGCTTCGCCTCCTTTTCGTTCAGGACGTCCACATAGATGAATTTGAAGGTGCCGACTTTACCGTTGAGCATCCCCATCCACGTCCCCATTGGAGGCTTGCTGATGATATCGATGAGGTCTCCATTCTGCAGCGTGAGAGTTTCTTAGAAGGAACCAGCTCCCGTGTATGTATTGCATGGTTTTTTGGGGGATGGATAAGGCGTTTGTACCTTCAGTTTGAGGGAGTCGGTGTCGTAAGGGCTGGGGACAAAGTCCGTGTGAACCAGGGCGCGTCCACAGAAGGGGCCGCGGTAAGGCATCTCATCCTCTTCCCCATCCTCAGACTTCACACTCTCTCTGTTGCTGTTGGAGGAGTCGGTAGTGCCGGCTGTCCGACCGCCTGAAACGACCGCACGAAGACAAATGAGCCACTTCACACCCACACGTCTATTAACACACACGCCTGGAGAGCCAGGTGTCACGGCACAGACAGTGAAACTAGGAAGTTTAGACTCTCCCTCTTGAAATGCTTTTCTCTTTCACACCAGATGTGTTTACCTTCTCGTTCAAACAAAGAATTATTTGAAAGTAGACCTGGATCTGGCTCATGCACACCCAGACTTACTCATGGAACTCTGTCCACTGAGGGAACTCCTCAGACTCTCCACAGAGCCTCCAGGCTTCAGTTTGGGTTTCTCCAGAGAGTCTGCGTCCGTCTGAGGTGAATGAGGGCAGCTGGGCATGTGGTCTGGGCTTGACTAGGAAACGGGCGATGAAAGAGTTATGGACGAGCTGTAGCAGCAACACGGACGGATGCTTCATTACTGGCTGTACCTACATGTTCGCTCAGAGAGCTGTGGTATCTCTTGGATATGTGTTTTCTCATCGTTTCCCTCACTGACTTGACTTTTCTACCCAGAGAAATACGAGATGCTGGTGGAGACTTCACGGGATCTCTCAAGCCGCCACTGTCTTTATTCTAATTAGCGTGCACACATAAGGCAGAAAAGGGCAAATGAGAAAGAACTATTTGATTCAGTGGAAAATTGAGAAAGCGAGTGATGCATACAAAGTTTGCATTGTCAGAAGTCACCATGTGAGCTGAGCGGCTGGAGAAGTCAAATCCGCCAAAGCTGCCGGCTCTCTGTCAAACAAAAGAAAGGACATGCATGAGCAGAGAGTTTCAGGAACTCAGGCCAAAAGTATAAATGACTAATAATCAAAAGCAAAAAGCCCCTAGTCCCATTAAATAAAATCATTTTTCTGACTTGGGTTTCATTTCTTTATATTTGAAGGATGGAACTGACATTTTACAGCCTGAGGGTGAAAATATTCATTCATTGCGTCTCTCTGTACTCACCCCATGGTGGGTAAGCGTGTTGAGGATCCGATGACGGAGCTCTCCGTCGGTAACCGAGCGAGCCATTCTGACCTCCTCGCGATTGCAACACTCCGTTTCAGAAAAGGAGGAGCCGCTGCCTCCGCTCGCCTCCCTCGCCTCCCCTGCTACACTCGTCTCCTGATGAACAGGGCTTCCGCTGGATCTGGCAAAGACCTGGAAAATCTTCTGGCTGCTGCAGGTGTCCAGGCTGCTGGAGGAGGGGCAGGTGGTCCGGCTGTCAGAATCCCTGTCATAGGCGAGCTGGTCCCGCAGAGCTGAGGCCAGGGAGCTCATGGCTGAGTTCCTCTGCAGCCCTGCACCCAGGGATGTGCTGGCATCTCCCCCAGGAACACCGTCTATGTTAAATCTCTCTGGAAGGAAAAATACAGACTTTTCTACATTTCCACCCCCGATTATTATCCATTTCATGGCATGCTGTGGGGGGGGGGGGGGTCTTTTGGAAACAAGTTGGAGGAGATATTTTTCAAAACATATTTTCACCACTAGTGAAACCACACAGTAAATATTGTTATCGTAGTAGATATACTAAGTCAAACAGTAATTAGATGCAGCTGATGTTTGGTCTAGACTCTGCGTCACATGCAGCGTTGCGGCGCACCACATCCACTTCAAACAACGTGTGCCTCTACTGTAAACACCTGCTTTAAAACTTGCCCCCCCCCCCCCCCCCCCCCGGCATACATAGTAAAAACACGGCCAGAGCGTGGGCAGTCTGGGACCGTTGTCTAGAGAGACTCGATGAAATGAAGCCCTTCAGTACCCTCTGCTCCAGGCCTCTTAGACTCATCAATGCGGATCAGCTTCTTCTTCACCTTCCGGGTTGAGTTGACCAATTTATGGAGTCTCCGGAACGACACAGATTCCTCTTGTTCGGGGTCGGACAGGTCGCAAGGCTGAACGAAAAGAACAGGATGATATGTATTTAAAGAAAGCATGCTGTGATTCCAGTCAACGAATTCAAATACTTGTCATATTTCAATAATAGTTAATGCAACGTTTGGTGAAGCTAGTTGTACAACAACAACAGGATCCCTCCCTCCATCACAGAAACCCAAGGAATAAATGATGGCAATTTAAAAGACTTGAGTCGCCTACTCAGGTTTCACCAGATTTGCAGCTTTAAATATGACAGTTTCGAATTATTAATAAATGAATAAAGACACAATAAGATGTACACACACACACACATCAGACCACAGATCTGAAAAATGTGCCTGAACCTGAGCCCCCTAATCGCCCCATCCATGCATAAAAGAGCTGCGGCCTGCACAACAGGGCCCTGAGCTGAATCCACTTGCCCACTACAGCATAATAGGGGGTTAGCGCTTTGACAGCAATGAATAGGAGTCCATCTACTGCCCTGCTATTGGGGGGAAGGCCCTGGGCTGTGGGGCTTTAGAGGGGCCCCGAGTTCATCCGAGGGATAGAGGGAACAGCTCAGCAGCCTTGGCACGAATAGATCAGGGGTTGTGATTCAACGGTAAAAAGATGCCATCGGGCGCTTGAGAGACTCACGTTGCAGCCGATCATCTCATGCAAGGTGGGACTGGAGGGTTCGGTCCAGTCTGCAGGATCGGACCTGCTCGTCTGTCTGTTCTGTATCTCGAACTCTTTCAGCTGAAAAGAGAGACGAACTGAGGATTCATTTGAACTGCAGTCCTTTAATCGTGCAGATAAAATCAGGGTTTGATCCTATTCATGAGGCCGAACAGACAATTTACAGCGTTTTTAATGTTCACACATCCCGAGCGAAAAGATGTTGTAAGCTGCAAGCTTCACTGTGGAGTCTAAAGTGGAGCATTAAGTGTGATGAAGTCCTGCACATGATGGGCTGGACAAGCTCACAAAGAACTCACAAACCCTGCTGCGTCAGGACTCGCACAAAAAACAAGAATGTCACATTCGATCCGACAGAGAATCTGACATCATACCCGTGCCAGGGCTTCTTCTATAGAGATCATATTCTCCTTCACCATCATCATCAGCTGGATGCGCTCTTCATCACTCATGGTGATTTCACTGGCCACAAAACCAACGTCATCACCTGTCAGGTAAAAAACAAAGCAGAAACCTCAACTGACAGTTTTCACATTATAAAGGATAAACTAAAGTCTGAACATACCTTTTGAAGTCTGACGCACCACTTCTTTCTGTGACTTCCTAAAACTCTGCCAAAAATATTTGCTCTTTTTCTTTCCGTCCAATTTACCTTCACAAGATAATTCAGTTTGATTTAGTGCAGAGAAAACATATAAACAGCATCACATAATTAATGTGTGATCCAGTATATCTGTCGTATTTGTAGCATTTCATTAATAATAAAAAAAAATATTGCGGCTCTCGAAGAAGAGACCAGTGGATTATAAGATATTTTAACAGGTTTAAAGTAGCTCAGGGGAATATTGGCATCTAATTTTAAACTAAGCATAGGAAGCCTGTATCTAAAAGTCATCTGAATTTCAAACTTACCTCCTGATCCATCATCAGCGCTAGATTTGTGCACAGGAAACCTAAAAGAAAGAAGAATCTGTTAGAAAAAAAAGAGTTTAAATGTGGACTCAAAGTCCTGAACCAAACACTACCTGCTGTCCAAAGTGATTCTCTTCATGTTCTCTGATATCCATTTACATCCACATTTGCACGTCTGTCTATCCTCTAGACTTGCGCTAAATTAAAAAGAATACACAAAAGTGTTTTGTCCCTCATGACACTAGCATCATAGAGATTAGAGTCAACAACAGATGGAAAGGTTCTTGGCTGATAGACAGAAGTCAGCGCTCTACGGCCATCACACGAACAATAGCCTTTTTCACATCCAGTCAGGATTCTAGAGCACAGTCCTAACGTGGCGTCTCTCTCTCTCTCTCTCTCTCTCTCTCCATCAGGGTTGTTTGTTGCGTCAACTGACTCTTTCAGCTTGTGTAGATTTATTTATCACGCTTCCTATAAAGACTTCTACAGAACTGCTTTCTAAATTCTATAGTGAATAGGAATACAGGAGACAAAAATAATCATATATAATATTTTGGCATGAAAGTGAATAATATGCAGTGGGACTGTTCTATCTCTGTTATATTTTCATCCCACTAGGGGCAGTGTAGGTTTTCGATGAAGCCCCTCTGCTGCCTTCCCGTCCTGGTTCTGAGTAATAAATAAATAAAAACTCGTAACAAGCTTCGTGAAACCAACATGCTGCTTTTGTCATTAGTCATGAGCGACGTCCAGCCGTCCAATGACAAAATATGACTAATCCTCTGAAATCCCTCAAAAGAAACAATGGCAGGAAGGAAGGTGACACACAAGCGCTTCGGGAACGTGACTGGAGGACAGCAGGAAGGAGTGGAACGTTATTAATGGAAGAGGAATCACAGTTCAGCTCCCAACAGTGAAACAGCTATGAAATATAGTGTCCAAGGACAGCGGTGCAACGGCAAAGAGACAAGGAACACCTCCAAATATAAAAACGTTAAAGCTTGGAATGCTTGGAATGCTTCCATCCCGCATGTCCCAGTTCTTTACTGATGCTTCGCGGCTCCCAGAGCCAAGGAGGCTGACAATGTCTGGCATGTGACTATAATATTAAAACACTACAGGATCCACTTTTTACCTTCTCTCCATCTCTGGAGTGGACATGTTGCTGCTGAGCCCCAGGGATTCCTTAAAGAGACGGAAACAGCGTGAACTTGAATACATAAATAAGAAATGATTCATCTTTCTGAGGCGTTTGAATCTAATTCATGGGTGAGTTTTAATTTTTATAGAAAGGAAAGCAGATTAAAAAGAAGCCGCTTCTAGCATAGACTGATCCAACTGTAGGAATAACAAAAGAGGAATTTGAGGTCATTTGTTGAATGGTAAGTTGTTGTACTTTGAAAATACTGCATATTATACCAGCAGTCACATTTCAGAATGTGTTCCCTCACATTCCCGGACAGCGTCAAGGCCAGATCTCTGTGTCGCCGACGTGTTCAGTGTTTTGGATTTTCATTGTTTTGCTCAGTATAATTCTGACGAGGCCAAATCACTGATGCTGCTGATGCACCTTCTTCCGGACTGGGACGCTCACCTGGATCTGGGATCGGAGCTGCAGTGATGCGGCCGCTGAGTCAACCTGTTCCTGGAATCACAGGACGGGTTAGCAGAGGAGAAAATTACAGTGTCATCATAACACAGAAATAGAAATAGCCGAATCGGCCTGGCCGCATCGTGGAATAACACAGATTAACAGACAGATGTTAATATGAGATGACAACATCTTATTTATGTGGACCTGCAGCTCATGCTGCGGGTCTATAAACTGGTGTCAGCTTGTCTCAGTGATCTGAGTATTTACTGGCATATCAAGCATTGAAATAAAATCAGAATGCAAGTGGTCACATATTATAATGCCACCTTTAGCTGCCCACTTGTGATTGGAGCACGCAGGAACAGATGTGAAAAACACACCCAAGTGCTCAGGAAGCAGGTAATTAAGTTAATTTCCCCAAATGACAAATCTTCAAAAGATTTCTGATGAATCAACAAGCACAAGGAACGAAGAAACAGAGGACTGAGAAGTCCGTTTACCATCTCTGCATCCTGCACTACTTTGCGTTTCCGAAGCTCCTCCATCCTTTCACACACGTCGCTGAGCGGCGTAGCGTAATACTGAGAATACTCCCGAGCCAGGTCATCGAGCTTCCCCACAGAGCCATCCTGCAGGAGATAAGCAGACATTTAGACACTCACCCAGGCATGACTGCAGAGAAGGGAGGGGGGACGCGACACCCAGCTCAGGTTGAGCAAGAAGCCACACATCAGGCAAACGCGGTAGACCACTGACCGCCGTGGTGATTGCAGCCATTGTTCCAGGGTTTGGAACGGTCAGCAGCAAAACAAACACCGAGATAGAGCCCCGTCAGGGTGAAAGCATCAGAGACACGCAGCTGTGAAATCGGCTCCGCTTTGTTTGTCCTTCCTGCCCAGCAACCTCCTCCACCTCGGCGAGCCTGACCCCCCGGCCAGAAGGAAGCATCATGTGACACAGCCGTGACTCTTATTCAGGAGTTGACTCACAAGGCCGCGGATCGGTGTGCCGTAAATCACAACGAGCGGAATTAGTCAGTCGGATGAGCGTTTGTCCCGTTCGACTCCAACCCCCCCTGAAGGTGCGTGTCTGAGGCTGAGTGGGAAGAGAGAACAGGAGGGATAAATCATTTTGGGAGAATTTCTGCTGAGTTTTACGACCTCGTGACCTTCATCGACACACATGACCCGTTTCCGTGTCAGTGGAACTCATTCCTGACTAAAGAGAGATTACAAATGGTCGTCTAATGATGCTATTACTACACTGAAGTTTATCTGCACTATATAGGAGATAAAAAGGTTACATTGTGGGTAATGCAACATGTAAGATGTCTGGTGACGAGAAATAAAATGAAATAAAAGCCCTCCAGTATATCCATCAAGCGTTTATAGCATTGTTATTAGCTCATGTTGTACACTGAAGGTATGCAAATGTGCCCGTTGCGAGTGAAAAATAACACAGTGGGCTCTCTTGTCTGGGAATGATAGACTGCGACTGTCTTTAACTACCCAGAGAAGAGGGCCATTCTTTGGTAAATGACGCGTTCAGGGTCGACAATCGTCTGCAAACGTGTCTGTTTTTCACACGAGGCTGAGGCTGACTGAGGACTCCTGAACCGTGTCTGGCTGCAGCCTCTCTGCTGCTTCCGACCGCAACCGATCCACATAAACAGCCCATTGTCACGCAGCTACACGGCGCCGCATCACCCCGAGCGCTTATTAGACATGCTGCATGTGTACATACGCCATGCAAATAAACACGGCTCAAGCATACAGGAAACAAACTGAGCTCAATGTCAGACTAAACAGACAATGCAAGTTCCATCGGCGCACCAAAAAGTCTTTTTTGTTTTTGGAAAATATTCCAGCCCTCTTTTTTATTTCCCTCTGTCTCCAAATTAATGGTCTGGAAGCCAAAATTGCAGCATGAGGCATCGACCACAGAGGCTTGAAAAAGAGAGAGTGGCGTTGCATTTCTCAGGCGACGAGCATCCTGTAGGAGCACAAAAGATGCACAAAAGATGCCCCCAGGGCCCAGAATGTCAAAATTAGTGGTCTTACTTTTTCCTCTGACATATTTCAGGCAATGACACCCCGGGTCACAAAGTGCAAGAACATTCTTATCAGACAGGGTTTGGGTTCAAACGTCACTGAAGAGAAGCTCGTAAAGGGTTAGATACTTTCTGCCTCTGATAACAAACGTCCTGAAGGGAAATCTGGATCTGGCAACGCATTCCAAAGGCAGCACACCTCAGACAAGGTGCTTACATCAAATGTGACATTCTTATCTTGTTAAATACAACCTTATCAAACAAGCGACAGCTCTGTTACACAGCACAGCAGGGAAGATCTTGCTATGAACCCCAGTGAATACAAAAGAATATTGTCTTCAGGGATGTCTGAATAGATCACCCAAACAAGCCCCGACTTGTTTAAGCTTTACCTATTCAAAGAGTCTTCATTAAACGAGCCAAGAGTCCATGAACACACCGAGCTTTCTTTAGAGAGACATGACACGAAATTCAATATTCATCCGTTCATTTTCAGGAAAGTATTGTGTCCAGCCGCAGGATCACATTCCAGCACAAACATAAAAATAACACTCACCACAACCGGGCATCTGGCGGCCGACAGGAGTCACCCTACCCTCGCTGCTCCTCTGCTGCTGCACGCTGCTGTGAGTGAATGACACTCTATGGAAGCTCAATGAGAGGAGGACAATACATCCTGAAGTGAAGGGGAAGGGGAGGGGAAGTCAGAGGGCGTTTGGTGGAGGGGCGGTTAGTTAGGGAGTTACAACCACATGTGATGCCCTCCTGCTGGGTGGGGCGCTCCGCTCTCTCCAGCTGTGGCCCTCAGGGAGCGGCTGACTCACATGCTCATATAAACACGCAAGTCTTAGCGTGCGAGTTTTATGTCTGCATATTTTATATCTGCAGTGGCTGAAGAGTCACGTGACTGGCTTTATTGTGTTTGGAATAAATGCTATGTATTGGTCAAAAACGTCTCCCTTTTGAGCTGAGGTGCAGCTCATCATCTGAACATCCTGCATGATGTATATAAAGTAAAAAGTTGGGACAGAATACTACCAAAAAAAAACGAAACTAAACATGAATTAGCCACACAGCCTTTTTGAAAAATGGCCTGTTGACCGGCAGGTGGCAGCAAAAAGCAAGAGTCCTCCAACAGCTACCTGAATGTCAGGGAGTTTGAAAAGCGAAGAGGGATAACCGTCAGCATCTTTTCCTCTAATCGTCTTTGGTTAACTGACTCCAGAGCAGTGAGCAGCAAGAGGTGACAATACTTGAGTCAGATCCTCTGCTGAGCTGCGTATGGATGGTGGAGGGCTACGTTCTGAGCGTGGGCAGTTTCCCGCCTGGCTATACAGCAGTGGACTGCTCATCACTTTGAGGTGCAGAGGGAATCGGAGAAAGACGCCATTCCTCCCTGACAGGCGAGCTCCATTCCCATCACCGTCAAGGTTTGTGAGCACTCATCTGAGCTTTGATCTCAGCGGAGATCGCTCAGTGATCAGGAGAGCGAGAAACAGGATTCACATGTCAGTGGAAAGACTCGTGTATATACACACACAACGGTACGTATCCAGCCATTGCTGGACAAGCCACTGAAGATCCAATCTACACAGAGACCCTGTCTAATGCAAACAGTGCAGTTCCAGCTATTGTATACAAAAGACGTGTGCTCCGAGCAAACAAAGCTCAGGACTCCAGCTGGACAAGCGGAGGAAGAATCGATGCAGGGAAGTGTGAACGAAACATCTAAAACGCATGCAGGTCTAAGCACCGTCATCAAGGAGAGTCTCGTGTGACAGCGGTGGTGTTAGATCTATGAAGTGTGAAGGGTGTGCGTGTGTGTGTCACGCAGTCCTGATCGACACCCCCCCAGGGTTCCCTGCAGAGAAAAACAGGATCAGTGAGGGAGCTTAACCATTCATGACTGAGTGGTAAGTGGATTTTGGCAAGCCCCGCGCGAGGGGTTTGACGGCACAATGCACATCGAAATGTGTTTGAAAGATCTGTCAGGAGCAGAGTTGTGTGTTCCAGGCATCACTAGTGCACGTCAGACACTGTAAACGGTGGGGAGAAAGAACAGAAACATGACCGAGATTAGTAGATTGTGGTAGTTTCTAACTGATACGTCACAAAAAATGTAGACGTTTTCCGCCAAAGACAAACAAACTGCAACACGTTTTTCCTGGCATGCATCAATGCATGAATATGGATGACACTGAGGGAAAGCAGCCAGATTTAAAAAGAAGGATGTGAATGAAACGCCAAAGAAGATTAAAAGGGCAGACAGGGGGCACCAAACAAACCTTTTGTTCACGGACGTAAATCTCGTTCTGGATTTTATATGGAAGCTGAAACCAGTCGAGATAAATGCAGGAAACCTCAAAAGGCTCCAGCCATAAAACCCGTTATCACCATCATTTCTTTAGAAGAAACGCCATGGATTGAATTAAAAGGGCTTGTTCCCATCCTCTGGAGCATGTTTAATTCAGCGGAGATCAAACAGAGAACCGCCCCTTCTAGATTGAAGTTAAATCACTTGCATAGAAATTCATCCTCTCTGGATCCTCACTGTGTTTTTGTAGTGGGGGCAACCTCATATTATTCTTACTCTCTGAAGCATGTTTAATTCAACAGTGTTCCGATCAAATACGGAGACCTCTATTTAAATTCAAGACAATTCATGTGAGAAGCTCCGGTTGCTTTGGTCTGGCGGTGAAGGAGGATGTGGATTGTTCATATTCCTCGGACCATGTGTGATTCAGAGGTGCTGAAATCCTCCACCCCCCCTCACGCCCCGTGCTCCTGTAATTACCCTTGTGCGACTGCGCCGTGATCCTCTGAGACCCGGCTGCCAACAGTAAATCACTGCGGTGGCTGATCCTTCAAAAAGAGCCTCACGTCCACTTCTCCTCCAGCGCGGGAGTCAAGGGCAGCTGTCAATCAAGATCGGGAAATTTGTAAAGCAGAAAATGTTAGGAATTGATTAAACATTTCAAAATAGCTGCCTTTCAATTTTATGTTGACTATTTGAGTGACAAAGACGCTTTAATTTTACATTTTAAATTATATTTTAAACAGAGAACACGCAGACCCATCAAGAAAATAATATCATGCAGTAATTTATGCCTGTAATCCTTCAATCAGACTACAGTCCTGTTTGCTCCTCTGATCCTCTCCGCTGCGTTTAGCCGATAATTATGTGTGGAGAGATCTGAAGCAGCCCCGCTGGGGGAGTCCGACTGCATGATCCTGCTCATTCTCTAAACGAGCCCTCAAAGGACTATTATTTATTGTGTAACACTGAATGCACAAGAATGCACAAGTACAAATGACATTCATGTCACCTTTATTTTTTTGTCTCTATTATTGTTCAGGGGGGGGGGCGGGCCAAATGTGGAGGTGGGCCGTAGTTTGGGGACCCCTGAGGTAGAGGGTTAAATTAAAAACAAAGTTAATTTGAACAGCAGGGCAGTGAATCCTCTCTAAAAAAAAAAAACAAGCAGAAGAAAACAAGCGTAGCAAAAGCTCATTGTGCAATATCACGTTTTTTTTGTACTTGCATGAGGACCATCCATAAATGTCACTGTACAGAGCTAATGAGATAATAGATGAACACAGTCACGTTTCTCATTTAGCCTTTATTGGCTACCATGGCGGCAATTATACGTGATAATGACTAGTAGGCTTCAGAGAAAACGGAATAATGGGTACAGTGCGTCGGATGTGGAAATAACCTTGAGGATGATATTAAGACGAGGCAGGCAAGGCAATCTATAAATGGCTGATTTTATACACAGTGCACACTTACGACACTGATCTATTGCATATATCAGAGAGGCTAATCAATCTCCAACTAGAAAAAAGGTTTTAAGAGCCAATAAAGACATATCGCTAAAAACAATAAGGTCAAACCCAAGACCCATCAACAGTTAAGAAACTTGCAGCTTGTCCATTAAATAAAGCTTTATGGTGTTCTTTACAAAAACATTCTGTCATGTCTGAAACTGTCCGTCTACGCTTCAGGCCAAGTAAAATGCACGAATCGCTTTCTGCAACGACGGCTGTGGAGAAGAACTCCGAAGAGGAGAGCTAAATGTCAGCCGCTCCACTTTGAAGTTCAAGTCATCAACAGCGATCCACAGTCGGCTGAGTAATGAGGCACTTGGGTGCACGAAGGAAAAGTGAAAGCGCATCTGCATGATAAATATTCAACGCAGCAGATTTGAGCCACAAATAGATTTAGTGTGCAGCCCTGCAGGCAGGCAAACAAGTGTTCTAGGAATCCCTGAAAACTCGCGTTATGCACACAAACGACTGCGGGGTGTTCATCGCTACTATGGAATGTCAACACACAAACGTAAATCAGATTTCAAACTGACAATGTTCCTCTAATTCATCAGTGTTGGCTTGATTCTGGGGACCTTGCAGTGAGATGCTGTCTGTTCATTTGACCCTTTTGCAGAAATACTTTTTTTCCTTTGAGATCATTTAAAGAAATACACAAACCCAATTTCCTCGTTCTTGCTTTGTATTATTGATTAATCTTAAACCCGAGACCCTAAATCAATGCAGCTCTAGATGCCAGTGCGTGCAACCTAAAACTGCTTTAGGTCAACACAATATCAATATCAGCTCGCAAATTGATTAAACAACCATTAAAGACATCACTGTAGACACTTGCACTGCATTGTGCCCGTTTCAAGAAAACAGAGAAGGCAATACGTTCACATCTCAACCATGTCAGCGTCCACAACCTTTCCCTGGAGTTCAAAATGAAATGTCAGGAGCGGCTTGACTTGGTTCGTGATGGTGACGTGACTATGTGACATTTACAAAAGGTGTAACGTGTCTGCTGGGGTCACTGTGAAAGAGACGTATGCAGCAGGCCAAGTCTTAAGGAGTCTGCTCTGTCCATCTCTTAACTCGATGTTGTAATATTCATTAGATGCATGACCGGTGACGCACCAGACACAAAGTCAGAGGTATATTGGAACACTGGTGCTGATGTGCCATATGGAATTTTACCTGGCTTGTCAGCATTAATCCCAGTGAAAGCTTTGCAATCGCCAACAGCATGACATATACTGACTTCTGAAAACCGCAAGAGCAAAGGTGAACCCTCGGCTTCTGCACGCACCGCAGCTGTCACGTCTGGGTGGACGTCTGTGGAAAGCCCAGGGCAAAGTGGGCAGCGGTGCAGGCAGCAGAGCAGGCCGGGGTTAGACATGAAAGCTGTAGCTAATGGGGCTCCTGTCAGTTCAGCAGAACAGACTTCATATCAAACCAGTACTCACCCACTCCCCCCCACCCCCAGGGTGTTACTGAGTTAACTCTTATGTGCTGATTTTATTTCTGTTGATGTACACTGAACCCCATTCATGGGTTATGATCCAGTAACAGATTTTGTATAAGATCCTATCGGAGATTAAAACCGTTCTGTCGTGGCAACCTTACTTTGGTCCATCTCGGCTCGTACCGATTTGGGCTCTACTCCAACACATCACATTAACACCCTCAACTAGGGTGGTCTGGGCTGCAGCAGCAACCCACCCGTCCACACTGCACATGAACTAATTTATGTTTAGGCAGTTGAGCCAACAGCGCGACAATACGTTCTCTAACAGACCTTATAGGGACCGACCTTTAAGATTAAGTTCTGCATTTTGCAAACCTCTGGTAGCTCATCTGTGGCACGTTGCAGATTTAAGGCTGAAGGATCTGTCCTTTGACTATAAATAACTCAAACAACTAAATGCTTGTTGATGTTTACTCACATTCCTACTCAAGATTATTGACGTTCATTTCTCCCTGACCTTGACAGAGAAAAATAGACCCTTAAAATCAGACATTCATCCCACGAAACTAACCGTGTGACCATGCAAACTTTAAATCTCGCATGTAGAAATGACAGTCAGCAACCTCTCGACTTCACTGTGCAACGGCCCACTGCAAGAGTAAAGTCAAAGCACACACAAGAGCAGCAGCCCTTTCACTAAGCCCTCCAAGCAGACTCGACAATAAACAGGAGGACGTGAGAATGTAAGCAAAAGATAATAGCGCTGTGAAAGCCTGCAGCAGCGCCACGTCCAGCTGCACTGCTGAACCAGAGCCAGATATGAAAAGTGACAATGAATATTTAACAAGCATTACTACGCTTACGTACGTGCATGGCCTCACCGAGAGGAGAAATGTGGTTCGCCCTGATTCTTTCAGCTAACAACGCAACACCCCCCCTAATGGTTCCACATTCAGTCAGCGTCAGCAGCCTATTGGCCAGACTGTAAACGAAGTATTTAGAGTTCATCTTAAACACACATTTTACATTTAGATTTTTAACTAAATCCATTTATGAATGATCTGGCTTTTACAGAATTAAATGTTTAAAAGTTGAGTCGTACAAATCTGAAGAATGACAAATAAATCGTGGCCAATATTACAAAGCCCAAATAAAAAGGTAGAAATAGAACTGTGCTGTTTGAAAGGTGCCCCCGAGCTGCACGGTTCCTCTGCCTGACTGACTGAGAATACTTGCTAGCCCTGCTGAAATGGCCAATCTCGCACACGCAGCAAAAAAATAGCCCAGCAAAGCGTACGGTTTGGCCCTTGTAATGGAACATGATCAAGGTCAGCGTACGGTGGCTCAAAGATGTCAAGAGCATGATGGTGACAGCGCAGAGAGAAGGGTTAGGGGGGAAAGGCGCACACAAGGCCTTAGGGAAAACGACTTGTCTCTTTGTACCTGTTGATCAAGCTGCCTGGTTCAAAAGAAAAACGGATTCAGACTACTCCTCATTTATTTACAGGTCCTCTCTCACATAATGTTGCACCTTGTAGTTAAATCAATGCTTGTGTTTGGGAATGATCCTTGTTGGACAGTTCTATTCAGTCTCTATTTTAACGGGACAAAGGCAGCGGCAGCCGGCAGCTGCTGCAGAGCTCCATTCAGTGGAGGCTTTTCCTCATTCAAAAGCGGCCTGCTGGTGTTGCTGGCCCTCCGGTCCGCCGGCAGTGCAAAACAGGGGAATCCAAGATTTGTGCCCCATTCTGAAGAGGTTTTTTTTTTTTTAAACAAGGCCTTCATGGAGCCTTTTGTTAAAACAGCTATGAGGAGAAGCTGTTCCAACAGGGTCCGGCTGAGAAGAACAATGCATGCTTTGTAATCAAATGACAAAGCTAATCAGCTGATGCACAAGGAGAGAGCTTCTTAACCATCGACTGACATGTGCACTTAGAATGGACATTCTATTCAAAGGGAATTACTATACATTTTGGGAATTGATTTAAAAAAATGAACTTTAAGACCAAGGTTCTTCCTAAAACATGGACATGTCAATGTAAGCTTGTGTTTGCATGAAGCGATGACAAACTGTGAAGATGTAGAAACCGATAGAGAGACAAGCGATGCCTGAAGCGGAGATATTTATCTTGTTGTGTAGGACCAAGGAGAGTTGATGGTGAGCAACAGAAGTGTCAGCTAATGCATCCCAACATCTGAGCTGTCATGTTGAAAAGTACCGAAAAAAAGTACCTGCATCCTTGCATTATGAATATAATCCACACGCGGGTTTATCCTACTGGGACTTGAAGCTAAATTAAATAATTCACATAAACTCAAATGTAGAGACAAGGGTATCTGCTCCGTCTCCCCGACTGTAAGACACTTAATATGATGGACACAGCTCAATAAGCTTTTATTGCGTTTGTCTCTCTCTCTCTCTCTCTCTCTCTCTCTCTCTCTCTCTCTCTCTCGCTCATCGCTTTTAGGAGCTTCGGGCCTGTGCGAACAAGTCATGCATGAAGAAATAGTCAGGAAAGCATATGGCTCACTGGGAATTGATTGTATGTCCAAAGCTAAACTGAGAGGATGAGAAATTGTGGGATTAAAGATGTAAACCAAACCGGAGACAGACAAGGATCAAAACACAAGACACACCATCTAAAGCCACGGACTCAGTCTGATGCACCTGAATTGTCAAATGCCCATTGGGGGGGGGGGGGGGGGACGACGACGACATGATCCTGGCTGATGGGGCGAGAGAAGGGGTGCACCCACAAGACAAGTCACCAGTTCATCAACGGACACTGTGAATGACTGGGTTTGAACCGAGGACCTTCTGCAAGCCCGCCTCTCAGAGCTTATTCATTCATTGTTGATGAGCCGCATTTTAAGCTCACATTTGCTGAGGAAAGGCAAAACCAACATGAGAGTGAATGTGGATTAGAGGAATTAAATTTCTCTGGGCGACGTGCCACCGCGGATAAAAGATAAACTCTCCCTCCGGCTTCAAAGCGTGAATATAAAATACATCCTGGTGCCCAGCCGTGTTGCACGGATCAGCCGGCGAGGGCGTTCAGGACCCGGATCTGGTTGATGCCCGATCATAACACCCATCTAGTGCAATTACATTAACCACAGTCGCCACAGGCTGCCCAGAATGGACAGCTGTCAAAGGAAGATGCTCCCCGAAAGCAAAGTGAAACTAAACATCTGTCATCAGGATGGACGGATGGCGCCGTGACCTTCCCACAGAGGTCACGGCGCCATCACACGAGTGGACGTCAGAACCATCAAAGAAATCCGTCGCGCTCTTCATCGCTCTTCATCACAAACAGAACAGACAGCGCAGGAACCGCCTACCGTGGAGGTGTACGGCGCGTCTCCCAGGTCGATCCCGTCTTTTGAGAGTTTGTCCCTGATCAGGACTTTGAGCTTCAGCTTGGGGTAAATCACAAAGTCACCGGGGGCTCTCGGGCTCCCAGGTCCGGACGGGTGCGCCCCTCTGCTCCGTGGACGGGACCCCAAAGTCCTCGGGTCGTGCGTTCTATCGGACGGCTCGCCAGTGGAGGGATCCAGGGGCTCCAGGGTGAAATAGTAGCCCAGCGCGGCGCTTCGGTCCTCGGCTTTCAGTTTCTGCACCGCTGCCAGCAGTCTGCGTCTGTGGTGCGCGCCGTGGACCCCTATGGCGTCGAGGTCCGGCTCCCCGATCTGTTTGCACACTTCCAAGTCATCGTACCCGTTGTCGATGAAGGACTCCGCGTACTGGGCCAGGTGGAGCCTGGACAGCCACCCCAGGACGAGGTTCGGACCTTGGCTCATCTCAGGACATTAGGAGGACATTAGGAGGACACAGGCGCGTCCATTACCAGCCGCCGGATGGGGTTCGAGCAGACAAACACCTGTAACTGCTGGAGCTCCTAAAGCTTTGTTTGTTTGTTTGTTTGTTGCTGATCAGAATCAGAACACTTTATTGATCCCTCGGTGGGAAATTCAGGCACATGCGCACTAATGGGCTGCTATGCGTCTTTGGGAAGTTACAGAACGCAAAGTTGCAATTACAAGCACAGTTAGTGCACATTAAACACTTATAGTTTAATAGTAGATGATCTCCTGCGCAAATATACTCCAAAATCACTTGAACGCCCTTTGGGGATGATTAAAACGGGTTTAAATACGCAGCATTTCAGCTGGGATATGACGAAAGTACTCCAAATAGTTTTACTTTGTATTGTTGAAGTAATTTCATATATATTTTTACCGAGTTTATCCTCTGTTCCTCTGCCGGCAAAATAATAAAGTAGAGGCTAACGGTGTGCGTCTCCTCCGCCGGTTTCCATCCTCTTTGTCTCGTTTAATAGCGCAAGACGTCCCTCAAACATTCCCCCGGAGCAGCGACGGAAAGATTTGCGTAAATTCAGCCGCTCCGACGAAATAGTTGCAGAAAATAAAAGACCTTTCGAGCTTTCACGGGCTTCAACTTCACCGTCTCTCCGCGCCACCGCCGGTTCGGTCAGTGAGGATGAGGATGAGGATGCTCAGCCTCACTGCTGGTGTTTTTATCCCCCCACGAGCAGTGGCGCCTCCTGCAGGGGATTCAGGGAAATGTGGTTCCAGACAATTGAGACTATTTCTAAAGCAATGATACTCAATCAAACCAATTAAAAACAAAAAAGGAATGAAATTATATTTGAAAATATTGTCAATGTGTTATTCAAGTCGATTCTAAATGACAAATGGAAATAGTCTTCCTTTTTGAAATCAAATATACACAATGATAAAGCAGAATTATGCAGCATTTCAAAATATTCCTCCACAAAATACAACCGTAAACTCGCATCTAACCATAAATGTTAAAGCCATTATACATGATGGCGCAGACAACACAAGACAAAAACACGTGATTGGTTTTAAATTTATTTTTCCATTGCACAATAATATATATTTATATATATCCTGTATACTGTATCTACAGTCTAAATTGTTTGTGGCAGCAGATCAAGTCAGACATCCATGTGAAACTTCTTTTAATAAAACTGTACAAAAATTGCCTACTGTGAGAAAATACTGCAACGCCACAGATATATTCATCCCAGAAGACAGACAGACAGACGGATGGATGGAAGTATGGCGACTGAGAAGCATCTCCTGCACGTCGCTGCGAGTCTCGCTTTGTATACAGCGTGGGGAAAGTTGTTATGAAGCAAACGGTAACACACAGATGTACCAATAAAATAAACATGTTCTCTCACAATTACACATTTGGCAGGATCAAATGAAAATGGGACACGCTTCTGAGGTGTGACGGGACATTTTTGTTCAATTGACAAACTGTAAGAGGGATAATACATGGCTCTTTCATGGTTGTAAACACTTAATCATGCATCCTTCAATGTGCAATAGAGACCATTTAGGACATTTATGTAGCAAACTGAAGCACTTTAAATTCGAGTCAAGGCTCTGTAGAAAGGCTCAGGGGCCTCCCAGAGAGGAGGTGACCCTCCTGCAGGAGCAAAGCTGGACTGAGATGTTAAATATATATATATATATAACTCGAAAATGTTTTTTATCATGTCTGGATGATCAGCAATTATATGTCTCGACATTTCATAATTACATTAAAGGTATTCATTTTTAGCAGATGACAAACGTTTTCAAATATAGAAATATATCATTAGCATCATTAAACCTGACATTGACAAAACAAATCTGAGAGTGAAGCAATCAGCATAGATAAGCATAGGTTCCGTCACGATTTGGTCCTTTTAAACGATACGAAAATGAGATGAGAAAAAAGCTGAAAATCATACTAATAAAATCATTTTAAGTACAAAAATAGTGCAAAACCCACATAACTGCTGTTTGAAACGGGCTTAACTCAGTAGTATACAGAGGAGGTTAAAACTAGCCAGCAAGAGGAAGGTTTTATTCCCAAACGTTTGATATCCATCTTGAATTATAGATTTTTGGTATAATTGATAGCGCTTCTCTCGAAAATCCAAGAGATAAAAGCCCCACACAGTTTAAATGTAATAGCCATGATTTTTTATGTTTTTATTTTTTATTTTTAATGGATAACTGATTTCGGAATGAAACTCTTCAAATCCGCTTCATCCTCTGAACTCAGCAGTTTGGGTAATGAGGGTGCCCGCAGGAAGAAGCGAACGCCAATCTTACAAACGCACAGTCTTGACTTCAGAGCGGACGGACACACAGATCGGACGGACTCTCACCAGTTTGGGAAATAAATTGAGGACAACTCTGAAATCTTTGGTGTCATAAAACATGGTTGCAAACATTACAGTTGTCACATTGCCTGAACCTGCACTGCCAGATTTGCGTCCAGCTGTCCTCCTTAATTACAACTGGCAGCTGACGTCATCTCTTATCAAAATAAAAGACCGATGGGTAATGCTCCTACATTGACCCAAATAGCAGCAACCCCCCCCCCCCCCCCCCCCCCCCCCCCGTCCAACTCATGAAAAAAGAAATCTGATTACAATAGAGTTAATCACACTGGGAAAAAAACACTGTCAAGCAAAAACCTCAAAAGACCTATTGTGTTACACTGCATGTATAATAAATATTGGCGATCATACACATATTTCCTGAATATATGTATGCTCACAAGCACACAGACATACATGTAAGTAGAGGTTAGCATTAATGCATCGTGAGCCGAAGGCGGAGAGAACGGGTCAGAGATGACCGACAGCACTGCGTGGTCATTCCTAGCGGCAGCAACAGATACAAAAACAGCATTAGCACTTTCATTCAAAATGAAAATATCATCGACCCAAACCTCTGCTGCATTTCTGTAGCTTTATGGCAAAACAGCATTCCAGTCTTCTCCAAAATAGCGAAAATTATGAAGACTTTTTTTTTAAACTCCAACTCAATTAGTCTTCTCCAGACTTGGATTATGTCACATGATTGATGTCATTTCTGGTTGGTTGGAGGAGAGTTCATAATGAGTGAAAATGACCTGCTACATAAACTATTTTGTTGGAGGAGAGTCATTTACTCGCCCTTCAATAAATCATCCTTCATAAGTGACTCAGCTGCAGCCCCTTGCAAGCTATAAAGGGGTTTCCCAGTGTATAATCATTTTCCAACGGATCAATGTAAACTCTTCAAGGAGGGTAAACATTTTCAGCATTGTCATATAAATTATAGTTTAATGCCCAACATCGAAATTAAAGTCTAATGCCCAACATGGAAACGTAAATTACTGTTCCAATAAATAGTCTAATTCAAAAGTGACCGATGCCATTCATCTTCCCAGGTTGGGAACGCTGTAAGAGGAGTGGTGGGTGATGAACTAGCGTACTACCAGCCCTTACATGGTGAGTGGCAATAGATTCATCATCTCCCAGCCGATTCCCTGCGGCTTTAAGTGCTTGAAAGGTGACATGAACAGACAAAACGCTTAAAAAAATATCCAGAGTAGAAGAACGCAAAGTCCTTCATTGAATAATCATTCTTAAAGACAGCCGGTTTTGAAAGACTACAGTGTCATCAGACTTTTCTCCTCGTTCAAGTGTTTGGCAGACGCCATAAAGGGCAGAGAAAGGAAACAAGAACAATCAGGCCTCCACAAGTACATCTTCCACAACTGTCTTCTTGCAGAAACAATGTGTGAATATCTATATATATATATATGTGTGTGTGTGTTTGTGTGCGCGATATAGGCGAGTGCATGACTTATGGATAAGAAGGTTTCCCGCTCTCCTGTTCTGCAGACTCATCGTGAACATCGTTGCTCTCGCGTGAAATAGAAAGCGGGATTCCTAAGGGCTTCCTCTCTTCCGTTTCCTGACGCACTGGTGACGTTGGCTCAGCCAGTGTCTTCTCCACTGCAGTGCTCCAGAGACTGGGGTAAAGCAGAGTTCATGATATTGTGCTGAGAATAAAAGCCTGTGTGAGTAGACCGCCCCGGGGGTGGAGAGAAAGAGAGGGGAGAACCTGCAGCTCTTGAGAGATCACAGAGTCCAACATTCCGCATGCTGCCATCAGAGCTGGTACCACTTCTTATCTTTGTACTTCAACATCATCTGAAGGGAGAAAAGAGGAAGAGTCAAAGACAAGAAGTCAAACTGAGAACAATGGTTTTACGCCGTCGAGGGAAGTGCCTACATCATGAGCGTGTTTGGAGAAGGATTCTGCGCTGGCCATCATGGCGGCCGTTCTTTCATCCAGCTCGCCCAGTTTCTGACCTCTCTCATCCAGAGCTATCCGTGCACGGGCCAGATCCCCCACGACCCCAGACGCCGCGCCCTTCATGCCCTCCATGCCCCCTGGGCCGGGAATGTGCTGAGCAAGGCTACGAGAGGCCTTGCCTGCAGTCGTTTCGCCAACTACCAAAGAGAAATCCACTTAATGACATGACAACAAGGACAAGACGGATTGTAAGACTAAAAGGAGCATCATTTGATTGTGTACTCTGCGTACTTACACAGGTCCTCCCGATCCAGGGACTGTGCTCCTCCTCCAAAAAGGCCTTTGAAGAAGCCTCTGTTGGGAGCCTCGGGCGTCTCCACCGGAGTAAATAACTCACTGAGCATCTCCTGTAGAAGACTCAACCATCAGCACACG
Organism: Brachionichthys hirsutus; assembly: GCF_040956055.1. Classification (NCBI taxonomy): domain Eukaryota; kingdom Metazoa; phylum Chordata; class Actinopteri; order Lophiiformes; family Brachionichthyidae; genus Brachionichthys; species Brachionichthys hirsutus. The sequence goes on along the minus strand of NC_090914.1, from coordinate 8,678,540 downwards.
GCCGCTTCAACTCAAAAACACTTTAGGCGCCAATCATGGACACAAATGTTCTATCAACGTTAATCAAAAACGCTAGAGATCTCAGGCCGGTCTTAAAGCGTTCGATATCCAGTCTGACTGAAGACCAGCGCAAAGCCCTGAATGTCTCCACTGGGTGTCACTCTTGACCCAGATGATTCCTACCATGCTGTAATCACACCACAGTGCTACATACTCCGGTTCATTACCGAGGAGTAACTGACCTGCAGGTTATCGCAGGTCTCCTGGCTGTAGGTGATTCTCTGGATCTCGGTAGCTGAGGTGAGGTACAGCGCCTGTCCCACGTTGGAGAAGCAGAACGTTCTGGCTATGCGCATGTCTGTCAGTGGCAAGTAGTTCATATCCAGCAGAGGTCGTAGACTGGGTAAACTGGGAGCATACGAATGGGTTTTCAGGCCACATTGTAATTAATGCAATACAATTCCGACGTCTTATTGCCCCGGGCAAACGATACCTCAGAGTCATGATGTGGCCGTTGGCGCAGAAACAGGCAATGCAGTTGGCGCCGGCCGTTTGCACGACGTCGGCCCTCAGCACGAAGGAGGACTCTGTGATGTTGTGTTTGTGGATGCGGGTTTGTGAGGGCAAGGCCAGGACCTTGGCCTGTTTCTCAGAGCACAGCACGGCAAACTGGGAGTCTTGTCCCTCTTGAGAAGTAGGCGGGGAGGCCGGCCTGCGCCTCCGGCTCTTCTCCCGCTCCTCCTCTGAGGCATTTTGGTCATACCAAGGTTCATATGAGGGGGGCAGCAGAGCTCCAGTGGCGTCCAACATGGCCATGGTCAGAATGCCTCCTTTGAGCTCGGTCAGAGTTCCTGAAGAATGAGAATCAGAAAAGTATTTCTGCTTTTCCTCAGCTTGCCAGTGATGGATAATAATAGTTCATCGGAGAACGGCGCCGTGCATTTCTGGTGAATCCTCAAACTCGGCGTCTTACCGCACGAAGAAATGCCAACCGCTTGCTGCAGCCTCTGTTCGCCGCTGGGGGGCAGGCTGAGGGACACCATTATCACGGAGCCCTGCGTGGTTCCCACCAGCAGACAGGGGCTGACCAGAGTGTCCATCTTCCTGGGGAAACTCTCGCAGAAGTGAAAGGCTGAGATGGCCTCTCGGGACTCCCTATCGATGCTGGTTACACTGGAACTACGCGAGCGGCTGAATGAGTTATCCTTGGCATCTGGACGGGGAGTAGGAAAAGGTGGAAATTATTTTTGGTCATGAAGAGCAAGAGAAAAGTAAGTCAGAGCAAGATTCTACTACCAAGCTCAACAAAAAGCTTTTTGACATCAAGAAGCTCTCATTGGCTTCCAAGGATGGCCTTTTCTTCAAAGGGTTTCCATGATGCACTTTTTTACAATTCAATTCTCAATGTTAAAAATGACATTCCAGATTTGTGTGTAGTACTACGGGCACTCCCAAGGAATACGTGCTTTTATCGTAGCAGAATTATTCAGGCCTCATCACGCCGCTGATGTCGGCCGAAACGCAAGCTTTTACCCCATTTACAAAAAAACAATGGATGCTGACAGACACAAGAAGATCTGTGAGGAACAGAGGAAGGCTAAACACGCCGCCCGTCACGTGTGATCCTCGCAAGGAAACACTGCAAACAAGAAAAGCAAGATTTTTAACAGTCCGGTCAGCGAAGCGTCCTCAGGAAGAACGGTACACTACAAGATTAGTACCAACCCCTTCAGAGCCAAAACGCAAGCATTGGTGGGGTTAGTTCCAGTTATCCCACTTCAGACCAAGCCGGACCTGCACTGGTCCACTCACAGGAGTTGGGATTGGATTTAGATTTATAGACGCCCCCCTTCGCGATCATCCCGGGTGCCACATTTCCTTCCTTTGCGCAATGAGCGCGCTTTGGACACGTGAGAGAGCGCCACTGCTGAGGTTTCTGCGCTGCTCACAGTGCAAACAGAGTCTCACATTTACAACAGCATACAATCAGAGCTTAAGCAGCGCTCTCACGGAAATACTGCACGACTACGAGCTGAAATAAGCAGAAGATTCAAGTTACAAAAACGCACACCTTGCAGGAGAGTGCGAAGGCTCTCGCTCGGTTGGGCTTACCATTGTCTGGCTTTTGCTCACTAGACGAACTAATTTTCCGCGACATCTTGGCTGTAACAGAAACAAATACTCCCATTTGACTTTTTTTTTTGATGGCTAAAAACAGCTTTTTGAAATAAATCAAATGAAATATAAAATCATCTGCGTTTGATTCATTCTTAAAGAGTGGTGACACGAATTGAAAGACAACTGTTGCTGGTCGTAAGCACAGCCCTTTTATGCCATGTTTCAAAGAAACATTTCACTCATCGAGGAGAATTCAACGTCATGAGTTATCAGCATCTCCTCGTCCCCATAGCGATGGAAGGTCAGGTTCGGGAACGCCACAGTGAAACTGTGCTGCTTAAACGAAGATGACTCCACACAGCTCTAAAGGTGCAACCCAAGTCTTCGGTAGTGCAGCGATCTACAGTTGATAGTGAAAAGCATAACTGCCACGTTCTTATTAATTGAAATCTTCACTGTAGTAATCCCAATTCAATTCTGAATCTCAGCTCTTCTGGAGATTTGGATTATTTCCTACGAGCTCTGTGGAGTCACTTTATGCTTATTTTCACTCGTGCTAGATTGTCTCCATCTTCTCATGTCGTTGATGAGAGCCGTGGATGAAGAACCTTTACCCAAATAGTCCATCAGCGTGGGGGGGGGGGGGTGAATAGATAATGATTTGATGTTTGCTTACAACCAGGATCCATTGCTAACCCTTATAACCACCCTTAGAGAAACACTGAGAATATAAATGAGGCTGAGAGGCATGGCAACCGAAAGGGCCTGTAATGTCAAACAAAGCGAGAGGCAGGGAAGAAACAGGGTGATTATATTCCAGTGAACATGATTATGCAAAGCGAGTGGGAGGAGGAGAGTGGCAGCCAAACACAGCTGAAACCCTGGAATCAGAATCACACGGCGAATCAATACAAAGCTGATTTCAACATCCACTAACATGGTTAGATATTAGTACTGTAAAGAATGAGCCATGCAGATTTTCTATGCTTTCAGATAAGTAATTTGGAATCATATTTCCAATTCTTATGTGGAAACAGCAGAAAGTTTTTGTTTTGTTTTTGCCCCTCTGCATAGAAAATCTGAGGTTTGGGATTGTGAAGATTTTCTGTCATGCATTTGAATCACGATTAATTTAATCAAAGTCCCCAACAAACTGAGTGATTAGTGCAAATCCATGTCTTGAATGACTCCTTTCCTTCATTGGCACAAGAGGCACAGATCGGATTAAGGCAGAGCGACGCTGTCAATCAGGGAGGAAGGCGTGATCAGAGTGAACACATCTGGATGATACAGTACCAAAGTCACTGGCAACCGTCCTGGAAAAGCGCCTACTTTTGGACTTCACTGGAAACAGGGTTCAAAGAGACAAATCACACAATGGCAGACATTTTTAACGCTTAACTTTAAAGCTCTTGGTGATACAGTACCCTTCTCTAAGAACCTCTGCTTTCGCTCATCATCTGAGTTGCAAGGGGAGGTAGATCCTATGTGCCAAATGGAATTGTGTGAAAATGTTTAGCTCCAAAAGATTATAATTAGAGGATCGGTCTTGCTTGTATGGGGCGAGGGGAATCCTACCTGACGTAGGTGACTTGCAGCGGTCCTCTGAGATGTTGGGCCCGTCGTTGGAATCGCAGAGTGCTGTGGGAGTAACAACGGAACACATTCAGAAAATGTAACTAAAGCTATGCCGATTCCTACAGCTTTGGGCGCAGATCCTGACGGGGCAGACCAAACATGGCCAATTCAGTTGTGAAATAATTCATTTTGCCTCTATACATCTAAATGGTCTGAACCAACGATTACGATGATGTCACACTGGACAGATGTGCAGCATGATAAAGACATATTTGTAGTCTCTCTTTGGTAGTTTCAACATCAAGTTCAAACCCTTTAATGAAAAGCATAGCGCCAGAAGTTTTGGACATTCCTAACTTTTGACTTCTAATATTAATTTGCTCCACCCCTGGGTCTGTCCAGAAACTCCAGCAGTAGTTTCCCCTCTTTCCTGCCTGCCCATACGTTCTAATGAGATCTGCGCCCTTGCCGATGGTACGTGAGATGGAAAGATTCAAGGGTCACCTCTCTGAATGAAGGGTGGGTGGGACTGCAGTGTAGTGAATAAGAGACCAGCGTCTATCACTGATCTGCTGCCTACAGGGCGGGTCGCCGAAGATGGAAAAATATGAGTGAGGAGGAGGAGGAGGCACTGCTATAAATCCCCAAAAGAACTTTGAGTTCTCTTCCTGCTTGCAGTCGTGAACTTAACATTTGAGGTTACGTGGAAAAGCAAACAGCAGGCATCATTTAAAAATGCCGAAGGAATGATCATCCTTTAGAGCCAGGCCTGCACTAGTCATCTGGCGGAATCTCTGGTCTTCATAAAACAAAATATATATAGAAAAACCACGTCTGGAAGTCTGGAAATCCGTGCCCCTTCCCCACCCCAGTCAGATTTTTACCCATGTTGTGCAGCTCTAATGCTACTGTAGGTAGGGCAAGAAGCAAGTCAACTTACTGAGGTGAGATGAACGTAGTTTTTTCACAGACTCAGTATACAAGTTAGATAGCCGGGGCATGCAAGACGTCACAGTTGGAATGTCTTTACCGAATCACAGAGAGAGACCAACACAAACGTGAATGAATCACAAAGAGCAAAACAGAAAGAAAAGTGGGCTTGAGTCGAGCACCGGACCGCCGAGACTGAAAAGAATGAACAGAAACAGTGAGACGCGGCAGAAACAGAAAGGCCAACACAAGTCATTAAACCGAATGCAGCCCTCGTTCTGCTCCACTCTTTGATCTGTCCCACTGAACAGATGGCGACCCCGTCAGTGATGCCCCCTGTTGAGGGATAGGAGCTAAAGCCAAGTGTCAGATCAGGCTCCGCTAACTACTCAGTCTGCTCTGGCAGGCGAGTGCCGTGGCGACGGGGACTTGCTGGAGCTCACCTCCAGAGGGCTGTCTCGCTTTGCGCGGCGAGCGAGGCTGCCTCTGGTAGGGTTCAGACGGGCTGTACAGCTCTGATGTGGCCATGTTGAGGAGGAGCGTTTTCTGGAGGTAGTCCACCACAGCCAGGCCGTTACTGTTTCCAAACACCACCCTGAAACACGCAGAAAGCAATGAGCTCCCGCCAGGATGACGCGTTTGCTTTGAAAATCTAAATAAGCCGCACAAACGCATAATACTGTATTAGGATGAAGCATCACTGACGTGTGGAGACTTACAGGCCGTAGGAGGAGTTGATAGCCAGGCTGGTGATTGGCTGAGGCGGCTCCCCGCTCACCCACACCAGCTGGATCACCAGCTCCACCTGGTAGCCTGGAGACTGCTTCAAAGGGGAACTCCGCACCCTGCATCGAAAGCACAGTGTGAATGAATGAGGGACCGCTCTGCTGCTAAAGCACGCTGACAGTATCATTCCTTAATATTCTTAATCCCCCTTTGAGACTTTTGCTGTCAAACACTGACAGAATTTTTGTAATTGTCCTCAGAGTGAATGGTTGACCCTGTGAACATTTTCCAATCATTTACTTCTAGCAAATAAATAAAAAAGAAAAATGTAATCCTCTGTACTGCAGGCATGGTATATTGTCCCTGGGCCCATCGGAGGAATTGCTGCCTGTGGAGGGCTGAGTGGGAGGCTCGCTCTCCTGGGGGCTGGAGGACACTCCCGGTGTGGGCAGGGTGGGGGTCTGCTCCCCTCCAGGGTCAGGGGAGTCTCCGTCACAAAACTCACACTGCATCCGCACCTCCAAGAGCTGGAAAAGGAGAAATGATGCGTCACTAAAAGGCTCCTATTTATACCTCCTCTGATGATACCTGCACATTTAGTATCTCTGTCAATGATCCACCACTGACCTGCATGTCTTCAGCGGTGACTTCCTGCTTGCTGAAGCGATAAACGATTACATGGGCCGAAACCCCGGCCACGCAGAGCATCCTGCTCTCGGGGCACCAGGACAAGGTCTGGATGGCAAACGGGTCCTCCTCCACGATGTCCGCACTTGGCTTCTCCTCCTTACCGCGAGCTCGCTCAAACACTTTGGCAGTCTTCAGCTTGTACAGCACTTGAAGCATAACTTGGAGAGGAATCAAAGTATCAGCAGCAGCTGTAGAAATCCAAGATAACATCAATAGGACTAAAGAAAATATAAAACAGTTTCGCTCTGACGCTGAGTGTGTCTTTACATTTAACCCTTTCTGACAGATTAATAAAGGGAACACAATGTGCAAGTGTAGTTTATTTAACATCCAAATCAAAGAATAAAATCAACAAAAACATATAACAGGGAAGGTAAATGAATAATATATGCCATCTAAATAATAAATATGACTGACATTTTTTATTTAAAGGGAAATAAAATAAATAAAAGTAATCACTTACAAGCAGAGGCATCCCAGAATTTAATTGACCCATCAGCATGTCTGTTAATGTCAGGGGCGGGGGAATGAAACGATAGAATATCAGCTCATTGAATCTTTGCAACAAGTTTGAATAAAAGAAAATCACTAAATCAACACGTTGTTGATCTCTAACCCCGTAATTATGATCTCTGGGTAACTCTGCGTCCCTTGGCCCCAGTTTCCTCCATTAATGGGCCATTCCTGCAAAAAGAACAAAACTTTATGCATGATTGAGAAGACATGTCGTCACCGGTTTAACACCACACACATCTCTCCAGTGATCGAAACGCAGGGCGGCCCTTCACCTTCTTGCTGTAACCTTGTCTCTTTTGCCGGCTGCCAACAGAATAAAGTGCAGGAATGAGTTCAGCGGGACAGTCGGCGAAGTATTCACAGCAGGTCACTGGCGACTCGTGAATACTCAGAGGATATGGATTCTCAAATATCGGGTACCTGCCGTGCCAACAAAAAACGCAGGTTAGATGTGCAAACTGGTTACAGCCTGAGAGCTTCAGCACATCAACACGAGACGCGTGGGGGCAAACATAAATATAGTGATCATGCAGTTTCCTTTCAGTCTCTGTGGACTAAAAGTGGAATAACCTGACAGAACTCATAATAAGACGAACACTAACAATGAAATAAACGTTCCTAATGACTCTGCAGGTAATGCGCGTCGCCACGATGCTCGTCTGTTGATGCCACGTTGCTGTAAACTAATTCAACTTCCTGTGGAAAAGTGGAACCATTGTCTTCGACGTTGATAGACGCCTGTGTTTATTACATGACCTTTAGAAGCAGGTTAGTTTAGTTCAACTGTCTTTACTGTGTTATGCTGATTGAAATGCCCAGTAGTAGAGGACGAGAGAGAGGCGCATGCCGCCACCAGGACATTTACGTTGCGTGATTTCATCCAAACGGAGACGTGGTGGCGAACTGCGTCTGTCTTGTAATGGTCGAGTCTATTGAGATGGATGCTCTTAATTTGAAACAGATACAGGAAGTGTGCTATTAGCTGGGAACACAGTAACAGGGAAAACACAGCGGAGCAAAGGAGAATTTGCATCGTAGCATTGAACCTCATGGCCTGCAGAAACTTGTTGCTGGTGAGACATCTCTCTAGTGGACAAGAGAAGTGCAATGCTGCGCTAATTGGCTATCTGGGGGAGGCTTCAGCTAACTAGCCACATGCTGCCATCTCTCTTCACCTGTATCTGAGAAAGGCCAGTCTGATCCGTGTGCTTTGGCGTATACCAACAATATTCAGAATACTTACCCAGTCTGTCCGAGGTCTATTACGACTAAATCCTTCTCAAGGAGGACCACCACGGCATACGGCTCCTGAAAGTCTGAGAAGATAAAGACCGTGCAAAAGTAACAAGCTCATACATAACGCGGAGACAAAGGGACAAACGCGTCCTGCTTGAGTGGCGTCTGGCTGCTCACCGTTTGGATAAGGAGTTTCACACAGCGTTAGGAAATCTACAATGGGGTAGTCCATCTCCAGGACAGCAGTACTCTTCCCATGCATGATGGTCAGACAGGCTCTCCTCCCCACTGTGTCATACGACAGACCTCCAGACAGGACCATGAAGGGGTCTCTGAGTTGCGGGAAAACACAAATGCATCTTAAGTGCTTCGTCGGTACATTTTGTAAAGCTATAATCCGTGTTAAATTTGACTCTTGCGCTTTCTCTGGAGATTCTTTGCCCCCATTTCATGAGCATGTATGACAGGAGGCGCCTACTTTTAATTTATAATGATAACTATATTAATCCTCGTCCTCGATTACCGGAGAAACAATGTTAAGGGTAATAACTGGATCAGGTTTGGTGTGTTTTTATCGGGACGTTTTGTGCTTTTCTTTGTGACCTTGAGATATTGGAAAGCTCTTCCAGAATAAATGTGTCGTTACTGATTAACACGCAACCCCAAAATGATTTGTTGTGATGAAAGATTTCCAGCTGATTCCCATCAGCAGAAGCAGTCAGACAGCAGGACGGACCTGTCCTATGCTGTTTTGATAGAATAACAGGAAAGGCCTCTCAGTACAGGACGTGCATTTTAAACTAGTCAGTTAACTCACAGGGTGGCACGGGGACTCGCTACCATCGACCCTTACCCAGCCCTTGTCGTTTTGTATTCCACCTTCAGGATAGGCTTGCACGGCTCTGGCTTTTTTCCATCCTTAGGCTGCTTTCCTAATGGATGTCAAATTTCAAAAACACATTTAAGATATAACAAAAAGTAAAATGTGGCTCTTCTTTGATGAAAATACAAGTATATATATATATATATATATATATACACACACACACAACAGTTCCTACCATGTGGTGTCATGATCTGTCCCGGCTTAACCGGAGCTCTGACATTCCATGTGGTCAAACTGCCATCGGAGTGGCTGCAGACAAACTGTTTGCCCTCATGGTGCCAGGCTACCGAGTGGATGGCCTGAAAGACACACAGCAGCAGATCATTACAGTGTGATAAACACACACATTTACAGCTGCGCAACAAGAAGTAACAAGCTTTGAAGAAGCTCTGCGAGTCAAACCACTAGAACACAACGCTGGGCTCAGACCAATAAAATAACCAACAGAGTGCGATTTCAAGCTGTCAAAATAACACTAGCATGTTGAAGTAGCCTCGTTTTATGGCACAGATCATACGATTTGATAGACTTTCACATTAGGAGAGGTATTTACCTCTCCCAAGAAGTGAGTGGAAAGGAACTAAGGCCTTACCTCATCATAGCTGTAGCGGTAATCAGCTTTTTTGCACTTCAAATCCCACAACACCACTATGCCACACTCGAATCCAATCAAAAGCTGCAAAAAAAAAAAACAACAACTCAGTTGATCACAGCCAAACCAAACTCACACACACTAGAACTCAGCTTCAAATACTTTATTCTACCCCGAACTGCTTTTGGTTTAAAGGAATGTGTAATTTGTATGAATTTAGAAGACTCTGAAAGGGTGCAAAACTTTCTGGTCTATTTATGCCTCAATCAATATTCCCATCTCTTCTGCCGTAATTGCCTCTGTGTAACATGTCTACTAGCAATTAGGCTAGGAGAAACCCTCTCTCTTTGATTTAACACCCAAACCCGACATTCGCCGTGGATATTTTAATTAGCTGAAAATGTTGCCTTATCATTCTCCATTGTAGCTGCATGAGCCGTATTGACATTGTGGCATCTGCGCCCGAGCAGCTCTCCAAAGAGGAGAGAAAGAGCAAAGCAGCAGCCAACTTCCTGTTACCTTTCCTTCGTCCATGGGGTTATCACTGATGTGCACGACAGGCCCTGGGTGCGTCTTCGTGGATCTGTGCACACGTTTAGGGGCAGATAAGACACAAGCGGACACATCCAGAGAGTTCATTAAGGAATATTTGCATATTGCTAAAACTTCAGTAAAAGTTATTATTTAGGGAAGAGTTACAAAAAGAGAGGAAAGAAAGACAAGACTAACATTTGCATCAGGGCAGAAGAGAGATCTGATATGTGAGACAGCGAGGAAGGCAGAGCCGGGTCACATGAGGGCCCACGTAAGATTATAGTGAGGAGACAGCCATCACCGTGGCAACAGAGCAAGGGGCACAGAGGAGGTTTAAAGAAAGTGTTGCTGCCTCTGAGCATGGTCTGGCTCCATCGACTAATGATCTCATTGCTGCTGATGAGTCGGAAATGCAGCAGCAAATAAAAGCAGGGAAGGACTCTGGCCACTAATCGCCACACGATGCACCAGACATGAGTTGTGAACACGTGGTGAAACACGACTTCAGAAATAGCTCAAATATACATATGCTTGCACAGTAGATGCAACAATTTTCATTTTAAGTAGAGAAAATTGCAGAATATCAAGTTAAAAAAAACCTAACAAACAGAAAACAAAACCAGCCAAGAGCTGTTCTCCTTCATCGCTTTCACAGACAGTCAAAATCATTGCCCATCTCTGTTTCAGGGATATTTATGTGAGCTGACGGCATAATTTACTATCCCGATCTAAAAAAGCAATTTAGAAGCTTTCCCCAGCAGTCCCCCCCCACCCCCCCACGCACACACACACACACCTTTGTATTTCCAATTTTAGCAACCAGTTACTGTCTGAAATAATCAATCTTCGGTTCCCTGGTGGGCGTGTTGTGAGAACTACCTCTACTAGCGTAGGCGTCCCCCCAATAATTGTCACATTTTTCCATTTCTGTCTTTTTTTTTTTCATGCACAGAATCAGACCCTGCAATTATCTAATCAACCAAGGTGGTTAACGGCTCCTAATCAATTCAAGTTGGACCGAACTAATAACGGTAACAACACACAGAAATGGTATCAGGACCACGTAGCTTCAGCTGGACGTGTCCTAGCAGCAGCTTCGGGAAAGGGCGCCGTTCACACACCTGGGAGGAGCTAGAGAAAACGTTTATACCTACATAACTGATAAAACATCAGCACTAGATGACAGAAATAACCAAAGAAGAAGAAAACCGGCTGAATTGCTACTGTAATATTTCGGTGTAAATAGTATGCAGTTCACATGCTATCATTTCCCAATGATGGAGCACGGCGCTGGCTGCAGACCTGCTCACGTCTTGGCTTTCTACCATGATCTAATGTTTAACTTTCATTTATATCCAGCTTTTTCAGGTTAGAAGTGATGCCCTGGACCACTTTGGCTTCATCACAGATGGAGTTCCTTCTTATTGACATGGTTGAAACAGTCTTAAAATGTAACTGGAACGCCTCCGGAAGCCTGAACAACACAGTCTGGTACAATCACCCCCCCCCCCCCCCCCCCCGGCCCACCCTCACACCGAGCAGAGCTGCAGTCTCGGCTCACATACGAGCCCAAAGATAAGAGAACAAAAGGAAAGAACCTCACAGTTCAATGGCTTTGTTCCACATGATGACGTAGCCTGAGAGGGTGAAGGATTCCACGTTGACGATGTGGATGTTTCCTCTTTCTGTGCCGATGTAAAGCCATTTGCTCTGGAAGGGCAGGTGGCAATATGTGATTCTGAAAGAGGAGATCAGGAAACATCACAACAAGCGTTTCATTAGCTTATCGCTCGACCCCATCAAAGAGTCGCCCTCGTCTCTAATCATGCTGCAACAACCGGAAGGAGTAGCCAGTGACTAAGATTTAATTACAAAGGTCCTGCTCTGTGTCTCACTAATGAAGCCAGACTATATATAGATCAGTGGAGGCAGTGGGGGGGTGTAAAGGAGTAAGCATGGCAGAAAAACACCAGCGTGGAGAACCAGTGGAAAGCACTGAAACGCTTTGACTGCTATGTTTAATCCGCCTCTAACAAACAACAAGATGTGCAAGAAAGGAATGGATGTCTGGAGGACCACGGGAAAACAATGGGACTTGGGGTGGAGAAACCAAATTAGCACTTAGCATGCCATACTCTCATCTTCATCATAACTGAAGTTACATTTCCAGCCACTTGATCCATGTTGGTCTAATATCCCCTGTTCATTTAGCTCCGTATAATGTTCCAGTCTCAGGTTGTTGTTCGCTAACTTATTCTGTTGTTTGATCTCCCTGAAGCCAAACATGCAAAGTCAATTCATTAGCCGTCTTCTGCCTGACAATATGATATTTTGCATAATTCGTTCAATCTGGGACAAAATCACTCGTGAAACAATGCCTCAGACTCGCAGCTGCCCCTGACGACACACGCAGCTGAAAACGTACCGCTCCCGGCTAAACTTCAGAGAGTGCAGGATCGCTGGGATTTTTTGTCTCAGGTTCCACAGGTGGATGCTGTCATCAGCTAAGGCACTCACCAGCGCCCCCTACAGGGAGAAACAGCAGGGGTCAAGTTGATTTCCTTGTCAGGACAAACCGCAAATATGATAAAGAAATAAACTGAGAATCTGAGAGAGAGAATTCAACACTGGGATACTGAACAAATTTAATTAAAATTAAAGATGAAGGAATGAATACCAGGGATGTCAATAAATCTGGATCAAATTCAAAGCAATTAAATATGCAAAACTCAAATCAGTAACTGATCAAGCACAGGACAATGTGAGACCGGGGTCACATTTTGTTGATATTAACGGTTTATTTTAGGCTACTTGTGGCTTCATAGGACACTAAAATAACCAAAGCGAGGCCTTCGGTGTGTGAAGGGAACAACAGGGAGAGACAGTTACCAGAGACAGAGTGAAAGGGGAGCAAACAAGGAAACAAAGAGCAGGTGATACACCGAACCTCGTTGATCAGGAACTGGAGCTGGATGACAGCGGCGCCGCTCTCGTGCTGACTGTAGCACTCCACACCTGCACGGCCGAAGCTAAAAGTCATCTCAGTCAAAGGAAAATGAAAACGTCATGTTGGAAAACGCAAACATTCCTCAACACCCGCAACATCATGAAAGCAAACCAAGTGTGGATTATTTCAGTTTATTTAAACGCTTGTCATTTTCCTATTGGATTATTCAAGCCGGAGAATCTCCGCCTGCTACGACAGACAGACAGAAGCGGCAGATGTCAACCCTCAGATAAAGAGGAAACCTCCGCGGCCACATACTGATGCCAGAACGTGTAGACAAATAAGATCCGACCGAGTTCTGACGGCCCAGAAACGAGACGCCTGTAATCACTTTTGCAGACAGAAAGCGTCTGCACTAATCATGTACACCCACACAAGAAGGATGAGGCAGCAGCGTGAGATCTAATCATGCAGAGAATCTCTTGGGGGGGGGGGGGATAAAGCAGTGCCGCTCATTTTCTTAATGCCAAAGACAAGCGCCACAGACGGACGGGCCGCGTTTCACTATGTGAATCCTTTTTTGCGCTGACACGGCATCATTTGCCTGAACAGGATGAACCGAGCGGTGCTCAAACAATCCCTCGGTGCCTTAAACAAACTAAGGTGGGGCTGCAACAGCATTTCAGGCGCGACAGTGGGCATCGCTTCTGCAGGACGATGGGGGCGAAGCCGAAGCCGGCGCCAGTCGGAGGCTGCTGCCAACGGGGCTCGCTTTCTCCCCGTGACCTTTCTGCGCGGCTTCAGCTCTTAGCGCAGCCAGTTCTGTCCAACGAGGAAAGGGAATTCGTCAGAAACACAAATTGTGTCTCCGCACCGGAGGACGATGAGTCACTTAGTCTGCTTCGTGGCCTCTGGCAGCGATTAATAAGGAGTCTAAAGAGGAAAAACATGCCACACTTTAATTATATTCATGAGTAAGATCGCTTCAACGGCATGATCAATGGAGATGCAAGGTGCTGCCTGCAATCACCTCCTCCTAGCCCGTGTTTTCTCCTGTGTCTGTTTTGTTAACAAGATTACAGACAAGCATGCCAGACTCCCACACAGGCGCTGGTAGAAGAATGGGACACGGGCGCGACGGAGCGGGATAAAGGGCAGCGTCCTCGTCCCGGATTCTCGCCAGATCGGTTGTTGGTCAATATCTTCCCTCATTACTGGAAAATAGTTGGGATAGAGGTCCCGTGAGCTTCATCGTTGGCACCACGCGCCGTTCATCAGCAGCTTTTTGGCTGAATGAGCGTGTTGACTGCAGGCGAGAGGATTTCAGATTAGGTGGATAAGAAAATGAATGAATGAATTTCAGGATTTGAAAGTAAATATAAAACGGCTCCATGTAGCTCATATTAGAAATCCAGGTCTCCCAACACCTTGAGATGCAAAACGGATCCGCTTCACACCCGTCTAATGAAGGAGCATCAGATGAGACTTGCACAGATAGATGAGATCAACTTGATCAGCTCTCTCTCTCTCTCTCTCGACATGTCTGGACAACAAGTAATCAATGGTATGTTAACGTGCGCCCAGATCACAAGTTCTTGTTGCTCTCGTCTAGAAGCACGGGAGAAAGGTTCATGAGGAGTTTGAACACATCGCGTGATTAGGTCACACTTCTTCATCATCAACACTTCCACATTCCGTGAAACAAACATCACATGAATGTTCGGGCATTTTCGAAAAGCCTGGCTGAGAGTGTCGCGTGAGGAACACGAAGCCGCAGGCTGGCGGGTCGTTCTTACAGAAGCCTGACCCTTTCACGTTGAACTACAATAATGCCTTTTCATTTCAGTAACACGCTGATTAAAACACTGTACCGGAGACAGATCTTTCACAAGCAGGCATTTATTGCTTGTAGACACCTCATTGAGCTTCTGTCTACCGAGCCGTGGAAGCGTTTCCAAACGCCGGCGGCAATGAGGTGGATCAATACCGCCTGTCTTTTGATAAATGGACCCGTCGCCTGAATGACAGTAAGCCCATCAGCTCCACCTCGCACATCAGGGCAGCGCGGAAGCGGCGCGTGTTCTCTGGGAGTCGCCCTGTAAACGCAAAGCTGTCTTAATCTGGGGGGAGTGGATAAAGACGAGGATGGAGCCGCGTCTAATTAAAATCTAAATAAATCAGAAGGGCTACCCGATGCAGGACGGTCTGCGCTAAGGGAAACTGCTTACATGCCAGGAGGCCTGTAACCCTGAGGACACGCTGTAATCAAACATTCCCATCAACCGCCTGTTGACTCCTCTGCTTTTGCCACGGACCCACGTTATTAACAGGAAACAGGGAGACCTCCATCACGCTACAACTCGTCTCAATATTCGACTCCTGACTCTCCTGCATGAACGGAACTTTGTGCTGTTTAGATGTGCCTGAGCTGGAACACGCCTCTTAATGTTTTATCCTCGCATGTGAACTAAAGTTCCAACTGCCTGGAGGGCCACACAGCGCTGTAGCGCCTTGGGCGTGTTTGGGTGGTATCCTGGTGCACCACAGTAAATGAGGTTGGCTCTCCAGCATATGGCAGAGGAGCTGTTCATGCTCCTGCAGAGATAATGAGCCTGGTGCTCCTGGAGAAGGAGGCTGAACAAAATAAACACGGCGTCGCTGTTTACGTGTCGCAATGTTAGCTCACTTCCTGTGTGAATTCACAGGACGGATTTAGGCATGAGCTTGTTTTAAGTTTTAAGTTTGTGTGTGTGTCCCAGGAATCATCATTCATTTACTTTCCTCATGTGGTTTCCTCCACTGTCCGGTGTAAAAAAAGAAAAAAGGATACAGTCTCAGAGCTCCAGTCTGAGTCCCGACGGCCAGGATTTTCTGCACGGGGTCAAAAGCCATCGAGGACGGTTGATATGGGAATCCGTGACGCACCGTCTGCGGGAAAGAGCAGAATTTATATCAGCCTCCGGTCTAGTCCTTTTATTGCCGTTGATATTTTCAGTGTGTGTGTGTGTGTGTGTGTGTGCACAACTTGTTCCACACACAAATCTGCAGATTATGATTTTAGGGCCACACACTTAATCTTAGTTAAAACCTGACTGAAATAAAGCGGATTATTTCGGGGGGTATTCTGGTTTGCACGTCTCATCTCATACATATCATCATCATTTTTGATCTGAACTGCAGGTTAACTGACTTCGTCCACTGAATGAGAATTATGGATCTCGTCCTTGGGCTCTCCCTCACGGTCAGTAGCTGCAGGGAGGTTCTTTCCAGCAGCCACTGACTCTGCATTAAACTGGCTTCAATATTCCAACTCCTGCGGGAGCTGCGTGTGTCAGCCACTCAACGCGTAATAGTAATAATAATGAAACTGTGACTTCAGGCAACGATTCTGTGCAAGGCAAACAACGAGCGCTGCGACGGGACAGTCAATATTATTATTCGGTGTCACAGTTTCAACTTCTACGCGCCAGCTGATCCACATTTTCAGGCTGTTTCTGCGTGCTGAATAGATTTCCTCATTGAAAAGAAGCCCCAGAGCGCGGTCGCGCCGCTGTCACCTGTCTGTCACTGCGCGTAAACACGCAAACCCACCTTGCAAAGCTGGAAATGCTCGGACTGGAGAGTCTCCTGGACGGCGTCGTTTTCCCTGGAAATGCCCGAATGCGCAGCGGCCGGGGAGGAGGACGCCGCCGTCAAGCCGTCCAGCACCTTTCGGATGTTGAACTTCTTCATTTTCCTCCGGTGCAGACGCGACGGGTTAAGGAA
Organism: Brachionichthys hirsutus; assembly: GCF_040956055.1. Classification (NCBI taxonomy): domain Eukaryota; kingdom Metazoa; phylum Chordata; class Actinopteri; order Lophiiformes; family Brachionichthyidae; genus Brachionichthys; species Brachionichthys hirsutus. The sequence goes on along the minus strand of NC_090914.1, from coordinate 8,662,022 downwards.
CGGATCAGGCGAGCTACCGCGAATCGGATGTAGGAGGTAGCTGCTAGCGAGATAGCCGAAATTACGCACAGTTAATATCTTTCTGGATACATCTTACAGGTTCCGGAGGGTGTTGCCAGCGCACTCTCCAAAAGCACCCGCGTCATGGATATCGATTCAGTCAGTTTTCCGATATCCGCGTTAATCCAGGCATTTGTGTGACCAGCGCTGACGTTATTCGATCGGGATCAATCGTTTCCTGGAGCTGCTTCCCCGGCCAGGGCTCAGCGGGTAGCAAAGCGGCTACGGAAACGCAGTGAGCTGCGGCAGGAACTGCGTCTGCGCCCTGCAGTCACCCGGATGCTGGTGGGGGGGGGCAGCAAATAAAGCAGCGACACAAGGCAGCGTCCCCAAATGATGAACAGTCGATAAGTTCGTCAGTGTCTAATCACAATGAGCCGGCGGTTTAGTAAATATACACGGTTTAGTTATCTGTCCTCCGGTATAAGCAGTAAGCGCGTAAGAGTGGGAGAGCATGTGTGAGGCTGAGTAAGACATCACGCACTTTACGCACGGGGTTATTAACATGAGTTCTTTGCACACAGAGACAATCAGGGGCTCGTTAGAAAGATCTGAAGCTGTATTTTAACCAACAAGTGACTAACTTTAACCACTGACTAGTAGTGATGCTGTGGAGACGGGACAGTATTTGGGGGCGCACATGCGCAACACTATTCAATACAGGACCTTCCCGTGGAAATTTGATAGGAGTCAACCTTTTATGAGAGCAAGGGAAACAGGCCATGTTTCCTCCTTTCTGTTGTTCCCTAAGGAGGGGGGGTCATTTTGCCTTCAGAGAGATTTAGAAAACCAGAAAGTCTGGTTGGACAAAAACCAGAAAACCTAGATAAATGGTTACCTTTTACGAATTCAGGGGGCCCTTTGTTTTGGCACTTATTATTTTTACTGATATTGAATGCAAATGAAACATTAATTATGAAACCTCATTACATAATAGTACATCTAAAAAATACACCGAAGAGATGTTAATATGAGGTTTCTTGGTTGTTCCCATGGAGTAAACTGCATGATAGATTGTTGTTGTCTTATAATTATTACTGTTATTATTATCATCATCATCGCAGTCACTGTTATTATGGTGATAATTATTATGGCTGTTGTTGGCAGTTGTATAAATACTAATAATTATTATCTCCTGCCATTGTTGTTGTACTTGTCTACTTTCTGTTCATCAATCCTCCTGTCTCCCCATCTATCTCTTCCTCCTTCTCTCTCTACTTCTCTCTTCCTCTCTCTGTTTTACATGACTGTCACAATATGGTATTACGACGTTAACGTTAAAATGACCTGAAGTCTGCCTATAAGGCGGAGCATTTAAAATGGCCAAAAATAAAACATTACTCAGCCGTTCTCACTCTCTCTTTCAAATGGAGAACCTTTTTTGCACATCCATATTTTGTACACAAGATGGAGTCGTCTACCAATATCAAACCATCCTGCAATCTGGCGGCTGTTGTATCGGAAGAATCCTTTTAGGACCTAAATCCAGCACCATGGACAGCAAAATAAAGATCCCTCCTCCTTTTTGACCTCTCTGGTTGCTTTGACAGCGTAGGAGAGGATTTGTGGTCAATGGGTTAATCAATTCACATTTCAGGCATTTGGTTAAATGCTTAAAAGGTTCCATTTTTGTGCAGGAACAGGCTGTTCAATTCCCTGACATAAATTACCAGTTTGCTTTCCACCAGACAGAGAATACTTTAGAATAAAACGGGCCACTCAAGACACAAAAAGAGAACGGCATCACTGTTTGACTCTTGAATTTAGGTCTCTAGTATCTGGGACAGTATCCATAATGAGTTTTACTTCTTCCCTCACTTTCCCTCAGGCAAAATTGAGGTGAACTCCTCTCCTGCCTTTCATGTTGCACTCAAGTATTCAGCAAAGTATATAACTGACAGTTTAATAAATCAGAGAGGGGATTTTTGCGAGTTTAATATACAAAGACACAACATTTCTAGAGGGAATTTCAGCAAAAGCTACTGAGTCTATGTACTTGGTGGCAGGATAGTTCCCTCGATGCACAGCAAGGCAAGTGAAAATTAAAAACTACAGGACAGAAAATCACAGCTCAGTGTGCAAAAATAACCTGCGCAATATACACACATCAGTGTGTAAATGGCTGTTTCTAAATTTGCCTTTTAATTGTATTTGCATAAATCAAAATACACAAGTGGTATAATCAAATAAATCATCAATCAAACACAATCTCTGATAAGTCCTAAAGCAATATGTGAATTCTGATTTTTGGAATTCTCTCTCCACTGTTTGGGTCTTTGCCTCAGAGCCGGGGACTCCAGCAGCACAATGTTTGGCTCTGACTCTCCTCCGATGTCAGGCCCACTTTGATCCCGTCCAGGTGAAGCTCCTCATTGGACAGGCCAGTGTCGCAGAGCATCATTTGTTTAACAAGGAAGGCGCCTGCCTCATCAATATTTATGTTGTCCTACAAATGGTGAAGAGGGAGATGTGATTTAGAACATTGTGAATGCATCAGTTGAGTTAAGTGTCTGGCTCAAACCTTGACTGCAGATTTGTTAATATTTGAATTCATTTTATGAGCAGTGCCAGCATGTTATTGCACGCAGTGTCAAAGTTCACCCAGTCTACTATAACCTCGTGCAATTCTAATTGTTGGTCACATGATCCACTGGTGACGAATGTCCCAGCAATGTTGATGCATTTCCTCAGGTAGTTTAAAAGGATAAATAGATGATTAGATCTCATTGATTCATCAGTAAAAGTCATCATAACAAAGGTGAAGTTGGACTTGTACACTATGCCATTCATTTACCTAGAGTTGGACTTTAAGCATTTATTTGTAAAGGAAATGCAATAATATATCATTATATAATGTATTCGAATGTATGGCATCAAAAAGGAAATAAAAACAGGCTAACTTATTGTCCATTTATTTAACCTAAAGTCAGGCTTACCCCCCAAAATAACAAGGCAACCTGATTTTTTTTTCTCAGAATCACTCGGAACATATTTATCAACTCCAATCCAATCAGGCTTGATCAATATAGCACACACCTTTGCAGAGGTCTCAAACCAGCCTGTGAATCTGTTGACTTTACAGAAGTCATCCATAGATTTCACCAAGTCTCTGTCTCTTCCTGTCATGTCACATTTGTTTGCCAGCAGGACAGAGGGGACTGGACACCCGCTGTCAAGACAGAGTTTGCTGTCGAGATCCCGTTTCCACTCTGCGGCAGCCTCCAGGGTGGAGCTGTTTGTAACGTCAAAGACCACTAATGCTCCCATGGCACCTTTGTAGTACACTCTGGACATCTTCTTAAACCTGTCCTGGCCTGGAGGGAAGAGGAAATTAAAATTGGCCCTCACACAGCTCACAAAGGCGAGTCTATGTATGCATCATGAAATCAAGTTTTATAAGACTTTTGAGTAAATGCTGTGGAGCATATGAGGGACAGGCAACATTCATTTTCTGAAGTAAAATAGAATGTTTCCATGGACACTGGATAGGATTAAAATTAGACGTGAGATAACAGCGAGGAGAAAGGCTGCAGTCTGACTGCAGTTTCCACAGACTGAAAGATGTATGCTGAACTCATTCAGCAGTGATAATCCAGTCAAAGCAAAAGATGTATTAGAGTTAAACCTGCATATGTTTTATCTTGTAGTGAGAGTCATTTCCATATATTTGAAAAAAAGACTGACTAGCAATTTAGAAAAGGTTACAATACCGTTATTTTATTTAAAAAATGCCTTTTATTTAAACAGAGGAAGTAGTTCATGAACAGATAATAAAAAAAAACCACTTTGGAGATTGTCTTGTGATTTATTTTGTATTTTTGGAAGTCACTGTATTGAAGATGAGCTCAAAGAATGGCATAAAAATAGCACATTACTTTGAAGGACATTTCTTTAAAGTCATCTCACACATATTAAGTTTTTGCTCTGCATTGCCCCCATTTTATAAAACATTTGTTATGATTGACCGGGTATATCTTAATGGACACCTCTGAAAAATTATCATTCACAAAACAGTATAGAATGGCTCCTGGCCCATTTGTATTTATTTATTTTTTGAAACCGGCCAAACACATTAAAATACTGGATAATTAATTTTACTGCTTTCCTTTTTTTTTAGCTTGGTGTTTTGTAGTTACTGCAGGTTTTATACGCTATTTCTGGGGTATTACACATGTCTGAGGAATAATCACCTTTAAAATTGAAAATCAGACGCCAAAAAGTCAATATATAATTGTGTTTGGAATTGCAGGGCACAAAACTGCAACAGACTTTCATGAATTTAAGACTCACCTGCAATATCCCAAAGCTGCATTCTCACCAGAGTCTTGGGACCCCATTCAATTGTTTTAAGAGCAAAATCAACTCCAAGAGAAGATTTATATGTTTCATTAAAGCGTTTATGAACATAACGCAAGACAATGCTGCTCTTTCCAACTTCTAAATCCCCAATGACTAAAACTTTAAACAGCCTCTCTGTCCATGAAGTTGTTGCACTTCCAGCCATGTTACGATTAGTATTCCAAAAGTAAGTGTTCCTCGTATCCAGTTTTACAGATAATATCCCAGAATCACATTGCAAATAGTCTGCATTTACCCTCGAGGTCTCAACTCTACATGCTCCCTGTAGGAATAGTTCTTAGTTTTCCTGCTGTGAATTCTTTTCTGAACCGAAACCCATAAATGTTTGACCTTTGAGTCAAAACTCTTATTGGAGCTGCACCACAGAGCTACTTCACGTTTCACCATAAAAAACGAGCCCAAAGCGTACAAAGGAAATTTATTTCCAGTCAATCGGGTGTCATATTAAATGTTCTACATAAGTTCATTGTTTAAAAATGCAGACTATATTGTGTGTCAGGCTACAAATACCTGAAATAAGAGTAACAGTAATACTTTACTTACATCTTCATTATTAAGTTATAAAATTTAAATTCAACAAGCTCATATGCTTGTTATGTCATCTATGTTCATGAATAAATCTGTTAACAAATGTACACACACGCCGGTTGTCTCTGAAGCACAAAATCTTTTTTTTTATCCTAAAAGCTTGTGTTAAAATTTGAACATATGCGTGTAATATATGCTAATTCTTTACTGTTATGGACAACATCTAAAATGATTTTTTAAAGATTTGTTGTCTTGTTCACCCATATTAAATAAAAGCTCACTTTTGTATCATATACAGGTACAACACATGTAATTATCAAATTTTAAATATTGTAAAACCGGTAATGTTTAGTTTGTCCTCAGAGAGTTGAGGAGCTTTGCTTTAAGTCTTTGAGAATGACAGAGGCATATGTCACATTTGGAGTGCAGCACAATATGGACTCAGACAGTGGTGAATTGGGAAAGGGGCTCCGCGGCGGATCCGCACAATCTCGGAAAGGAGAAGGGGGCATCAGAGCCACAGAGTCCTCAGTGGCTAATGCGACCTCCAGCAGGTCCTCCTCATGAATCTGGACGTTGTTGTAGATATAGCCTTGAAGAAGACCGAACTGCTCATCCTCCATTCCCTCCTCCACAAAGAGGGAGGCGGGCTCCTCATCAAACGGGTCGAGGTTTACAGGCAGGAACGGGTCCTGCTGGATGAGGTCGGCCTGGTGGTAAAAGGGCACGCTGCCGCTTGCAGCCTCAGGCATGCCAATCACATCATTATTATGACTGTTGAATTTTTGCTTTACCACCATCTCCCCGTGTAGGTGGTCCAGTATGACCAGTTGGGGGTTGACGCTATTAGGCTGCAAGTGCTCTGTCGCGTAGAGCTCCATCTCCTCATCCACGTCTTTCATCAGCTCACAAGCAGGATTTTGCCCGTGAGCCGTCACAGTGGGAGTGGCGGGGTGATGGTATCTGACAGAATCACCCTCTTCCTCCTCAGCCACATTGTACAAGGTTTTCGTGCTGAGGTCTGAGAAGTCCAGGCCTCTGTTTTGGAGCGTGTTAGTTAAGGGTTTTATGACTGCCATCTGATTAGAACCTGATTCCTGTCTCTTCACGTGCACTGACAGCCTGTGCCACATGTGATCTCCTTTGGGAGGATGCCTTGCACCTGGTTCAGACCATGACACAGACTTTCCATTAGAACTATGAAGAAAATGAAAATGGCTGTTACTTTAGGAACCCCGCACAGTGGAGATAAAAACAGCATCTCTGGCTCATGATGAGTTTAAAACATTAAAAATGTATAATGCTGTGGACCTAATCCAGGGTATCTGCAGGTCTTAAAAATCGTAACAACCATTGAATTTAGTTTCCACAGATGCTTCCTGAAGCCCCGAGATACTAAGAAACGTTTGGATGAATTGTTCTTTCCCTGCAGAAACCCTGTTCTCAATATCCACTTGGCGTCCCTGAGCACACCCGTTTTAATTTTACCGACAGGTCAAAGGTTAACTGTGAATTCAGCACTGAGCCACATCATTAGACTTTACAACAGGTGTACCCATGAAGGTGAATACAGTAAAGGCACCAGCTTCCCTCAGAGAGGGAATTGCAGTCGAACCAGCATCCCTGAGGTGCCTCAGGAGCGCGACCCACGCGCTAAGTTAAGGAACCTACCTGCCGTTTCCAGTGTTCTTCTTCCTCTTAAACATGCTGAGCAGGCTGTTGCTTCGGCAGGCTATTTTCCCGTCGCCAACATGCATGCGCACGGCGTCAGAGGTGGTGAATGCGCTGCGGACGTTCCGCTCTGGTTTGGCGATGATGATGTACATCTTTGGGGTAAACATACAGCCCAAGGCTACAGTCACACTGAGGCTTACGGAGAAGGATGTGGTGATGATCTTGTAGTTGCTGCCAAAGTAGATTGGCACAAAGGCCAGCCAGATGATGCATGTGGTGTACATAGTGAAGGCAATGTATTTGGCTTCATTGAAATTTGCCGGAACATTTCGGGTCTTGAAGGCGTAATAAGTGCAGCTCATGATGAGTAAGCCATTGTAGCCCAGAGGGGCCACAACACCTATGTTGCTGGTGTTGCAGATGAGGAAGACTTCTCTGATGCTGGGGTAGGATTTGATGGGTTCAGGAGGCTCCATGACGATGAGCGTAACCTCCAGGGTCAGCTGGACACTGATCAGGATGAAAGCAATGACCACTTGAGCCCAAGCACTCATGAACCTTGGTTTCCTGGTGCAGATTTTCTTCTTGCTGCCAGCCAGAATACGCGCAATGCGGTTGGTTTTAGTCACCAGGGCAGAGTAGCACATGGCAGCCGAGAGTCCGACAAGGAGCCTCTGGAGGTAGCAGGAGGCCACAGTGGGATGGGCGATGAGGGTGAAAGGACAGAGGTAGCCCAGGAAGATCCCGGCGAGGATGATGTAGCAAAGCTCCCTGCTCGAGGATTTGACCACAGGTGTGTCACGATATACGACGAAGATGAAAGCGACGAAGGACGTGACCAGGATGCCCATGCAGGACAAAACCACCTGGATAATGGACTCTGGGTTGCTCCACTCAAGGTAGCGCAGGGGAATCGGCTCACAGCCTGAAGGAGAAAGAAATGAATGAGATGTTTTGTGTTTCTGATTTATCTGGAGAGAAATAAAAAGCCTAAATAAAAACACATTTTCAAAGTAGGGGGAAACTTTTTAAGGCTTTGTCATATGGACACATTCATAATTTATCAAATACATTTTAGCCTCAGAAAATACAGTAAGTCTCAAAGTAGGTTTTTAGCTCAACTATAAATAACCCCTTTTCTGCTCGGCCATGGCCGCACTGAGCTGCTGCCAGCAGAGGAGGACAAAGTCACTTACTTCCTCATCCAAATACGAGCTTTCTTCTTCGTGGTGACAATAAACACTGAATATCGGATATTGATTGTTCATTTATGTATTGCACAATAACTAAAGTCTGGAAACCAATACATTTTTATGTATACTGTATATATATATTTTCTTTGTTTATGCATCTGAAGGTCTTGTGATGAAAAATGAAAGATTGTGGCTGTTGGATGAGAACGTGTCTTGTCTTTGAACAGAGCAGAGGGCTTTGAAAGTGGGCCAGAAGAGTGGCAAGTAGGGCTGCTGTCAGGTGACTATGAGAGGATGAATATTTCTCAGGTGTCATGGGAAGCCAATAAAATAGGACAGGACAGGTTTGTTCAAAGCTGCTGCAGAAATCGTATAAGAGTGAGGAATAAAGGCACAGAGGCCTGGATGAACATAAATTTATATTGAGCCTCTGGTAGGATTAAATAATCTACTCCTCTCTCTGAAGGCATCAGTCGTGCAACAAGCTCTTTACCTTTCTTTAAAATTCATCCATCCATCCATTTTCTTGTACAGTCGCTTTTCCACTTTGAGGGTCACGGGAGCCACTGTGCCGCTTCTTTCAAATTCATCCAAATTAATTTCTTCAAAATTACTTTGATTTAAATTCAACATGATAAGGATCATTATCTTGGATTAATTCTGCAGAAAAATGTCCTTCAGATTATTTAAAGCGGCAGATGCATGGCGAATTATGTTTGTTCGCTTTTCTTGCTGAGGAGATGAAGTCTCCCAAAGGGGGAACTGTAGTGGCACTGGTCTCTGATCGCCTGCGTCGACTCAGCCTACCTTCAAGTTCTTCGTCCGGCCACCAGCCCAGCTCACAGGCCTTGCATGTGAACTCATCCTGGACGTACTCGTTGTCCTTACAGGCTGTGCAGATCCAACAGCAGCTCACCTCTCCCTTCCTGATGACCTGGTCAACAAAGACAACCATTAAATACATTCCTGCAAGTACCCATCTGTAGTTAGCTCCAAGTGAAACGGAGCTCCACTCTCTGTTGACACCAGTATAACAATTCGTGAGCTGTGAAATCTCCCGTCGACTGGTTTCACCATTTCTATTTGTAGAGAATGGCTGCAGGTGATCTGGAAAGGATTGCATCAAGAAGCTAAAATGACTTTTGTTTGCTTCCACTAAATAACTCCCATTTTTGTGACATAAGTTTCAACCCGAAGTCACCAAGCAAGCAGAAGAGTATGTAAAGGATACGTCACTCACCTTGATCTCTCCTTTGGAGCAGGGCTCACTGCACACAGACCGGACCATCTCACTGCTATTTATCCGACTCAGTTCTTCATTGAGGCTGAGTATTCCCTCATGCCAAGATCCAATGTTGATGTAGTCATAAACTCCAGGCCCCATATTTTGGAAGTTCATAATCTCATACCTGGGAGTGGAAAGAGTGGAGTGATGATCTCATTTTAAAAGTTTCGTTCAAGTTGGTTTGTTTGTTTACTTTTTGGGGGTCTGCTTATTAGTTTTCGACACTGAAACCAATGTATTTTAAGATTCTTGAAAAGTGAAATTATCTTGCCACATGAAACAATAATTTCATTACTCAGAAACCATCTTCTCGTACTTTAATTCAAGTATTTTAGCTCATATTTTTTGCAGTCTTTCATCACTAGTTGTAGGTCCCATAATTACAGTAAATAATATAAATACACCGCCGGTAAACCAAAGTAGCTGGCAAATTAAACAACAGCGCTTCTAGACGAATGTCGACTTTCAACGGAAACAAGACCGCAAGGGCTTTTTTGAAATGCTCCTCTTAGACAGGATGTTTGACTTTATTTGTACTGTAATACATGCTACTGTGTGACTGTACTTGTACTCTAACATTCTATCTAATAAATATATTCATCATCATCTTCATGTTAGGAGAGTGCGTTTTACCTCCCAGGTGAGTCTCCGTTCTCATCAAACCATATGTCCTCTCCAGAAACCCCCGTAAAGCTGGTCTTGAAAAGAAAGTCCAGTAAGTGGCTGCCGTCAATGGGCTCCATGTCACCGCAGAGCCCCGTATAACCAGGGCAGAGGTGAGCTTGCATGTCATGCAGCCCGTGGGCCATGGCGTAGATGGCATTAATGACAAAGCCCATCTTGCTGTCTTGAACATAATTGTCCTCCAGACTTTCATAACCTGTCCACAAGTGAGAGTTCGGTAAGGACAAAGCAAACTTCTTACAGTGGTGTCTCAGCATCAAACCTATGCCGAGACACTCGTTGAAATGGCATACTGTCCATCACTGTGCTTTAGCTGATACCGGTCTGTGTGCAGACTCGAGGAGATATTCGCCCTTTCTTTTGTGTTTTCCTGTTACATAACTTCCCATTTATATTGGCAGTTGCCGAATTTCTCTAAAGTCTGTATAAGAGTCACACAACATTTAACTGTTGGGTACCGAGGCTGGTGAGTTTCATGTGTTAAATGAATCATCGGTGAAAAGGACTGGCAGGAACCTGACGACTCGCAAAAAATAAACACATAAATGGGAAATTCACTTGGCTAGCAGCTGGGTGAGTGTCCGATGGGAGCTGCTGGCGATGACCTAGTTTAACAGCTCCTTGGCTGCGACACTCGCTGAGCTGTGCGAGCTTCAGTCATGATGAAATGATGTCAGCATGCAAGCAGAGGACCTACTGCTGCACGTCGGGATTAGTCGGCTGCAAGAACCATCTCTGTCCAAATAGAAATACAATGAATCTCATCGCATCTGCCGCAGTATGGCTTCGCTATTGCTGTGGCTGCATGCAACTTAAGCTGGATCAGCCGCCAACATCTCACTCAGTGTTATTGGGCTGTTTGACAGGACCGTCTTAGAACACAAATTGTGTGAGAGCAGATCGGAATCAATTGTTGGGTTTTCATCACAGAGTAAGGGGGGGAAAAACATCCCAATAGCTTCATATATTAGAGGTTAACTGAGATTGACCTCAATGTCAGTCAACCTCTATGTATATTCCCAAAGTGAGGAGGTTTATATTCCATTCAGCAGATTCAATCACCATCTTGGAGTTCTATGCCAAAAAATAAATAAAAATATGCAATAAAAATAAAAAAATGAACTCAATCTATGCCAATGAGACAAAAGAACATACACTAATGTCTGCATTTTGGATTACAACTGAATAACCTTGAGTACTGCATTATTTTATATTCATGTTCATTGATATTAAAGAATTTGCAGAGATTTTAGAAATACTGAATGTTTTATCAACCCAAAAAAAAATCAAGATTGAAAATATAAACTTGTGTTGTATAATAAAAAAAAAAACATGTATGAGCAGGATGATGTTTGAGAAACATGCTTTTTTGAGCATTGTTTCAAGAACTCTGCGCCTTGTGAAAGAGGAGGGTTTAATTTACCTAGATGATCATCCTCTGCAAAGCCAGGTGTCATGGAAATGAACAATATGGAAACAAACGTTACTGAATTGAGGCAAAGAGTATTCTGCCCTCTGGCACTCTAATTCATTATTAAACCACGTGTTCCAGTTTCCAGGGCCTTGTGGCATCGTCCTCTGGGCATTGCACACAGTTCAAAAAGACGAGCAGTTCCTGCTGGTGGGAAAACACTGAAAAACTGCAGGAAGCATCTGGCGGATTGTTCAGCTACCTGAGCAGTTTCGTGCATAATTCAGGTTCTCCTGTGGGTGTCCGGGGAGGCGGCACTGGAAGCGGTACTGCCAGAACTCAGGGAACCATGGGTTGCGGGTGTTGGTGCTGAGCCCCAGCCTCTGGAAGTAGTCATCAAAGGAGGAGACCTCCTCAGACTGAAGCTTCACGGTGATGCCGCCCTCAGCCTCCTGCTCAAATCCCTCCACCACCTCGACTCGGTCGGCCCAGCCATCGCTGCAGAGAGGAGCACGGGGCAGGTAGTAACAAGAGAACCAGCACCAGTTTGTTAATCCCATGTGTTAACTTTGAGCTAAACATGCAGTTTAGGTGAATTAGAGACTCTAAATTTCCTGTAATGAAATGTAAATGTGGACACAAATGATTATTGGCCCTGTAATAAACTGCTGCACCTTGCCTTTTGCTGAGGGTCCAGCACCCTTCGGCCCTGAAATAATTGGTTATGGGTAATTGATAAATGCATTGATTACATAAAATTATAGAAAATATCTTTCCTTAACCTAAAACAAAATGCCTTTTTCTTTTTTTTTTTTGCTTAAACACAACCACAGATTAGATTTTTTTTTATGGATTTGGGTTTGCAAGCAAAATACCTCCAATGCCATGCCGCTGTGGTTCATACATGTAGATCCATTCAGTTAAAGCAATGCAGGCACAAAAGCATTAAACATTAATGTGTGTGAATCTGATGGATTATAAATCATTGATGTTTTTAGGACGGAATGTTCTGACTATGACCTCCCACGATGTCCTGAGATTCTCTCTCGACCGCTCTCGCTCCTCCTCTGCACATTCAGGTACCATTAATGCATGTTACTAATTTGGCTTCCTCAACAATCTTATCTTGGTTTCCCATGGATTAATTTCAAACTTTGACATTTCAAGCTTTCAGAAACCTTCTCCCCTGTCTTACTGAAGGGCGTGGAAAGGCTCACTGTACTTGCTGAAAGAATAATAATTAAAAAAAAAACCCACACCAATCACAAGTGCAGTGAGAATTCACAGATTAGTGATGTAGCTGCACAATCTGCCCTGGTGAAAACAAGCTTGCACCTTCCACACACTCAGACGCTTCCATGTTACTTTACATCTCTGCTGTGTCATTTGCATTTGCAGCCTCTGTTTTATGATAATCTATTCTGAATTGTACCGCACACCTTCACTCACGCAGATTTTAATCACACTTAATGAAGAGCATCCCTTCATTTGAGTTGCAAATGCTGCTTAAGAATCTTCAAAGCAGAATTATTGACATTTGCATACATTTGTTACTGCAGGAATAAGAAGTAAACAAGGAAGATGCTGAGGCCTTAAACAAAAATCTAATGAACCCACAGAGTTCAAACCGTCTGATTCAAGTTTTCACATTGTTTTGAAGGGATAATATTTGCACAGTGTTTTACAGATAATTTTTTTTGTAGCCTGTTAGCTTGCTCCCACCCCAAGGAAGGAGTCTAAACTCTGAATATAGAGTACCTCAGTGTTTACCGGCTGCCAGACTCACTGACTTTATTTTAGCACTATTATGAGGTTGGTATTTGTGGATGGATGGACAAACAGATGGACAGATTGACAGATGGATGGTTGGGCAGATAGACATTTTAAGACACTGAATATTGCTTTCATCATGATATGTCTGCATTGGCTCGCACATCAAGGATGAACCGACAATGGCTGCCCAGAGTGGCGGCATCAACTCTACCTGGCCATTTGCTTCACAGCATCGCACTGCCTCCAGTCCAACACCATGAGTGCCAAAAACCTACAACCCTGACGTCAAGCCACGCAGTGCAGATTTATAACACAGTTCTAATAATGTCACACGTCCGTAAATCATTTACGAGGAGACATCATCTGTCAAGCATTGCATCATAAAACTGATGCATTGTTCAATCCAAAGCCATATGCAGCTTCGCTCGGCAGTTGATCAAATGATTTGAGTGAGATGTGGACGATCTGCGCTGTGAGAAGGGAAGACGGATGACCAGCAGCTCAGGCATATTCAATTGGCTCGTTGCACATTTCCTGCAAATGTTCACTTGCTGCGTTGATCTGAAAACATTTTCCTTTTTCAGTTGTCTCCTTGACCCAGAAAACACACACACACACACACACCGCTATACAAAACTCAAGTCCTCGTTGTCTTTCCGCTGAGACTTAAGCAGCACAAATTCATCTAGAAAGGGGTGAGAGCACGTTTCGTTTAAAAAAAAAAAAAAAAAAACTATTTTCACGCACGCATGATAGAAGTTAAGGGTTTTGACTCCTTCTCATCAGCCTTTTAGAATAAAGCCTCCACATAACAAAGAGCCATTCTCAGTAAATGAACCATAGAGCGCTTTAATCAGACACACTGTGACTGTTACAACAGGACACGAGGTGAGCCTCAGTGCACCGGTGTTTGTCTAAGTGCTGTTGTGCGCTGCGGTGTTCACTATTCCACACGCCCCAGCTTATGCTTGAGGTGCTGTCCCATATTAGCCCATCCTGCCTGTGATCTGACAGGCAGAGAGAGGAGGAGAGCTCGCTGCGTGGATGCATTATTCATTACTGTGCCTGATTCAAAGCCGTTTTTGGCTTTCAGAGGAACTACCCACCCAGCAGGAAGGGAAAAGATTTTGTTTCTAGCATTGCAAATGCAGATCATTCTGAGCATGGATGAATATTGTTAAGGCTCATGCACAAAGGGTCCACCAAACTATTGAGTTTTGTAGAGGTCATTATTATTATTTGTGCTCTTTTTTTTACTAAATTTTAAGGGGCTTACTAGAAAACTCACGAAAATTGTTGCACTCATCACAGTTGGTCAATATTTTGAGCTGGTATGAGTTTCAGAATTGGGTGTGGCAATAATAACTCCAAAGCGCCCTCTAGAAAGGTTCAATGAAGTAGCTGCCGCTGGATGTTTTAACCACAAGGTACAAAATGTGTCCAAGTCTTCTTTTTTGCCATTTACCTTCAGCAAGGTCACCCTTGACAATTAATCAGATTGACTTCAAATTTAGTCAGTACATTCTCATCACCTCAATCGTGAAAAAGAACTCTGCAAAACTTGAAAGGTGTTGCCATGGCAGCACAGCAAAGTTCAACGTTTTGCCTTGACATAGTTGCATGACTGCAGATTTTTGTCTCCAAACACTGCTGCTGCTCCCTTGTCCACTTTCCAAAAATGTAGTTCATCTCAAGCAAGCCAAAATGTAGCTTTTAGATTTCCATGACAACTGGATCAGCTCTATTTGCTGAGGAATATCAAGTGATATGACCAAATGATTCAGAACTAATTTGGCCTGACTTTGACTTCATTATCATCACAAAAGTCACCAATTTGTGTCAGTCAATAAGTTGATATAATAAAAAGATATACAATTTTATGTTTCGTGTCTCTAACAAACCTGCCAATTAGGAGGAACTCCCCGACCACCCCGAGCCGCCTCATGGCCATCAGCAGCCCTCGGACCGTCATGCCTTCACAGAAGCACACAACAACTCGGGCTTTAGGCAGACGTTCACGCAGCTTCCTCAGCAACCTGTCAAAGTGCTTCTCCCCGGCGTTGCTGTAGATCTTGCCAGAGTGGGCGATGCAGAGACCATCCTGCGAGGCGAGCTCTTTGAACACTTCCATCCCGCTCTCACCATAGTTACCTGAGAAACGCCGACAGCGCAAGAAGACGTTGTACACTTCATAGAAATTGGGATTTTAAATTTCAATGGGACGGTTCCTATAGTTAAATAGAGGTTAAATAAATAAAAGAAAAGATACAACTTTATTGTACTCTACTGACCATGATGTCCCACATTATGCGGGACTATTTGTGTTATACTGAAAACAAATGTGACTTACCCTCTGTATGCACTGCAGACACGTAGGTCCAGTTGTATCGTTTGACGATGTCCAGGAGGGCCCTGGCCTGAAGAGTGTCGGAGGGAACAACCCTGAGGAAGTACTTAAACAAAGTTTTGTCACTCAGGTCAATACTGGTTGCAGAATAGGCAATCTGTGGGATGTTGAACAGCTGCAGGAGGTTTTGAACTTGAATTGCTACTGAGCTCGACCCGGGACCAATCACTCCTGCGATAGGTTTCTTGGATGCTGGTGGCTGACTGGAAGGTTCCCCCTCGATGCACCACCTGGAACCGTCCCCCTCATCCCGGATTGAGATGAGAGAGTCTCGTATGAACTCGATGCTCTGCTCCAGAGCCACAGAGGAGTGCCAGCAAGAGTCCCTGATCTCACAGCCAAGGGTAATGTTGGGCAGTAGGTTCAGGTCTGAGTTTATCCGATCCAACGTGTGGAACATGGCCTCCACTCTCTGGATGCCATACTGCTCACGGATTTCTCCACATTTCCTTTCTGCTACTTTGTCTGCCGATGGTTGGTGGTGTACGGAGAAGAGGGCACCTATGATAACATCCCCATCCATCCTCGCCACCAGACGAGAGGCAGAACTCGGCACCACTGACCTCTCATATTTGCCCTTGGTCAACACAAATGCCTCAAACAGTAAAACAGGCATCAGGGAAATCATATTCAACATAGCGCCACAGGTGGTGAATCAATTCCACTTGGACCTAATGAAGGTCCATCAATCCACTATTAGATGACAGAGGGAATTAACTCTGGTGCTTCTCCTTTCTCAATCTGTGTGTGAGACACAAGACCTGGGTGTAAGACAGAATGCATTAATTCAGTGATATGACCAAAAAAGAAACACACAATCTGCAACACTGTGATGCATCAAATAATTTCAGTCATTTTCAAAATTTGATTACAACATCACAAATACAAGTCTTTTCTTTGTATTGAATAAACTTAACCGTCTCTAGAAAATGGTGCTATGCATTGTTCACATGAATAATCATGAAAAATGCATGTAGTTGTCGCACTAAAAATGTTGCAGGTGTCTCTATCTATCTTTGTTTTATTAGAAGGTCGCATCATAACTCTAAAAATGCAAAAAAGCGTGGAATGTCCATCATTTTCTATAACAAATCATGCAAAGGAGACTGAAAACATATTTAAAAAAATAGCATCAAAAATACACATTAAATTATGCAACATCCTATGAAGAAGGTGTTCATAGATTAAAAGCTTTAATCTAAATGCTGGATTTGAAATGCAAAAAACGTCTGGACCAGTGCGCCCCCCCGAGTTTCAGCACCACAGACAGCTCCCTAACCAGTGCGCCCGCCCCCCCCCCCCCCCCCCCGAGTTTCAGCACCACGAACAGCTCCCTAACCAGTGCGCCCCCCCCCGAGTTTCAGCACCACGGACAGCTCCCTAACCAGTGCCCCCCCCCCCCCCCCCCCCCCGAGTTTCAGCACCACGGACAGCTCCCGAAGCGTTAGTTTATCCATCTGATATATTTCATCCTGCTCAACTTTTTAACCCTCAATGCATCGCATACCTTTCTGCAGCTGGTGCCTTGTAACACGCAGCTTTACCAACATATGCGTGTACATGCGTCTCAATTTAACGGTGCAGGCTATTTCATAGTAAGACTGATTAGTCGAGCATGCCAATGAAATGAAAAGCGAATCTGATAAATGGTACTACTATACCTTTCTGGAACGGATAGCGGGTCTGTGTCGTGGACTCCAGCTCGTCTGTAAAGGATCATTGTGCATCTCTCTCTCTCTCTCTCTCTCTCTCTCTCTCTCTCTCTGTTGATCATGAGGTGCCACCTTCTCATAATTTTCTCATGGGATACATGTAGACAATTATGAGCTGACGACAGAGTAAAACCTACGTTAAATTGAAATCTGTCTATTCCCTGAATAAAAGATTGAAGACAAGGATTAAACTTCGCATTGTTAGTCCAGCTGTGGACTAACGTTGTCAGAGTATTGATCCTCCTGCTGCTGCAATTCTGCAAATATCGACTGCCGTTCTGTGGTCGCAATAGGAACTGTGGCTTCACCACGACAGGAATGCAAAACTTTATTTTGTTAAAATGTCGCTCAATGTACGTTGCCTCCTTAAAATCAGAACCCTAAGAATAAATAAATCCATAATTTTGACTTTTTAAAGACGAAAGAACGTTTTATAATTGCAGACTTATATTCGAAGACATTTACATTTTTACTATTTAATGTATGTTTCTTTCCCTGTAATTGCTCATTAGGATCATTGTACTGTACTTGATAGGGGTGAATGCGATTTAAGTAATTTTTTTTTAAATAATAAGTTCTTCCATAACAGCTTTGTGAACTTTGAAAAAATTAATTTAAAACATCAAAACAGGGGTTTTTGTTATGTACTTATACAAAGTACTCTAAGTACATAAGATATATACTTAGAGTATGAATGCAAGGAAAACAAAATGTAAAGGAAGCACAAATTAAACGTTCTCAACATTTTCTACGTTACTTATATTCAAATGTTCAATACTAGCAAGTAGGTAGGGAAAACGGAGAATATAAAATATTAAAAAGTAAAAACAAATGAATGAATCATAACAACTTGAATTAAAGACAAAAAATAAACAAATAAATCATGACACGGTTCACGCGCGTCGCACCGATAGGACGTCACTTCCTGAATTTAAAAATGGCGGACTGGAAGATTGAAGTAAATTTTAGTGTTTTGATGCATGCCCACCTGCTTATTCGGAACTGCTGGGACGATAAACCACATATGATGCAGCGATAGAAACCAGACGTCTTTGGGGGAGGTTCGAAAAGTAAACGCGCATTTTCGTCTCTTCTTTTTAAAGTCAAACGGAGCCTGAGAGTGTTTTCATTGTGTCGCACAGTGTTCATACATTTTAGTCCGGCTGCCTTTCCCTTGGACTAAAACTTTAAACAGGAATGTGTGCATTTTACAGCAATCATACCTCCGGTAGTCAACATGTTAGCCAGTTGTATTTACTTAACTCTTACCCTTGCTTGACATGAAATAAACAAGTTAGCTGTTGAGCTCGTATTGTTTGTTTTCTATGTGGAATAATGGCACTCTCGCAGACAAACCAGACACGCAGATGTCCTAGAACAGTGATCGATATCGGGATACATACCTCCTATCTTACAATACTTTCCTGTCAGGGGTTCTTTGGATCTTTAGATAAAATTCCAAGAGAATATACAGCTTCACATGATATTTAATTTATTTTTTTTCGTCTTTTCCTATTTATATTTATATATAAGCGTTGATATATTATTATTATTAGCTTTTAATAAATATAAGTTTGGAGTAAAACCACCATTATTTCACACATTTCATTCCTTAAAACATTAGCTGGGTGTTAGATGATACATATTCTGTCTACCAACTGTTGATTATCATACACTTTTAGTTTGTAATCAACATTTTGTTGTCCATGTAGAATTTAGCCATGAGTAGCCGAAGAAAAAAAGCTCCTCCTGTGAGGGTAGACGATGAAGACAAGAAGAGGTTTGACTGGAACATGCTGGAGGACCGTAAAAAGGAGCCTGTCCGGGAAGATGATCAGTTACCAACCTGCTCCATTCCTTCTGTCGGCGCGACCCACACCAGATCCATCCTCTCGAACCCTGGAGATGTTTTTGAGGCTGCATGCACCGGCTCTGACCGTTTTACAGAAGAACTCCCTGGCACGTTGTCAGACAGCAGCTCGGGTTCAGCCTCCCTGGCCCTCTCTGTGGAGCCAGCTTCAAAACTGGGCCACATCTGGAAGGCGCTCATTGGGGAGTTTATTGTCCGGCCGGCTTCCATCCCCTCTGACTGTGACCACAAAGCTTTCATCCTGCGCAGGATGGGTGATCAGCTCTGGATCAGTTACAGCATCTGCGGTGAGAGCTCAGAGGACACAAGCACAGTGGAGTGCAGCCTCAGTTGGATCCCGCTGGAGGACCTCGACTGGATGCAGAAGAGGAGGTCGCTTCAGCTCTGCTATCAGAAGGAGGGTGTCTCAGTCAGGGTAAGAAGCTATTTCAGGATACTATATACTCAAAAACTAAAAATGCTCTTATCTACTTGTCCTCAAGCAGATTGAAAGATGGATTGCTTTTGTTTGAGGCCATTTCTTCCATCAGATCTTCATCATTCTTTTCATAATTGTTTGTCTCTGATAGGTGGGGATTTACTTGCTGGAATCTGGGCTTGGTAAGCCCGAGTTTCTAAGTGAGGGAAATGCTCGACTAAAGAAAACAAATCAACTAATGCAGAAGTTAATGGAGTATTTCTATGATTTCATTATCCCTGGTAAGCAGCTTTTGTCTAAAAGATGATAAAGTTCTTAAAGAGCAGCGTCACAAGTAGATCTAATGTAAAGCAGTGTGTTCCCTGAAGGAAACATAGTGCTAAAAACAGGAGTAACACTTTTCTGCTGTTCCATGTAGAAGTTGTCGACAATGAGGAGAAGGAATGCGACACAGACCTGGAGAGGCAAAACGTGGAGGAACTCTATGATTATGTCCGGCATGTTCATCAGAAAGAAAGCCAGGAGGGGAACTATGATGTCCAGCACGAAGCTCTCATCCCCGTTCTGAGACCTTATCAGAGCCAGGCCGTCAACTGGATGCTGGGGAGAGAGAAATTCAGGATCACCTCCCCTAAAGGTATTCAAGTTTTGTCCGGGACACTGAATTCCTGCTGCATTCTTCAAAGGTTGTTCTAATCATTAGTCCAGAGACATGGTCTTACAACATGGGAAGTTCAGTTCAAAAACGTTCCTCCTAAATCAGGAAGAGGAGAACAGATGCACCCATGACAATGAAAACACATTAAGTTCTTACACTCCTGTATTTAAAAAGAAAACACCTACATTAGATCTGTGAGGAATGACCTTGTGAATATTTATAATGCCTTTGCAGAACAATCGCTGCATTTCCTCTGGCGAGAGCTGATTACCTTGTGTGGCAAGAAATTGTTCTACAACCCGTTTACTGGCTGGTAAGAGCTTCAAAGTTTTTCAGCTGTGCCATCTACAAAAACATATTTTAGATTTTAGTACTAATTGTTGATACCAAAACAAATCTGAATCTTATTTTTCATCTGTAGGAGCCCTGACTCACATCAGAATTGTCTTTTTTCCCCCAGCGTAATCCGAGAATATCCCCTCGCCGGCGTGGAGTGGCCTAGTGGCATCTTGGCTGATGAAATGGGCCTTGGAAAGACGGTGGAAGTTCTGGCTCTAATCCTGTTTCACACTCGACAGGACCTGGAGCAGGAGGCCCTCACCCTGCCAGTGGTGAGCCTCAGTAGGACGTTATAAATATCAAATATAAACTCTCCCTCTTTACCTAAATCCCATTAGTGTTGTCTTTTATTATTTAGTCAGTTTATAATGTAGGATATTTGTCTTCTCTTAAGTGTCTGTTTGCCTTTATCGCTTCTTATAGGGAAAATCTGTCAATTATTTTGTGCCTCCACCTCCACTTGAAAGAAAGAAAGTTGCTCGCTGCAAGATTGAAATTCAGCCTAAAAAGAAAACATCATGCCCAAGTATGACACTCACTGTCCTCTTACATGTAACATCTTTTTTTGTCTCTTCAGTTTTAATTTAATTTGATTTGCACGTTACTTTTGTGCAGCTGTGCGTGTCATGCTCCTCACTGCAATTAAGGAGATGAGATCCGGCAAAGGAGCCTCGGTCAATGCTATCTTCACGTACATCCGTGCCACTTATGGTTTTGACCTCTTAAAAAATCGTAACCACATCAGGAAGACGCTGGCGAAGCTGATAACTGAAGGGCTGGTTGACCAAGTCAAAGGTCGAGGCTTGGCTGGGTCATTCAGGCTGGGGAAGAAGTATAAAGAAACAAAGAAGATGGTAGCAGGGGCGTCAAAGTCTGTAAGAATAAAAAGCTTTAAATATAAATGCTGTAGACTTCAAGTATTTGTAAGTTGGGCCGCCTCTTGAATGTTTTTCTGCTGTTTTTTCAGAATTGTAAAAACTCAGAGTGCACACCCCGGAAACTGTTTCAGAGACGAGCAAAGGAGAAGGCAGAAGCCGCCCTGCAAAACTCTCTCCTGGAGGATCAAAGTGATCTGTGCTCTACAATGTCTGACTGTGTCGCACCAGAAAGACCGATGGAGGGGAATGACACTCTGAGCGAGAAGGCAGATCAGTTGGACGGCTCGCTGGACATGTCTGCGACTGCTTCGCAGATCTCTCAGGTTAAGTCAGACACACAGGAAACTCTCACAATGGATGATCTGCCTACAGAAAGAGGAGCGACTCTTCAGCTCACTTCACACGAGGAGACAGAACCCCCCACCAGAGCGTCTCTGTTCCCGTTCAACACCCCCGACTACCGCTTCGAGTGTATCTGCGGTGAACTGGGCCTCGTCGACTACAAGGCCCGTGTCCAGTGCATGAACTGCCAGCTGTGGCAGCATGCGGACTGCGTAAACTACAAACAAGAAAGTCTCGAAACCACACCTTTCTACTGCCCTCACTGCCTAGTCGCCATGAAACCCGTCTCAACCGGTGCCACCCTCATCATTTCCCCGAGCTCCATCTGCCACCAGTGGGTGGAGGAGATCAACCGGCACATCAGGTCCTCCTCGCTGCGCGTGCTGGTGAGAATGTAGATGATTGTGTTCTGTATTGGAAATATGTTTTAAGCGCAGGGCGGGACTGTCAAGTGACAGATGGTGTGTTTACGTTCCTGCTGTTGCAGCTGGAATGGAATTAGACGATAGAAAACGTCTGTAAATGAGGACAATGCGCCTCTAAATAAAATTACTTCTTCGTCGCAGGTTTATCAGGGTGTAAAGAAGCATGGATTCATTCAGCCACATGTGCTCGCCGAGCAGGATGTGGTCATCACCACGTACGATGTGCTGCGGTCGGAGCTCAACTATGTCGACATTCCCCACAGTAACAGCAAGGACGGACGCCGCTTCCGCAACCAGAAGCGCTACATGGCCATACCCAGCCCTCTGGTGGCGGTGGAGTGGTGGCGGGTCTGCCTGGACGAAGCTCAGATGGTTGAATGTCCCACTGCAAAGGTGAGTGGAGGGAGTCAACAGATAATCTAACTTTTTGAGTCGCGTTTCTATGAACAATAAATCATTTTTTCAGTCCGTCTGTCGAAGCTTTCTTATATTTTCGTTCCAGGCTGCAGAGATGGCGCTACGCCTTGCATCTGTCAACCGCTGGTGTGTCAGTGGCACGCCTGTCCAGAGAGGCCTGGAAGGTAAACGTCGCAGCAGCATCTGAATCAGAGGCAGGTGGCCGGTCTCTTAAGGCTCCGGACTGAAATTATTTCCTGTACAGATCTGTACGGCCTCGTTCTTTTCTTGGGAGTCGACCCATACTGGGTGAAACACTGGTGGGACCAGCTGCTCTATCGCCCTTATCGACGGGGTAACCCAGAGCCGCTGTACCGTGTAATTGCTCAGTTACTATGGCGTTCAGCTAAAAAAGATGTCATTGATCAGGTGAGGTGATAAGGATTTTCTTAATTGTCAAGTATGTTTTACTTGCATCGCTTCCATACGAGACAAAACACATCGAACATCGGAGTTTTTGGATCGATTTGCTTTCCCAGATCCAAATCCCGCCTCAGACAGAGGAAGTCCATTGGTTGCACTTCTCCCCAGTCGAGGGTCATTTCTACCACCGGCAACATGAGGTCTGCTCACAGGACGCTTTGGTGAAGCTCAGGAAGATCTCCGACTGGACCCTGAAGCTCGGCACCCTCGATCGCCGCACCGTCAGCACCATCCTGTGTCCGTTGCTGAGGCTGCGTCAGGCCTGCTGCCATCCACAGGCTGTGAGGGGGGAGTTCCTGCCCCTGCAGAAGAGGTCCGTGACACTTGTTTTTGAGTGTCTTTATGTGAATGCAGCTGCAATGCTTAATTAACTATAGGTCTTGACTAAATAGAGCATTGCTGCACCAGTAATAGACCGCAGAAACCTTTTGCAATTATACATAGTGCAATTGAGTTTATGTAAATTTGACCCATTCTGATGCGATTTGCAGCACCATGACGATGGAGGAGCTCCTCAAGTCCCTGCAGAAGAAATGTCGAGTGGAGTGCGAAGAAGCTCACAGACAATTGGTGTGCGCCCTGAACGGCCTGGCTGGAATCCACATCATCAGAGGTATAAATCCCCACTTCTGTGCTTGTACTCCCAGTCTCCCATGGGAACCAGTTCAAACAAAACACAAGCTGTGATCTCATCTTTGCGTCCCTCAGCACTTTTTATTCTGTGGGACTTTGTTGCAGGAAGATTCAGTGATCTGTATAAAGTGGCTGCTTGTGCTGTGGTTGCGTATCACTCCTCATTGACGCAGCACGCAACATGCTGTCGCTGATAGTCAACATTTCTCCCCACAGATGAGTTTGTAGAGGCGGCAGAGTTGTATAGAGAAGTGCTCCGTTCATCAGAAGAGCACAAAGACCGACTGAAAACGGATTCTTTACAGGTATGTTGCCTCCTCCCACTCATGTCTTTAAACATATGTACGTGATTAACATATGGAGCTGTGGGATATGTCAATGTCTAACGTGTTTCCATTTATACAACAGTGGTTCTACAATAAAACACTGGACATTTGCTTTGTTTTGAGAAATTTATACTTCAACCGTCCATTTTTCATTTATGAAAAACAAGGTGTTTTTTTTTGACCATTCTAGTCAGTCGCAGATCATTTCCATAACTGATACTTTATGAAGGAAGGGGAATATGGGCCAAAAATGGAACCGGTGGATTGTGAGAGTGCTGCTAGCATCACTTCTGTCTTTTTTACTGTTGTGTTAAAACAGAGGCTTCATGCAACCCACAACTTGATGGAGTTGCTGGGTGCGAAGCATCCTGGGATACCCCCTACCCTGAGAGATCACCGACTAAGCGAGGAGGCGAGTCACTAATATTTGCTACTATTTTCTGTCTTAGAGGACGTTTTTCATAGGAATATGCACTTGTTAGCTTTGGGAGGAAACCTGTGAGGCATCCATCAGTTTTATTTTAGTTCTCTAGTTTGTGTTGACTCTAGTCCGTGTCTCTGTAGGCCGAGCAGCTACGGCAGCACTACATGACCAAATATGACTCCGAGGTAGCGGACGCCTATCAGAGCCTGCAGCCGGTGCTGCAGAACATCAAGGAGCTGAAACGCAAAGTGAGAACTATTTTACATCCACCTTCAGGCCAATTGTGCTTCATGTTGGAACAGACGGGATGGGAAGTTCATCTAGATTTGATGTACAAGCAACTGTCTTCTGTCAAAAGTCAGCAATTTTGTAAATGTTTATTGCAGTTAAACTCTGTCAGACAGGCTTAAAACTCCTCGAACTGTATTTGGATTAATAGAAACAGAACTCAAAACTCATTTTGTCTGCAACATCCCAAAATTTCACAGTTTGAATATAATTAATATGTTTTAATATATAAAATTAGGAAGGAAACTTAGCATCAGCATCTTTCTCAAGGTCAAGCTGAATTCCCCCTGGTGGCTGGATGTCATCCAGAGGGCGATCCGGTGCACGACCGATGACGATCTGGTGTCCCGTGTCAAGAACGAGCTGACGTCCAGCTACAAACAACAAGCCCACAAACTGTCCATGGCAGACAAGTAAACACTTTTATTTATTTCAAAACAGGTTGATAGTTCATCCTCACTCTAAACGTGACGAACCGTTTTGGTCGTCCTGCAGGTTTCGTGACGCCTGCGGTCTGCAGTTTTTGCTCACTTCTCAAATGAAGGATCTGATGAAATCCCAGAAGACTGTGCAGGACGCGGTGAAAAGTCTTGAAGGCCCGGCTTCGCAGAACGTGATTGACGAGGTCACCATCTGTCACCTCAGACCTATGAGGCTGCCGCTCAATAAGTAAAATACACATTTTAAATGTGCTTTATAAACTTCAGCTTCCTGAACGCCTGCATTTTCTTATAATTAATGGAATGTCTCTCTTTACATGGTTACCAGCAAAAACAAATTGTGACTCATTCTTGTCTTATCCTGTTGCAGTTGTGTTTTTTGCAAAGCAGATGAGCTTTTCACAGAGTATGAGTCCAAGCTGTTCTCTCATACGTAAGTAGAGCAGCATTTTCAGATAATCGTGTTAATAAAAAAACATTTTCTTTAAAAAAAAACTGATTACAACAAGGATTTTCCAACAGGGTGAAAGGTCAGACGGCCATCTTTGAAGAAATGATTGAAGATGAAGAGGGACTGGTGGACGACCGTCTACCCACCACCAGCCGAGGTCTGTGGGCGGCCAGCGAGATGGAGCGCACCCTGAAAGCCATCTTGTCCTTTGCTAAAGTGAAACGGCTGGACCCGGAGCTGGTGGAGGAGGGCAACACTTTCATGGAGCTGTTTGAGAACTGGAAGAAAGAGTACAAGGTTTGCAAAAACCCTCTCCGGGCTTCTGATACGCTGGAGATGTTTATTTGTAGTAATTTGTTTAGTTTTGTTTAAGTTGTATTTATTAATTTTTTTGTCTCAATCTGACAACCAAAATAAAAAAAAAATCATCATCATCATCAACATCAACAGTAATCATTAGCTGGTTTTGCGCTGATATTAATTAGAGAAAGCTACTCTGCCTTAGGTGCTTCACGAGTACTGGATGGTGCTGAGGAATCACGTGTCGGCAATCGATGAACTGGGAATGGCCACAGAGAGACTACGTGTGCGTCTGCCCGACGAACCGAAGCCCAAATTGCTGCACATCATCGAGCCTCATGAGGTGAAAGAGCATTTGTGTTTATTCTTGTCTTCCGGGCTGTGATTCTGATCCGATCACTCAGGAGGGACATCAATACCAGGTCTGAACAGACTCATGATGCCGTCCACACTCCACAGTCCCTAACTTTGTTTAGCTTTAGCTCTCCTTTGGATAATTTCAGCTGCAGTGTTTTTAACATGCTGTTATATGAACATGCTGGTTTTGCATTAAAAGCCCACATCTCGCCTCTCGGTGTTGTGCACAGTCGTCTTGAAAGTTTCCAAGGATGTAATATTCTGCCTCAACTATCTTCATGGCATTCTCGACCCCCACGCCCTCGGGTGATTTGCTTCCAGGTGGAGCAGAACCGGGCGAAGCTCCTGAACGACCAGGCGGTGGCTAACTCGCAGCTCCAAAAGAAGCTCGGCCAGTTTCTGTACCTCACCAATCTGGAGAAGGTAAGCTGCTTTTAATAGGAACTACAAATCAATCAAATTCTTTCCCAGCTCAGAACATGACCTTCCTTGTTCCAGTCTCAGGACAAGTCTACTGGAGGTCTGAACCCAGAGCCATGTCCCATCTGTGCCCGTCCCCTAGGACAGGAGGTGAGCGCTGTCTAGGAGGTTGATCTTAAATGTCTCACAGCGATCAGATGATCGTTGACGGTCTTTACTCCCTCCATGCTGCCTCTAGTTTCTCTTTTTGCTGTCGCAATATCCAAACAACAACTTCTTTTGTTCTCTCTTCAGCTAAAATGTGCTCTATAAAACTGACTGAATGATGTTTAATCGTATTGCTTTGTCTTTGGCTTTTTTTTCTAAGTGATTCTGTTTGCAGAAGAATGATTTAAATAGAGTATCTGTTGGATAAATCCTCTCTTCCAGTGGGCGGTGCTTACCTGCGGCCACTGCTTCTGTAATGAGTGCATCGCCATCATCGTGGAGCAGTACAGCGTGGGATCGAGGCGGCGAGCCATCAAATGCGCCATTTGCAGACAGACCACATCACACGCTGAGATCTCCTACGTGTTCACCACCCAGTCGTCCAGCCAGGACCAGGACATACCGGTCAAAGTCAGTCTGCACCGTCCCCCGCTAGATTCATTCGTGCTTGTCTGCTTTTGACCGTAACTTGCTCTTATTAAGTGGTTACACTTTGATTCACTTCTGACATTCACAACTTTATTTTGGGCATTTTTAAAATGAATTTGCAGCATAGGCTAATTTTCCTGTTCCCCGTTGTTGTCAGGGAAGCCACTCCACCAAAGTGGAAGCAGTGGTGAGAACACTGAAGAAGATTCAAGGGGCCGACCCCGGTGCCAAGTGTCTCGTCTTCTCCACGGTAACACTAAACTATAAGGTAGTTTTTTTTATTTTGATGATATCGAGTTTGGACCTGCCCCACTTTGTTTCCTTTTCTCTCCTGCTCAGTGGCTGAGTGTGCTGGACATCATCGCTAAGGCCTTGTTTGACAACAACATGGAGTTCTCTCAAATCAACGGGATTCACAAATTCCAGGTTAGAGAAACTGTGGTAATCTCGGCTAGACACTTAAGTGCATAGATCTCATGACGGACCAAAGATCAAAGACTGGATTGTAGCGGTTTACTCACAATCGAATGTAACTAATGTAACTAGTGCATCATTTTCTAACATTCCAGGAAAATCTGAGCTCCTTTAAATATGAAGAAAAAATCAACATCCTCCTCCTTCCGCTGCACACCGGCTCCAACGGTCTGAACATCATCGAGGCGACTCACGTGTTGCTGGTAGAGCCCATCCTCAATCCTGCTCACGAGCTGCAGGCCATAGGCAGGGTGCACCGGATTGGCCAAACCAAGTAAGAGGCAGGAACTTTAATCTAGAGACCTTTCCAGCTGTTTTGACTTACACGTGAGAACTGCTTAAGTTACTTAAGGAATTCTGTCCCATTCCAGCCGCGGTGTCGCCTGTGCAGTGTTTCCTTAATACTGCACTTTACATTCTGTGTAATTGCTGCATTTTGTGTCCGCCAGGCCGACGTTTGTTCACAGATTTCTTATCAAATCCACAATTGAAGAGAGAATGCAGGCGATGCTGAAGACAGCAGAGAAAAGGTGAGAGCCTCAAACACGCCTCATTTTCTATGCAGAAATTCCCTTCTAAATGTTTCGACTCGGAAAAGACCCACAAACGTTTTTGCAATTCCAGCCACACCAGCACGACCATGAAGCACTCGGAGGCCTCCGTTCTGACGGTAGCCGACCTCGCCGACTTGTTCACTGACGACACGGAACATCTGGAGTGAAGAGATGCCGCTCGTCACGTCGTCGTTTTCAACCTGCTCTGATGTTGCACATTTTATACATAATCATCCTAAAACTGTCGACTGCATTCCCGAGATGTTTCTCAACCTTATTTAATTTTTAATCTTTGTGTATTTGGCTCACTTCTTGTTTGATTCAACCACTTCAGCCGATCAAGCGCATCTTTTATGATTACGTCAGACTAGACTGTGCAGTGCTGGTGCTTGTGTTCATCTGTTATTAAATATATGCATCGACACTTAACTGTGAGTTAAATGCAGAAATCACAACTTCCAGGAAATAAAAGTCCATCATCAACTTGCTTGACCTGCTCTTCTCCTCCAGTGGTTTTATTGCGGTTTATTCTTATGTAGTAAAAAATGGAAGCAGGAAGGAAGCCACTGACCTTCACAGTAGAAGGGAAAGATCTGCCTGCCTCATTTGCAAGACAAAAAAAAAGGGATAAAGTCTCTGTCTTTGAAACTATTCTTGTAAATGAAACTCACAAGTTAGAAAGACTGAAGTTTTCCTTTTCTTACAATCCCACTTAGAATCAGTACAGTTTAGTAATTACATGCCTCGTGTTTCTAATGCGACTGTGATAATCCTGATTTGTTTGGAAGTCGTTTATGGTTTGTCCCACCACACACTCACAGGTCAAATTGCCCTTGACTTTCTTTTCGCCTGACTGACTCTGGCTCCCGCTCCAGTAAAGATTTTAAAATGTCCGAACAAAGGAGGTAGACGACAAAGAGTGCCCTCCCTGAGCTGTCTCTCTTTACATGGTTACCAGACTTCTCGTTGCTCCCTGTAGTAAGAAACAGTTGCACGATGTTTACTAAGAGGACACCAGCTCAGTAGGCGCTAACGTACGAGTTACCTTGGACGCCCCTCAATTCCCGCTATTCATGTGCGGAATCTCATTGTTGCAGGAGACATCATTCAAGCTGGTGTTTTAAGGCCAGAGGGAGGCTCCCAGTTCATTAGAGCTGTGCTTCGAGGGCTGGGGTAAGAGGGGGGTACTACGTCTTGTGGTGAATAGTCCCCAGAAGACTGGTGGAGAGGTAGCGGAGTGGCTGAGGATGAAGATGGTACCTGCCAGCCTGGTTCTTGCATGGTTACTGTTCACCATGATGGTCTCCTCGTCAGTTTATTTGGAGCCTGAAGAGGAGGAGGAAGGTGAGATCACATCACTCAACCAGGAAGCAAATGAAACGATTACAAAACAATAATTTTTTGAAAGACTTAAACGGAAATGATTAAAAATATACTTCAATTCTCACCTTGACTATACTTTGTGTGTTAAAGTAATCTGGTGTTTTATTGACAAAATATCAAAGATTAAATCATCGATATTGTCAGCTGGTATTGAAATTAATAAGCATCAGATCATCTACGGAACATGACGATATGAAAAAGCTTCACATATTAACAACTGGAATTTAATTTACAATATCATGTAGAGTAACAATAAAGGCCTCAAGGGTTTTGATTAAAGGTGGTCTGAAATGTTTTTGTGTGTGTTTTAAGCATTACATATGAGAGAGAAGCTTATAATATAAATAATAATTTCTTATTTCTAACGGAGGCATTTCAGAGTGCTTTATTTAACACATAAAAAGATAAAGATAAAATGCATGTAAAGCAATTTAGAAATGAACTAAAAGGATTTAAAAAGATGTGATTTGCAGTGGAATATCTGGAGGAGTTTGTTCCAGATATGTGCAACATGAAAACTGGACTCGGTGACTCCTAGTTTGGTTCTGACTCTGGGGACAGAAAGCAGACCTGAAGCGTCTGGATGGTTCATAATGGAGCAGCAGATCAGTAATGACCCTAAACCATTCAGTGATTTATAAACGAGCAGAGTATGAGTACTAAGAGTACTAGATGTACTTCTAGATAAATAGTTTAGCTTGTTGGCTACATTCTCCACAAATTATAACTTCAGGTAAATGTTGTGGGTACGATATGTCCCTCTAAAATGTAGTACAGTGCAGAAAAATACTACAACACTTGAACTAGAAGTGTTATTATCTCTAGTGATCAGGAAGACATTTTTAGAATTTACAATTAACTCTTCTAATAAATATTCACCAGTTTTACATAGAAAACAAGTAGTCCTATAAAAAAAGGGTTTTGCAATCAGAGAATAGCCATTAAAACAAATTATAATCCTAATCTACGTAGTTCACGTGTAATTGTTAAACATGCTGAAAAGAGCTTGCGATGTTAAAGGAAGTGTATTTTTGTAAATTATACTTTTCCTTGAACATGCAAAAATCTGTTTTTATGTAACCCTGTTAAAAACACACATAATATCTTCAGCAGAGGTGATTTCTATTTGGAACATATAGATACCAACCCACTAATCTGGCCTGATTTCACCAAGATCCACACATTATTCCCTGAGAAATTCAAGGAAATGTCAAAATGAAAAATCTCAAATCTGTTCCTTCATCCAATCCCCGCTGAGACCTCGAGGCCTGATACCGTCCTACATAAATTACGCTGCTGAACTTCAGATCAGCCGCTGGACTCAAAGTAAATATTTGTTACACTTAGACAAAAATATCAGAAACGTTCTGAAAGCAATGGTTTTGTGCGATTAATGTTTTGTTTGTTCTTTTCTTTCTGTTAGAGCTCAATGACACTGTCATCTGCACCAACGACCGCATGCAGGTTGTTATTCCCAGTGCTTTCTTTCTAAACAAAGTGCCTCCAGTTTATGTGAGTGAGCGCCGACAGAACTCTTTGCCTCAACAATCCCGAGCACTGACATCATTAATTGTTTGGGTTTTACATCCTAATTGTGTTTTTCCATGTTTAGGTTCGGGATTTGCATCTAAATGATCCCGAGTGCCGCGGCGTTGCGGTTGGGGACGACTACGTTTTCAGCATAAAGACAAATCTCTCAGACTGCGGGACAATAATGGTACCAGTTGTTTTACTCAGCATCTGCTTTAAAGCCTGAACTCGTCATTCAGTGATGAGTGGATTCAGTGTGTGACCTCAGACGTTGAGAGCAGCTCCTAACAAAGGATGAAAGGATACAGACAAACTGGCTTGATATCTGTTTTATCTGCAGCAAAAGATTCCTGCGTTAATAGATTACTTCTTTGTTCTCATGGCAACTGGCTGCTCCATCAGCACCCTTTCAATGTCAAAGCATTTTCCACTGTGCTTTACATAACTGGAGACCTTTGTGTCTGAGTCAGGAGAGAGAAGGGGTATGAGAAAAGATGGGGAGGTGGTTGACTTGTGTGTCAAGAAAGAAGTGTGTCCCTATTGCCTTCAGCAACATGCGCGCTCATTCAAAGGGGCCTCCTAGTTCTGCATGATCAGGATTTACATGGGAATGATTGTTTATACATTTTTAAGGTATAGAAATGTTGCAAATCATTTGTCAACAAGCGCCCTGATTATTAGGTCTAAAGGTCTAAAGGTCAAGCTTCTATTTTATTTTTATTAAAACGTGACAGCGGACTCGCTCGTGTTTCCCTGAGAGTTCTGCCTTGTTAGTGAGGTTCTGCGGTGGAGCCAGGAGGACACTGGAGTTTGTTTACCCAGAGGCAGTAAAAGACGTTTGGAAGGTTAGAGCTCAAACCGTTTCCTCCGGCTCAGTTCCTATAAGAAGCCACGCTCCATCTGCAATCAGCAGGATTCCAGACAAACGCTGGATGCAACCCCCCCCCCCATCCACGTTTTATGGCCGTCACCTTTGCCGGCTGCCAACCGTCGAATATTTAGCAGCATGACTGACATTTACAGTGTGTGAAAGGACAACGGCTGAAGTTACAGCTTGATGTTCTTAAAGGAATGCCCGGTTACTTTTTAATGGGATTCTCACAGCCAGGAATTGATGCATCTATGGCGTCAATTTGCCCTCTAACCACACCTTTACACATTCACACATACTGTTTTACTGTCCCTTATACAATATAGGCCTTTTTTCTTTTTTTTTTACCTGCAGAACAACAACAGATACTTGATTATACGCTTTGTTATTTGCCTTTAAGTCCACAGGGACCCTGAACAGGGTCAAACTATGTCACTACTTTGGTGATAAAAACGTAGATTCTTATCATATGATAAATCTTAGGACCCAGCGGTTAAATTCATGACAACTAATTGGTTAAAAAAAAAATCTGGAACCACCAGGTTGGTAAAGTTCCTAAAATGGAGTATGCTAATGTTTCCAGCACTCAGATTTGTATCATCTACATAGTGTAAATAATGTTTTTTATAATGAATTTAGGGACGTGGAGCTTCCTGACACTAGTATTTTGCTGTACATTTACTTTTACAATTATTACTTATTACAATTATTTTTCATTGTTGTTTTCTTTGTCCTCCCAGTGACTTTTTGTTTGTTTTTGTTTTCCTCTCTGCAGGCTTCAGACGACACACACATCATGTTCACCAACACCATACACAACAACAATACAGACATCATCACGAGAAACTACATCAACATAACATTTGTGTGCCGCTACCCCATCAACTACATGGTCCAACAGCCCAATGGAGAAAACATGATTAAAGTGGATGTCAGGTGAGCGGCGGCTTTAGTCAAATCGAGATTTCATAGCTGGTAGGTCGTTACGAGAAGTTGTTTTTATTGGGTCTATTAATTAATCACTTTTAGCTGCTGTTGTTTTCAAAGGAAATAAAATTCAAAATGAATTTTTGTTATAAAGTCTTACACGACATTTCATTGACACAAACTAAAACTGTTTCCAACACTTTCAAGCAGAAAAATCACATCATCAGATCATAGATCCCAAAACTGACAAGCAATGCAGTCCGACTGTATATATATTAGTATTTCACAGGAAAATGTTACCGAAGTTTGACTTTTTAGCCTCTCCTATAGTTTTGGCATGTTGTTTTCTGTGCAGGACAATCACCCTGAACACAGAGGACGGCAACTTTTCAGTGTCGATGCTACTGTACAAAGACGAAGCCTTTGAGGACAGATGGACGTCCGTGCCATCACTGACACTAGACGATGACATCTTTGTGAAGGTTCTTATGGTAAATAACCTTTAGTTACAAGGAATACCTTTGTCAGATTGTAATAACATGCTTAACAAAGCTTTGGAAACACATTGCAGCGTGTAAAGTATGCTTATTATTGACAGCTATTTGTGGATGAGGCCTTTGAACACATGAAGCAACACTGGAAAACTAACACTCCTATGATGAAGATAGATGAGTGCAGCCAGAGAACATCTTGGTGCAGTTGTTGTTTACTATGAGCTGACTCTGAAATGATTGTGTAAAGATTTGTTTGTCCGTCCTCTCTGTGCCACAGATACCAGCCCAACTGATGCTGCGTGTGGAGAGATGCTGGGCCACGCCGAGCAGCGAGCCATACAGCAATATCCAGTACGCCTTCATCAGAGACAGGTCTGCCTCGGGACGGTCCAAATTAAACCCGATTGAGGTTGGAATATGAGAAAATACTTCTAAAATGCTTGACATTTATTTTGCTGAAAAAGTAAGACAATGTAAATTTAACATGTATATTAAATAGAACCTTAAAGCAGCCCCCTTGACGCGATATTGCATCACGCTTTCAACACAGTGCTCTGACGGGGGCGCTGTTGAAATCTGAAATACGAGAATTTGTTTCTTGTTGAGCTGACAGCCCTTAGAGCCTGGGTCATGTGACTCCTGCCTGAGAGGCCATATGTGTTTCACTCCGACAGCTGTGCATGTCCTTAACAACAGGCAGTATTTTGGTTCTGTTAGCAACAGTAGAGCAACGAAATGCCTGAGGGAAAGGAAAACAGTCTCTGGATGGTGTTTGCATTACTGCTCGGCCTTACAATTCATCACCCGCATGACGCACTCCTTGTATCTGCTAAAAAAGCACAGTATTTAATCCTAGATTGAAATAT
The DNA here is from genome assembly GCF_040956055.1 of Brachionichthys hirsutus. Lineage (NCBI taxonomy): Eukaryota > Metazoa > Chordata > Actinopteri > Lophiiformes > Brachionichthyidae > Brachionichthys > Brachionichthys hirsutus. Next base: position 8,627,753 of record NC_090914.1, on the reverse strand, counting down.
TACAAGTAACAATCCCCCCACCCCCCCACCCCCAACTTGTTTTTGTCCCTCCTGCAGCTGCCCGGTGTTGTCAAACCAACAGACCCTAAGCATGCTGAAGAATGGCCAGGGTCCAGAGGCCATGTTCAGGATACAAATGTTCAAGTTTGTTGGCGGCTCTTACACAAACGTCTTCCTCCACTGCAACGTCCAGATCTGTCACAACACCGGGGGTCCGTGCCAGCCAGTGAGCGAACTCATTCAACTCTCATTCCTCTGTTTGGTATTGGTACTCAGGGGCCGGTTCAAACAAGTAGCCTGCTGTATGTGCGGATTATGTCCTTAACATAGATCCTGGAAACGTTTTTTTTTTCGGCTGCATGAACTTGCAGTTAATCTGTTTTTTTGCCAAACAGAACTGTTCCGTTGATGCTGGATTAACGAGGCTACGGAGAGACATCCCTCTGTCCCATACGGTGTCATATGGACCAATCAGACGACTGCTAACAGAAAAAGACAAGCCAAAGCTGAGTATGTTGTCACCTGTTACTCCATCTAAGTAATTCTGAACATGATCTTCTCTTCGGTGCTTCTAAATAAGTGCACCCAATTCATTTCCAGTGTGTCCTCTCCTCTGTGGATGCAGGTGGGGTTCCTCCCGTGGAGACCTTTGTCCTCGGGGGGCTGCTGGTTATCCTGCTGCTGATCACAGGTGTGTTTGGGAGGTTGTGGCTCCGCTCCAGACGTTTCTACCCGGCGCAGGAGGCGCAACTCACCCTGTCCAATATTCACCACATCTCAGAGGTAGCGTCATGAATGGGGGGTCGAAGACCTTTTGGAGCAAAGACATGGACATACAAAACATGTATAAACACACGTGCAGGATTTATTTTTAAAAATAATGATGGAAACTTTGTTTTTCTTCTTAAAATTGTATGACTTAATAAAGATCTCCATAAAGTGTTGTCCCTCTATTTGTGTCATTTGGAGGTTTTTTTCTAATTTAATCCTACTTTATTTTTTTATATTTTACTGCATTTCCAGAGGAAAATATTGACTCAATGTTTATAAAGTTATTTGTGTATTAAATCTGAATCTTGCATGATTATCAGTATGCTATTAAATATGGTTCAAATTAGCTTTAGCTCTGATCTGGCTCATTCCAGCCAAGAATGCTCTTTGCATTATTTGCTACCTGCTCAAGGTGTTCAACAGGGCAGGGAAGCAGCAGCATTGTACCAGGAGAGGGCCCCCAGTGAGCACCACCTACAGTACACGCACACACACACGCACACACACACACACACGTGAATATTTGTCAGGTCGACGTTGATATTCATCATATTTGTTACTTCTAATGGAATTAATATAGGTTATCAACACCTCTGTACTTTATTCACCATTTAATCTCTTATGTATGTTGTCTATATAAAATAGAAATGCAAATGCAAAACAATGAAATTCCTGTTGCATATTGGGATTATTTGTAAAATTTATCAGCTGTAAGCAAAAACCATCTCAAACAAGAACAGTCTCAATAGCTCGACACAACATATATTACAACTATATCAGCTATTTAAACAGTTGTTTGATTATTGCAATCGCTGATCGTTCATCATTTTTCATAGTTGCTTCGAGTAGGATAATTTTGGTTGTATAGTTATAAATAAAGTGAAAAATTAACAGCGCAGTCATGCCATGAAAAACTCCATGTAAAGCTGCAGGGTTTTTCCCCAGTGAGTCTATTTCTGTGCTCTCCCACAAGTCTGCGTCCATAACATTAATGCCCTACGTCATCTACGTGATGACGTAGTACTGCGTCGCCTCACTCCAGGATCAACGCAAACGCCGACTAACTCAGACCAGCGAGGGACTCAGCCGGAGAATCAGCTGCAGCCAATTAATACAAAGGAAGGTTTTGACATATTTAAAACTGTGTGTATGTTGCTGTACTCTGCTAAAAAAAAAAAACTCAAAGAAGTTCTAAAACACAGCCGGACGGCGCCATACATTGGGTAAGCAGTTTCTGGAGTCCACCACCTAGCTAGTGGGGTAGGCTAACGAAGTGTTGCTGCTAGCTAGTGCTAACTGTATGGCCATGTTGCTTTTTCTTTTGTTTCAAAGTTTTGTCGGCTGCAAATTTACGCGTTCGGCGGCTACGCGGTTTACAGCTAGCGGTGCTAAACAGCGTCGGCGTTGTTATTAGCGCTCAGACCATAATTAGCTGTTACCATTAAAACCGGCTGCTGCTATGTTTGCTAACCTGTCAGATTATGTTTGCGTAATTAAGCTAGCTGTCGCTGGCCAGAGCTGCACAGTCTTTAACAATAGCTCTCCGGTGTGGCTTTGCGGGTTTGACTTGCGGCGTTCTAGCCGGTCTTTAAGGAACCGAACAGTCAAATCACGCTAATGCTTGAGGTTTGTTTACCCCCCCCCGTGGTTTCCTAGCGGCTCGAATCTCGGATCCTAAAGATGGAGCGCTCAGGTTGGCGTGGAAGAGCCAGAGTCACCGTGAAACTTAAGAGGGGTGTTGTGAAACGTTAGCACAGCCTGCAGGCTTGGCAAAACACGCTGATGGACGCCGGTTGCGAGATGATCTGAAAGATGGAGCTCATGAACCGGATCCCACGTGTTAAGAGTCGCGTAGCGACCATTTATCATCAGATCAGACTGCACGTCTTTGATTTATTTCTTGCCGACTTTGTTTCAGGGCTGATCTTCGCCCCTTCTCTCTGCCGTCGAGGGACACGGTTAAAGATGGAGAGCCTCCACTCCCACTGCCTTAAATGCATCAACAGAAGGTGCATGGTGCGACCAGAGGCGGGCGTTTCCTGCGATCTCATTGGCTGTGCTCTCGTGTGCGGGGCGGTTTTCCACTCGTGTAAACTGGAGGAGCACCGTCTGCTGTGTCCGTACGAACGGCGGCCGTGCCTGAACCGGGAGTTCGGCTGCCCGCTCTCTATTAGGAGGATCAAGATGGCGCGACACCTCGAGACGTGCCCGGCGAGTATCGTCTGCTGCACGATGGAGTGGAACCGCTGGCCCGTGAGCTACTCCGATCGCAAGTCGTATGAGAACTTGAGCAAAGACTTTGATGAGGTCGAGCAGCTCGATATGGCCTTGGCCCTGCAGGATCAGAGGATGCTGTTGGAGTCCCTGAAGGTTACGACCAACGTGTCCAAGCGTGGAGAGCAGGAAGTCGACGAGCGTGACAAAATGGCCACCGCGTCAAGTCTGCCCGAGACCGCGTTGGCTAACGGAACCGTGGAAATGGAAGAGGAGTCCTACGATGAGTTGTTCAGGGCCTCGGTGGAGACGAGCAGAAGTTTAGCAGCGGCTTTGGACATCCTGACTAACGCCGCAGATATCGGCGACCTTGTTGGAAATTTAAATGGAGGAAATGGCGCCGGAGAAAATGGCGATAGTCGTGATGTTCGTCTCGCGGAGGGTGGGAGGAATGTAGATATGGAGGTGAGCGATTCTGATTCTGAACGCGAGCTCGGAGCAGTGGGAGGAGTCGACTGCGCCGCGGGAGCGGACGGAGAGGAGGAGCGCGTTGGCTGGGCGGGAGGGAGGGATTTTGTGGAGTTGTTTTTTGAAGCGAGCGACGACATCGCCGAGGAGCCAATAAATGATCCCGGCCCTGTCTGGCCGGCGACGCCTCCGGATCGCGTGCCCGTTCCGGCACCGGGACGTCCCGTGCCTCAACAGGCGGCGGTTTCCCCTCCGAGGCCGTTCCTGCTTTCTGATCATGTGAGGAATAACTTCTTGCACCACTTGCCTACGGAGCTCCGGTATCGGTGTTTGGAGCGCAAACTTCAGAATGTGGACGTGCTCAGGGGAATAAGTATGTTCACGTTTAACGGCCGGCGGGCTCTTCTGTCGGACCCGTACCTCTTCAGGGCAAAGATGGAGGACAAATCGGTCGACACGTCGGATCTGGACGTGGCGGACGACCCCATGGGCCTCCACGGCATCGACCTCATCACGGCGGCTCTGCTCTTCTGCCTCGGCGACTCTCCGGGGGGTCGAGGGATCTCGGACAGCCGGTTCGTCGACGGCTACCACATCGACTTTGGCACGCAGACGTTCTCCTTCCCCTCGGCCATCCTCGCGACCGACACCATGGTCGGCGACATCGCGTCGGCGTCGGCCTGCGATCACGCCAGCCCGCAGCTTTCCAATCCGAGCCCCTTCCACACGCTCCGGCTGGACCTCGTGCTCGAGTGCGTGGCTCGGTACCAGACCAAGCAGCGCTCGATGTTCACCTTTGTCTGCGGGCAGCTGTTCCGGCGGGACGAGTTCTCGTCTCATTTCAAAAACGTTCACGGGGATATTCACGCCGGGCTCAACGGCTGGATGGAGCAGCGCTGCCCCCTGGCCTACTACGGCTGCACCTACTCCCAAAGGCGGTTCTGCCCGTCCGTGCAGGGCTTCAGGATAATCCACGACCGGCACCTCGGCTCGTTCGGGGTTCAGCCCAGCGCGGCCTTCGAACCCGGGGACGGCCTGCCGGGAAGCGCCTGCTGCTTCGACTCCCGGTGCGATCGGTTCAGCGGCCTTCCGTTCGAGGTGCTCCAGCACGTGGCCAGCTTCCTCGACAGCTTCAGCTTGTGTCAACTCTCCCGAGCGTCTCGCACCATGAGGGACGTGTGCGCCACTCTGCTGCAGATGCGCGGCATGGTCGTCCTGCTGTGGGGGAAGAAGCGGCGCGCCGACGGCTCTCCGTCGTGGCAGATCACCGACAAGGTCGGACAAAAATCGCCCTCAAAGAGTCTCTCTTGTGTGAAAATCAATGAATCCGATCGTCTGCCTTTCTTCTCCAGGTGTGGCGATTCAGCACGGCGTTCGGCACGGTGAACGAGTGGAAGTTTGCCAACATCGCCAGCATGGCCGACCACCTCAAGAAGTGCACGTTCAACACGATCGCGCGGCGGGAGGAGGCCATCCCGCTGCCGTGCATGTGCTTCACCAGAGAGCTCACGAAAGAGGGCCGGTGTTTACGTTCAGTCCTCAAACCAGTAGCTTAAATGTTTCCCAGGCATGAAAGCGTGTTCTCGGACGTTTGTGAGAACATTAGAACTAAAAGTCTCTCTTTTCTTTTTTTTTCTCCGGCGTTTACATGTTCGATGGTAGCAGCGTAAATAATCCAAATGTTATTTTTATTTATGTCAGTCAGCACTATGAGCAGAAGGACCTTGTGAACACTTGCTTTTACTTCTACCTTGTTGCATATCCTCAGAGTGATTTGTTTCCTGCTTCAAGCTCGCCGATGTCGGGACTTTAACTTTAACACTGACCAAACGTCTGCGCAGCGTATTCTACACCGAGTGTTGCCGTTTGTCACTACTATGAAGCACTGTCATCACGTTTGGCTTTGTTTTGCAGGTTATAACAGTAACCCCCCCGGTCACCTCTGAGGGGGGGGGGGGTAACTTCTCTTCTCTACCAGCGATTTTCACAACCAGCAACTATTTGTAGGTTCAAATGTTGAATGTACTCAGTGGATGTAAGAATCCCCGAGTGGTCGGGCTGCCTTCCGACCAGATGATGATGCAGAACTTTTGCAGCGCTGCAACCTCACATTGTTGCAGAACTACAACAAGACTCGTGGTCAACAGTATTATTATTATTATTCAAACCGTTAGGAACTTGACGCTTCTGTTCACTTGCTCAGTGTCTCAAAAAGACCTTGTCCTGCCAGGTGACTGCACCAGCAGTGGAGGACAAACGACGCTCTCCTGTCCAGCCTCTCTGGACCCCTTCTTGCCCCCCCCCACCCCAGTGCTAGAAGCTGCCCTACACCTCCACCTAACTAACCGCAGCAGTGGTCACTTTGAGCCCAACCTCACGATGCCCTGCAGGCCAGGCGTCGTGAGGCGGGCACAATCGCTTCCCTCCCTCGTCGCTAATTCGGTTCACATTCATTGTTTTAGTTGTGTGTTTTTGGCCCTCCGCGTCCACTCGGCTCAAATGTTGGTGTTTCAGGGTCGTCGTGTGAAGCTTTGTTTCATTGGGGGTTGCTGATGGTTGACGAATCGGCTGCCTGCTTGTTGTGAGGTCTTAGAAGTGACTGGCGTACCGCGATCAGTGTTATAACAGTTTGTACTCTCGAAGCACGTTTGTTGTCCATCAGCGGCGTCCAATAGGCTGCCAGCAAAAATGCTGCTTTGAAAGTTGTTGTTTTTTGCAGTGATGAGACTTGGTGACTTAGATTCTAATTTTGGTTTGGAGTAAAATATATCTTAAGATCTAGGATTGGTTGAAAACGACAGAAAAGAAAATGTTGGTGGAAAATCCGACCTTTTTGAGGAACATGTTTTTGCGTTATCGGAGTCTGATAGAAAACTCAAGTTGTCTTTTTACTCTGATCCGTGTTGGGTTTATTTGTGTTGGTACTTTTTATTTGGACTGAAAAAGAATCTGCCTCTGTAATGTCTAGATTTGAATTGATTTGCACATTAAGACATGTACGGTACTGTAAAATGAATATCCTGCTGAGGGTCACCTTTTCTCCAAGTCCCTCGTGTTTTGCGTGTGAGTTTGACGTCTGGAAAATGATTCACGTTTAAATCGTAAACATGTTTCTTGGGGTTTTTTTCTCAGCTCATCGGTTCAGGACTTTCATATAGTGTTTTTTTAATGATGAACAGATCACATACCCTCAGTCTTCAGGTGAATGTCAGGTACACAAAGCATGAAATCAGTCAAGCTCTGCTCTGTGATGTTTTATATGAATTTGAGTAAAATGAATTTAATCTCTGGAGGCACCTGAAGGTTATCAACACTTAAGTCAGCATTTTTAATTGTGTTCACTGCTGCTGAAGTGTCTCTTTCACAATCTGCCAGCTTCATTTGTTTGACCTTTTGAAGCATTTTAATAAAGAGGCTGTTTTTAAATGTTTGTTTTATTGGGGCCGATTCCAGGCATGTTGAGATGAAACTTCCTGAGAGCCTGTTTCTTTTTGGTTCTGTTGAATCATTGCCTTTTTTCAGACCAATAAAGTTTCATCAGATTGAATCCTAATGGAGTTAGATTACAAAATAGAACTTATTTTATTCATGAGTTCTATCCATGGAATCTCATTAAATAACATCTCAAAATTGTCATCTCCAAGGGAAGGTAAGAGAAACAAACTTTAAAATTAAGAATTACCGTCAATACACAGACATGAACTGTAAGGTTTCAAACTTTTATTGTGATCCATTTGAAAAAAAGGTTTTACAAAAGGTAACATTCAATTTTTACACCAATTCTTTAAAAAAAAGAAATCACTTAAAATAAGGTTTTGATAGAACAAATTCATTTAACTAAGTAATGGCTTCTATAAACAATGTGGAAAAGAAGATAATATACAAGTAAATGAACGCTAAAAACATGAAGACAAGAGAGGAAGGGATTACATTAATTAAAATTACAAAAATAATAAAATAAAATAAAAAACAATGGCATGGTTGTTTCCTTTTAACTTGAGTGACATCTGGCAGGAATTACCGACGGGGCAGAACTGATCCAACGTCATCCGGTTTCCTCCTGGAATGTTTGATGACACAAGTGCCCCCGGGGGGGGGGCTTTAATGCTTGTTGCATCAGCTTCTCAGTTTTCTTCCGGTCGCACACGTGCAGTTTACGAGGGAAATAAAGATCCCTCAAACACTTACTGATCACAACCTCGCTTCTTTCCATTCAGACGACACCAAATCAGCAAAGAGACGCACAAATAAAAGGACAAGTTAAAATGAGGGGGGGGGCGGGGGGGGGGTTACAAAAGAAAGACACCTCCATTCAAGCACAGAGGACGGTGTGCTCGTGAGGACTGATGAGACATTCTGTTCGGAAGGACCAGATGCTGGAAGAGGTGGCCGTCACTTCAGAGCGACTTGCATCTACAAAAACGTTCATTCGTGACGGCAGCAGTGCGGCGTGGATGATGTAAGAACTCCCCAGATAGATCCGAACATTCCAGAGGTTCGCTGCTTTCCATTTCAGAAACTCCTCCTCCTTCTCCTCCTCATCATCATCATCATCATCTCCACGTTACAAACGCGTTATCTCTGTTAGTTACATCATCTGCAAAGCTTAAAAAACACATGCACCTCCAGCATTTTTATACAAGAGTATAATACAAAATAAGGCATTTCATTGTGTTGCGTATTTATGTCACGTGTTTGAGTGTTATCTTGTGTGTGTGTGTGTGTGTGTGCGTCTGTGTGTGTACATAGCAACCACATTTGAAAGTTTTTTTTGCCCGTCTATAAAAAGACTGCAAAATAAACAACATAAAGTCAAGATAACTCTTACTTAAAATATATATATTTGTTATATATATTTACGTATATATATATTCATATGTAAAAAAACAAACAAACAAAAGGTAAGAGGGAAAGAGAAAAGCCCAAGATGTCCCTGTGATAGGTCAATTCTCACAAAAAAACAAAACATAAAACAAACAAACGCCACCTCCTTCACCTCCTCATTCCATGACCTCGCCGGGGGCCACGGTGACCAGCTGTAATGGGATCTCCTGGTTGCTCACGAGGTCGTGGGTGGTGGTCTGGAGGATGAGCGTGGTGCCGTCGGCGGTGATGACGGTGTCGGTGGTGGTGGTGGTGGGCGGAGACGCGGAGGAAACGCCCTTTTTGTTCTGGTGAGTCTTTATGTGCTTGGCCAGGTGGTCGCTTCGCATGAACCTCTTGGAGCACTCGGTGCACACGAACTTCTTCTCTCCTGTGAAGAGACGCCGAACACGCGGGTCAGACGGCGGAACCGTCGCCGGGGCGCCACCATCCAATCGGTTTTTAAACGGGCTCCAGAGGAGGCGTGAAAGTACGTGCAGAAAGCGAGGAAAACTTCACCGCGCCTGCGTTTTACGCGTTCGCCACTAACTGCTCAGCCTTTAGGCTCTTTCTCAGGCGACCTGAAATCGGACACCCGCCCGCGCCCCGCCTCACCCGTGTGTGTCCGCCGGTGTCTCTGCAGCTCGTCGCTCCGGGTGAACCTCTTCCCGCAGTACATCCAGTTGCAGACGAAAGGTCTCTCTCCGCTGTGCCAGCGCAAGTGGGCTCGGAGGTGAGACGTCTTCCCGTAGACTTTGCCGCAGCCGACGATATGGCAAATGTGCTGCTTCTTCTTCCCCATGCCCGAACCTCTGCGAAACAAATGGGGGGGGGGGATGGAAAAGAAATGATGTTAACATAAGAATCAAAGCAAATAACGCAAGGAATAAGAACCAGCAACAAAAAAAAATGACAGAATGAAATCAGTTCAAAATGGTAATAGTAGTAGGATCATCAGGTTTAGCTTTAGTGTCATAGTTCCTAACCCTAACCCCCCCCCCCACCTTCCGCCGGACTCCTTGCAGTTGGGGCAGGTGCAGGCGACTCTCCGGAGCCTCTTGCCCTCGCCGCTCGCCGTCTCCATGTCTTCCTCTCCCATCTGAACGCGTAGGTTGTTCAGGTCACTGGGGTTGAGCGTGGAGTCGCCGCTGAGCTGCCACTCCTCAGAGTCGGGCTCTTCTTTGATTTGAATACCTGAGCCGAGGAGGAAGCAGCAGACTTAGGAGCTCTTCCACTCATTTAACACAAAACAATGGAAGATTTGCTCACAAGTAAGAAGAGCCGTGCGTGAGGATGCATTCAGGCGGTGCTCACCAATTGGGCTGTTTGTGTCCTCTCCTTGTGTGTACTGGATTCCAGAGTTCACAGTAACTGTTTGCAGGTTGGGCAGGCTGACCTGACCCGTCTGGCCCAGAGGGAGGGTCTGCACCGGGGCTAAAGTCAGTTGCTGGGCCTGCCCCTGTCCCTGGGGCAACTGGAGCCCCTGGAGTGACTGGACACCCTGAACCTAGAGATGCAATATGGATTATTATTCTACCCATTGGAAGCTGGCTCTTTTGCCCCGTCTGCTCCTTGGGGGGGTGGGGGGGGGGGGTACCTGGAAGGTCTGCCACTGGATCTGTCCGGTTGCAGTGACGGTCTGGGCCTGGATGAGGAACGTCCCCGGGTTGACCAGCTGTACGCTCTGTAGCGTCTGACCTGCTGCGTTCAGGTCTTGACCCTGAGCGTCCCCAGAGAGCTGCAGGATAGGCTGGGAGAGCGCGGTGGAGTTCGACGATGAGACCTGCAACGTAATAAAAATGTAGAATATATATTGTAACATGAGATAATAACTTTGCACGTTTAAAAGCATTTTTAACTGGTCGTGGGATGCAGAACATTTTGAAATACGTCACAAAACAAGCATGACAAGCAAATCTGGACATTTATTTGAGGCCAGCATGAAGAACATTTCAGCAGCGATATAGAAAATAAAATGCGTTTCCCCGTCTTCCAGATTAAATTGTCCTGCCCCCGGCCACACGTACACACTCTGACCTGGATTTGCTGCAGGTGGTTGTGGGAGTTGAAGTTTGCCGAGGAGGAGGGGTCAGCCACGCCTGCAGACACAGCGGTAGCTTGGGTCAGCACCCCGGTGCCGTCGATGGTCTCGGGGAAGGAGGAGGAATTGGTGGTGGTTGGCACGTAGAGTTCTGGATTGGCGCCGGCACCGCTCAGAGTCACCAGCTGCTGTTTGGTGCCGTGACCCTGACCCTGACCTTGACCCTCCAGCATCTGGCCGCTCATGATTAGCTGACCTTCAGACGTGATCCCCGTTGCAATGGGGACCGTCTGTGCTCCCGTAAACCCCAAAGACTCCAGATCCAAACTATTTATCGGGACAAACGTGATGTTGCCGGGTAGCCCCACGGGCACCGTGCCCGTGTACGCCGACCCCCCAGTTAGCTGGACGCCTTGACCCGCCTGCGTCAGGAGGTCCGTGGACGCGGTCGTGGCGCAGCTGATGCCGATGCTGCCATGGCAGCCGTCTTGTAGGAGCTGGATCTGCCCCGTGCCGTCGTCCAGTCCCTGCGTTGGGAATCCTGAAAGTGTCCCGTCGGCATTCTGGATTTGGGGGATGAGCTGGAAAAGAGGGCAATATGCGTTTTTACCAGGATCCCAGAGAACGTCCTCCGTCGCGTAAAGGTCTCCGTCTTTTTACCTGATACTGGATCCCCGACACGCCGTTGGCCGCGGCGTCATTCCCCGACGCCGTAACGTAGATCGGCTGGTTGGGGAGACCCCCGATGGGAAGCACGTACTGACCGTTGGACGTGACAATCCCCGAGTTTGGAATGTGAACAACTCCATGGTCTTCCTTCCCGGCTGAGACGGGAGTCAACACCTCCCATCGGTCCGAACCCGTCATCTGAATGGCCGACATGTCGGTCGTCTGGGAGCGAGACTTACACTCAGATTAACAAGAACGGACATTTCTGCACAGGTTTACGTTAGATCACAGGAAAGGGAACCAAGTCTTTCCGTGGGGGGGGGGGGGGGCTGCCCTCTTACCAGAAGGTCGGTGGCTCAAGCCCCAGCTCAGTCTACATGAAAAAAAAGGGGCAACACACTGAACCCCAATTTGGTACCTTAAGCGCTAACCGCTGCTCCTCAGACGCGGGTAAAAACCAGAGAACATTTTTGGTGATTGTATACGACAAATGAAGCTTCTTAAATATTATGCAAATAATATATATATATATGTATAATTTTGCAAATGTTTATACTGTTCTAATAATGATATCGTGTTAGACAGGATGTTTCACTGTACTTGTACTGTAATACATGCTACTGTTTCACTGTACTTGTACTGTCATACATACCACTAATAAATATATTCATCATCATCATATTAATAATAAAGAGAATATGTCGTAGGCCGGATTTGTGCAGAGGCGAAAGGTGGAAGACGCTACGAGCATAAACGCAACCACCCACGCAGTGAAGAGAACCGGCTCGGGAACCCACGGGGCGTGGGGGGATGGGCGGCTATTATAAGAGCTCCGATTTGATTATGGACGCTTCCCTGACAAACATTATCAAAGCAAGCAACCTCCCAGCCGAAGGGACGCCGGCTATCTCCGAGCGAGCCGGCCCGAGTGACTGACTCCAGCGTCCTACCCACTATGGGCGGGTTTTACCGGGGTAAAGTGGGTGGCCGTTATTGAGGGGAACACAGGAAGTGTACGGCTTTCACCCCATGCCATCAAAATTTTAAAACGTCTGAACTTCACGCTCTCAAAAACATAACCGGCAATTGGAACGAAGGGGGAAAAATGACGAGCTAGAAAATGTCGGATACCTGCGTTTCCGCCGCGCTGCCGGGTTGCAGAAACTCGCTTTGACTGCTGTCCACGTCCGCGGACGCCATTTCTCCTTGTTTCAGAGGCTGCTTTGGTGCTAGCAGGGAGAGAGGGGGAAACTCAGCAAAACTCTGTAATCGTCGACTCCGGCCTCGCAAAGCATCCCCACTCTCCAGTCCGAAGGGCGCAGACCTCGATTTTCAACTTTGCAGCGAAGATTCAAAGGGAATTTCGCCCGGATTGGTTGTTTACTTTAAACTCCGTGGCTAGCCAGCTAGCTCTGCTGGCTAACCACATCTAGCTAGTTAGCAACAGAGCAAAAGCTATAAAGACGCAGCTTGCTTCGCTGTAAACTCACAAACTCACCGATTAGTTGCACGCTTCGATGCGGTAAATGTTTACGTACCAGTCATAGTGTGAATGGTAGTAACGGGAAGGATTATTTAATCAACTAAACTCCAAACATGATTATTTTATCAAAGGCGGGCTAGTGTTGATCGGTGAATTCGGGTCGATTTTTTTTTTTCTATTTTGATTGACGGTGCGGGAAACACAAAAAGGTGGGACTAACAAGCGTGACTGTCGAATTTGCGTCACATTACAGGATGTCCCGCCCTTCTTCTCTAGGACGATTGGCTAATCAGATAGTTGGGCGAACGTCATTGGATAACACAAATGGCAATATTTTTTTTATAGTACGTATGTTTCCTGTTTGGTATTGAGAAACAAGAGATGGAATGCAGCTCTTTTTTATCAACCGCGATACCGAGGAAGTGGTTGTTTTTAACAATGTTATATACTTAATGTTTTCCTTTTAATGTCCCATGAGGATATATATCTTAAACATTAGATGTTATAAACAAATGTAGACCTCTGAAAAAGGAGAACTCGGTTCACTGGGAGTTATGCTAGTCTTTAATTGGGCTATGAAATATATTTATCCTTATGCTGCACTGTCTGACTGTAAATGTTGAAATGGAAAATAAATCTCCTTTTGGACAACCAAGTCTTGCATGTCTTTCCGCCATTACAGTAGACTGGCAATAGGGTTTACTTTTTAAATTACGGACTGCGTAAAGGTCCACTATTAAAACTTAATAGTTTGCAACCTCAAATGGCAGTTGAAATAATTATTGTGTTGATTGGATGGAAATGCATATTTTGACACCTACATTCACATGAACTACAATTCATATCGCATGTTCACAAACACTTTGTGGCTTTAGCTTTGCACTTTTCCCACTAATGCCTCATTTAATAGCAAACAGAGTACCGTAGTTCCATTTGTAATGGCTTGAATATCAGCTTTCAAGTGACACATCATTATCACAGCAATACAATCCAGGATTTGCAAGGAAAACTAACACACAAAGCATCAATACTTATGTTTCCATTGGTTTATATGACATTTTATTGTCTTTTAGTTTAACACGGTTTATATTTTAAGCCACGAGCTGGCAAGACGCTTGAGGGGATTTGTCAAAAAAAGAACCTGGAAAATAGACATTCACACAGCAAAGAAATGTGAAACAAGCTGGACCAGACTCAATGACCCACAAAGCTTTGTCCTGGTGGAAGAGGAGTTCACCGTGTGGGGGGTGTAGTTTTTAATCAACCAACTCAAAAGTGTTAAACCTCTCAAATGTGGTGTGAGCAGGCATTTTAAAAAGATGCCAACATCATCCCACTCAGAACGGAGCACAGTACAGGCCCAAATGTAACGTGGAGCGCTGGTTTTCATTTTCTCTTACTTTTGAACACAGCAACAGTCAAACATTTACAGACTGCAAATTTTGGCGTTATTGAACGTTTCTGGTGTTGTGAATTTATTGATGCTGCATATTGATCTCATTCATGGCAGCACTGTTTGCTTTACAGACTGACCACACCTATAATTGCAAGGAAGCATTGTCAGTGTGGAGCGTGCAAATCAATCAGCAGCCATCATAACAGCAACTGTCAAGTAATAACAAGTAATAACAACGCAACCTGTTATTACTCTGACGAATGAAAGATGACGTCAAAAAAGATTAAAAGTTTCATGCATATTAAAAGTGGACAGTGTCAACATAAAGTTCAAAACAATATGCAGTTCGCTGTCTTTTTGTCTCCCATTAGGCTATTTCACATAAAGTCAAAGATAATTCTGACTTCAGTTCTGACTGTTTAAGTCACAGCTGGAGTACAGCAGTTCAAAAATGTTTGAGTGTTCTCATTTCACTCTCAGAATATTACTCGGGTATGAATGCATGATCATCGTGTACAAGAAGATTATTATAGAATCATTTTAATGGATTCTGGTCCGGGACAGCGAGAGAGGTCAACCAGGACTTCTGAATTCAAAAGAGAGCTATGAAAACCAGGGCCGCACTAAACTGTATTGTGAGTTCTGTTTTGTTCAGAATTGTGTGGTCTCATTTCTTTTTAGGTGCATTGGGCGTGTTAAATTTGAAAAAGATGATGTCTCCATCCTCGACGATGTAGTTCCTGCCCTGTTGCCTGTATTTCCCAGCAGCCTACAAAAGAGGGAATGTAAATAAAGAGGACGTGTTTAAAAAGCATTCGGGGACAATTACCGTGTTTATATGAAGCACGCACCTTGGCGGCACTTTCACTACCCTCCTCTTTGAAGTCAGCGTACTTCATGACTTCGGCCATGATGAAACCTTTCTCGAAGTCGGTGTGGATTTTTCCTGCGGCTTGAGGAGCCTTGGTGCCTTTCTGTTGGAGGAACAATACAGGAAAAATGGCAAAAACATAATTGAAAATATGTCAAAGCCAACGGCAACATATCTAAATATATTGTCCCCTAAAGAGCAAGAATAAACGGAGAATGTGGTGTATGCTTGAAAGAAATGAGGCACGAGTGGCACTGTCAAACAAAAGCAACACACACTCACCCTGAGGGTCCATGCTCGCACCTCATCTGGCCCTGCTGTGAAGAAGTATTCCAGCTGTAGTGCTGCATAGCCGGCCTTTATTATTTTGGTTAGAGCACTGGGAACAAACAAAATGAATGTGAAACTCCAAGCTAAGAAACCCAAAGCCTGGTTTGTGCGCAGCTCCTTAATAATACACACATTTAACCTACAGTGCCAACGTATGAAGGATATTTCCCACGGCTACGCCGGTTAAACCGGTTCTTTAAATATTTTTGCTCAGCTGTGTTTCAAACTCACCTTTGCGTCTTCTGCTCCTCACAGTACTTTCTTCTCTCCTCCTCGCCCTCCATGTCCAGCAGTTTAGACTCAAGAGCTCCACTTACGGGAATCACCAGAGCACCGGGATCGTGGGCATCTACCCACTCCTTGATTTTTGCCAACCTGGAAAAGCGTGCATGCAGATAAATTATTTTGAAGCGGCTGCATGAGATCAGATATGTTCCACCAAAAGCAAACATACCACTTGTTCTTTTTCCTGATGTAATCCTTCTCTGATAGATTAACCAGGTAGATCATGGGCTTGGATGTCAGCAGCAGGTATTTGTTCAACACCTCGATCTGCAGATGAGATGGAACAGTTGAGTCCACTGGCTCTACTGAGATGATGCAACGGTGACCGAACAGAATGACCCAATCCATCAAAAGAAAAAACACATGTGAAGAAATCACTCTGTCTATAGTGAGAAACTATTAATAAAAAAGACACTACATCCTTTAATATCATGTTAATACATCCGTTTAAAAATATTACAGTAAACACAGACTAACAAACAATTAATCAGCCTTCATTACCTCCTTGTCGTTCCAGTCGTGGTAAAATCTGATATGTTTCTTCTCTTCCTGGATCCAGTTCTTGATCTTCAAAATGATGTCCTAAAGCAAAAAGCAGTCTGTATTTAGATCCCAGTTGGTGTCCAAAGGCCAAAATATAGTTACCGGTACACACACACAAAAAAAAAAGCAGCTTTACGCACATATTCAGGTTTGAGCTTTTTGTCACTTCCCCTAACGGCAGTCTTCTCCAGTTTGTCAATGATTGGACCGATCATTTCCTCGTCTTTTAGTCGCAGCTCCTCGTGGATGATCTCTATGTCCCTCACTGGGTCAACGTTACCCTCCACATGGACAATATCCTCATCGTCAAAAGCACCTAAAGAACAAGAGTATTGACAGAAGTACTCAGTTGGTTACAAACATTTACACATTCTGAAACCTGAAGGCCATTCATTACTACAACAAAAAAGTTGATTTAATTCATCAACAAATATTTTGCACCGTGCTAAATCCAAAGTAGAATATTCCAAAAAATAGGTCATTTCAGACCAGTCTGAATAAATAAAAATATGTTATAAATATTCTCTACTTCTAAAGACAGACATTATTTGGGTTAGTAATGGCTCTTAACTTGACCCCCAGCACCTTTCCACTCTACGTACGACAAGACAGCAGAAATGACGACTCACGAGTCATATGGAAGATGCCGTCACAGGCACTGATGTGAGAGAGAAAGGCATTTCCAAGCCCTTGTCCTGAGTGGGCTCCCTTCACCAGACCAGCAATGTCCACAACATTGAGAAAAGCTGGAACCTTACTGAAGAGCCAGAAAAGGATTCAGCGAAACAGAAATCCATGGACGTCGAACAAATGACAACTGGCCGTCAGGAGACGCTGACGCGACACACACCTGACTGGTTTGTGGTACTGGCAGAGATAATCAAAGCGCTCATCGGGCACAGGCACCCTGCTCTCATTTGGGTCGATCGTGCAGAATGGGAAGTTCTCTGCAGCCGCTTGGCTTTTGGTCAGCACGTTGAAAAAGGTGGATTTCCTGTGGTAGACGAGGTTGGGATCATGTCAGCAGCGGTGGAAACTCTGAATGCTGAATCAAACAACTCGTGCAACATTCATGCTTTTCCGTTTAATTACAACCTGCACATACCCAATATTTGGCAATCCCACAATTCCTATTTTCAGAGAGGATCCAAATCGTCCAATTAATGGAGCCTGTTTTGGGGCTTCTCCCTTTTTGGGGGGCATCTGGGGGATTTTCAACAAGTTAAAAAAAAAAGTTTCAGCAACAAAAGCATCTCAAAACGCCACTAAGAAACGTGCAGACAGGGTCCAGTCATATGCTCATCCAATGCTAGCTTTAGCTAACAGCTGAAAACACTCCTTGCTTCTTGTTAGCTAGCCTAGAATACATAAACAGATACTAATATCAACATTTTCTACCCTCAATAAATATTAAAATCAACCGCGTTTAGAAGGCGGCTCTTTCCGCACCTTTTACGCCTTTTTGCTGACAGTCTACGTGGTGTTTCAACCCGCAGAAATCTGCTCTCACCAGCCACTCCGGGGGGAAAGGCAAGTTTGACACCAACCCGGAAGTATTTTGATATTAACCGTGAGCCCTTCCGGTGTGAGTCCACGAGTGGACCGGATGCGTTTAGCAACATTTATACTTAATTTAGCAAATGTTAAGTTATACGTTTACAGTACTGCTTAAGAATGTATGTTTATTCTTGAATTTGGAAACAGTGGTTCAAACAACATCCCTTCACTGTTCAAAATTGTACAAATTTGGTCAAATTATTATTTATTTTCTATCTCAGGCTGTCCTACGCAACAGTTACCCCAAAAATAATGCTTAATGGGGGCGGATTGACCATTAGGCGTCAGACCTGTATAGTCCGTAACAGTCTATAACAACGCAATTAGATATGAAAACCTTGGATCTGTGACGATTACTGAAAAATCACAAACAAATGCTTCCATTAAGTCCAAACAAGTGTTGAAAATCACAGATGTTTGATGCCACCTAATACAATAACCGGAAGTCCCATGTCTAAAACTATTAAAGCAGACTTTTACAAACTTCCCATGTACAGTAATACTTTATTGCTTATACATGACCAAAGAAGTTGCTTCCATCAGAAAGAAAAAAAACAAGCATGGTAATATTTCAGACTACAAACTCAGTTTACCGTAAATCAAAGCAAATTCAAAAAGGAAAATAGGAAATTGCAACGATTGCCACAGTAGTCTGTCCAGCATATAAAACCGGTTGAATAACCACCACCAAACAGGTTGGATTTTGGACTTAGTCGTAATTTGCTAGAGCAACCCAGAATTACATTTTATAACAGGATAAAAGCCAGCCAACAATACTTACATTTGTCTAAATCCAGAAAATTGTCCATTTCTGCTTGAAGTTTTTGCAGTTAAAAATTTTGAGCAAAATATCTTATTTCACAAGATCCCCTACAAATTGGTAATGATTAACTCTTCACAGACACTGCACTTCTCAAGGCTGGATTTTTACAAACAAACTGTAATCAAACAAACATACAAATCCACAGCTTCCATTACATATAAAAACATTTATTTTTCCTAAATGCATTATTTTCTGGTGGACTCAAGGAAATGTAACATTGTTGGTGTATTTCTTAAAACCTTTATTTTTGTAAAAGAACTCAATTCATGAACAAAAAGACAAAAGCAGCCAAGCAACAGCACTGAATTTGTACTCGACTCTTCTCTCGCTGCTCAGTAGTGGCCTGTGAAAAGAATTACAGGACAGCGTCAAATTAACAACACTTAAGTTTGGTATGTGAGAATGTTACACAATTCTTAGGCAAACAAATATAGCAACGCTTGCGGTGTAATGATTGAAATGTGTAAACATACGTGGCGAGTAGGACCGTGAGCGGGATCGAGAGCGGTACCCTCGGTTATAATAAGGAGATGGCGACCTGCGTCTGTAGGAGGAAAAACCAAACACTGAACTGGAAGCCTTTGATGTTGCATGTCGTCAGGGTTAATCACATTCCTCAGAGTCCTAAAATCTACAAGCTAAATTATGCATTACACTTTAAAAGGCCATCTTACTTTCTGACAGTTACTCCTGAGCTTCAGATAAAGGAAATCACCTGTATGATCTGTATTCTCGGTCGTCATAGCGATCATAGTCTCGCTCATAACCCCGGTCATAGCCTCTGTCGTAGCCCCTGTCGTAATCTCTTGAGTTGCGCCGTGACGAGCCACCGCAACTACTGCTACCTCCACCGCCGCCGCCGCTGCTGCTGCTGCCCCCGCCGCCACTATAAAAAATACAGAATAAAGTTAAGTGACACCTCAGAATATAACAGCCCCAGCAAGTTCAGGAAAATGTCCCCGTTATACAATATAAAAGGTGGTCCAGGTCCAAAAACTCACTATGTTGGGCGCCCCATGTATATTCCAGGAGTGGGAGTGTGGGCTCGTTTCGTAATGGAGAAATCGACACGGATCCTTCTTCCATCAAGTTCCATTCCGTTAGCACGCTCCTTAGCCTTGAACCCATAACAGGTTTAGATGGCAGCCACAGTTTCATTCATGCAACACATCCCATTAACATTTAGCTTTTATTTGGCATCGTTAAAAAAAATAGCTGCCTGTGTGTCTTGATAACAAGTTTTAAAATACACATTGCGTCTCATCTTTACCTCTTTAGAGTCCTCAGAGTTTTCAAAGTAGACAAAAGCGAAGCCTCTTGAGCGACGCGACTGCTGGTCGTACACAATGTTGACGTTACTCAAGGGGCCATATTTAGAGAAGACGTCCCTGAGGTCCCTCTCAGTGGTGTACAGACTCAGTCCGAACACACCCACACAGCAGTTGGGGTCTGGGTTGGCCTGTGAGAATGAAAAGAGGAACGTAAATCCCTCGTCTGTGACCTCCTAGATTTTGATCGGGATCGTTAGATCAATAGAACACATGCCCGGTTTCCAATGTGTCTGCGGCGGTTTGACATGGGGGAGCGGCTGTGGCTCCTCCTTCGGCGCCAGCTACGAGACCGGCTCCTGGAGTGCCGGCGATGGGAGCGGGAACGAGAACGAGAGTAGTGCCTGCGCGAGCTTCGGTGGGAACGGGACCTGATGACAGAAGTTAAGTCTGAGTCTGAAACGCATCTGTGTCACAGACACAGTTTAGTTCTTGAGCCTACGCTTTAGTATTAAACTTTAAAAACCATCACCTGTAAATGAGAAACGTGGGAAATCATCTTACCTGGATTTTGATCTGGAACGGGAACGAGACCGGGACCTGGAATGACGGGAGCCATCTTTAGACTGCACAGGAGACTGGCTGGTCGACCTCGCGGCTTGTCGGGGGGACGCGCTCCTCGAGCCATGCCGAGAGTCCTTGACAGATCAGATACGAAGGTAAGGAATCTTGTGAAGCAGAGCGTGCGACAAACAACAATGTCGGGCCAAAAGGTGACGCCGCCTTTAGAAAGTTGGTAGTATTTTTTTTTTTTACGTTTACAAGTTTTGAGACTTATATTTAAAAAAATATATTACCGGTATGCCAAGTCACACATTGCAACAAATATTATAGGTAGTATTAGTTTAAATGAAATAAGATTTCATAAAGATGTATGGAGATATATGCCAAATTATGCTCTTGTAATAGTGGGGGGAAAAAATTGTGCATGCTTAAGAGAAAGAAACAGGACGAAATAGAGTAATAACAGCAGGCTGATAGGAAATTACTCATACCCTGGTAAACTTCTGATCCTAACTTCATAACTTCATTACTTCAAAACAACCCTTCATTTCTTCTTTCTTCTGTTTGACATTATGACTTCTTTTTCCTCCTCTTCCCCCTTTTCCCATCTGCCATTACAACACTAGTAGTGGAGACAGATCTTGACCGCTTCTTTCAGCATCCAACACATTAGCATGCATCAACACCATCAGCTTCAAATATTAACAACTTCACATCTGAAACGTCTTCAGCCTTTTTCTTTCTTCCAACCTCAACCTTAACAAAGAACAAACAAGGATGATAGAGGCATGTTTTTGTAAGAACCAAGGTATTCAGAGAAAAACAGAGAAACCAGATCAACAACATCGATTAGCTGAATACATCTTTGAATTTTAGCTTGAGTGAGGGTGATTTGGTTCGAAGCTAATTGTCCGTAAATACAAAGACGGTACAATAATCAAAATTACAATAGATGTTTAAAATTAACCAGTATTTGAAGAGTTTAGCCAAATATAACCCGAAAAAAGTAAATTCGCGGTAGGCCGCAACCACATCTCGATTTCTTTGTCGGCCGCGTGTTAGGTTAGCTGACGATACGAGCATCGCTGCTTGCCGAGTTTGGTTCACTATAAACTTAAGACATAAATAGTATTTTAATCAAGAACTTGAAAATATATTAGTACATGGCGAACACAAATGTCGAAATATGTAAGCTTATTATCAAAATGTGCGGCCATTACGCTGCAGCTAAGTTTACTAGCTAATCTTAGCTAGCGCGCCGTCTGTCCACGTATTATTCTATTAATCACAACTCACCTGCTCCCTGAACTCTTTCTCGTTGTCGCTCATTATACTGAAACTAAACTGCAAATGTGTGTGAAGTCTGCGCTACACCGCCCGTAAAGGGTGATTTGACTTGGCCTAATGCTAAATTCAACGCTACGCTTCGAGCCACCCGAACGACAGCAAGGGCCTTCTGCTGCTAGTGCGTTCTTCTTCGTCCGTTAGAGAGGATGGCATTTAGCTTGTTGGCGCATTACCGCCACCTCCTGCTCTCAGCCAAAATAGCGTAATTACAACTAGTCATGAAATCAAAGCATATTTTTAACAAAGCAATAATCACAAAGACTATCCTTGTGATCTGTAATTATTGTGTTCTTCTGGATTTAAAATGACCAAATTAGTACTCTCCTGTTTGTAATCACTGATAGTATACCAGAGTACATCTAGAGTAGTAATAGTGCTATGAAAAATACTGATGTGTGGCATAATTGAGAAACACAGTTCACAGGACAAGTTGGGTTCTATCATTCCCTGTCCTGCTTGCAAAGTGCCTTGTGATCAACTTTGCTATGATCTGGCATTATATAAATAAAAATGAATTGATTTGAAATGCTCCACACACAGTAAACAAAATTCAAATAAAAAAAAAGAAATACTTTATTACAGAGGAAAAAAGAAATCCACTTTTTTAAAACATGAACTCAAACATGCAGCTGCGTACAGTAGTTTAGATTGTGTACGTGTGAATCAGTCTCATAGCCCTAAATCAACTTTTGCAGTATGTTCATGGATTCAGATATAATGGCATCTTATGTTACACATTAAGCAACGATTAATGCTTAAGCAGGAAAAACTAAAAAATGAATCACATCTACATACATATATACACAAATACCTTTTCATTCAGTCACATCATAAATAGCAAAACAAATGCACCAAACACTCATCCATGCATTTCTGTTCAGAAAAAATACTGCAGAGATTTTTTTTTAAATCTCTATTTCTTCAAGAGACTGAATGTGACTCTAAATAAATATTAGTTGCTGTTCATTGTGTGCGTCATAACCGAAAGGTAAACAGCAAAATGACACACAAAAATGAATGACTTGCAACAGTCCATTTCCATGAGGAAATTATTTAGAGTTGTATGAGACAATGAAAAAGCTCTAAGATGAAATCAGTGTCAAAGGACTGAAGGCACTGCAGGCAGAACTTCAAATTCAAAATCTATATATAAAAAAAAAAAAACGCAAAGCCATTTCAGTCAGTAGTGCCATAGCTTGTGTAAGACTTACACTTATCACATCATAACATCTCAAAAACTAATCAGACTTAACAAAAAGTCCTTAAACAATATCATCAACTAGTGTTAAGACTTGTGTTATGAGTTGACTTATGAGTTCTTCAGTCAAGAATATCTGGACTGCGTTTCAGTCCAGATATTCTATATGCAGTCAGTAAAGTCCATCTTTGGCCCACATATTCCCTTTCCTTCCCAATACAAATGTTTGATGGGGCACTAATTGAGATTCTTGTGTCCCTCTATAGCAGCTTCTGATTGAGGATTTCCCAGATCATTAACTTCCTGAAGAGAGGCATGTGGCACTGCAGAGAAAGAGACAAATACTTTGTTTAGCCGTTATTTTTAAAATAACGCACACAAAAAACAAGAAAAAGCCATCACATACCTGCTTAAAGGTGAGAGGCCTTCCTTTAGCGATATAGTCAGCATATTTACAGGCAAAAACACCACAATCACTACCATTGCTCTGCTGGGGAATCTCCTACAGAAACATGAGCAGTTAGGAATGCGTTTTTCACACAGTCCAAATGAAAATATCAGTTTTAGTGACACAGCGGTTATTTTTGTTTAACTTACAGTAACCCTCGTACTTCCGACGGCCCACCTGAAGCCGTCGAGCTCTCTGCCTCTCTTTATTTTGTGCTCCTCTTGAAGGTAGAGTCTGAAATTTTAGTGCAACGATGTCGTTAACTGTGAGAATACAGGTCAACACATGGAAAAATAATATACAGCAGCCAAATAGCTGAATCTTAACGGTATAATGAAAACTCACAGTAAAACGCTACATATGTCGTCGTGTCTCCGGCCCATGGAGTCGTAGGACTTCACCGTCTTTGACTTGAAATCAATCACCTGGAATGAGAATGTCGGTCAGAGAAAAAACAATTAAAATATAAAGTAGGCCCATTTTTCACGGATAGAATTACTGTAGTCGATAATAAATTACCAAAAGCAACATCTGTTGATCACATACTGAAGAAGATGAATGTGACAGACCAACAAATAATATATCTACAGTTGTTGTGTGTGTGTGTGTGTGCGTGTGACTCACAGCCATTGCCCAGTGGACGCCCAGATGAAGAGGGACCAGGATGAGGTCGTACAGGAAAAGGTCAACGGCTTTGGTCCAGCGCCTCACGGCAGCGTGACCGCCTTCCTGCACGCCTCCGCCGCTCCGCAGCTTTGGGAAGAAGAAGGTGCTGAACGAGTAGACTTTTAGCGCCGCTGCGCCACCGGAGCTCCGCTCCATGACCAGGTTAAGGTAGAAGTTAATAATCTTTGTGAGAGGAAACAGGAGAGACACAGTTCATTCAAGATGCATTACGTTGATACATATACCGATTTGATTACTCCACACTGCGCACATACCTCGTCGTTTAGCCAGCTTCCTTCCCGCAGGGTGGACAGGTCTCTCTGCGTGATGCGTAGTTTGAAAGCCGCGCTCAGAACCAGGTTCGGATCACTCTGACTCAGAGCACAACTCACCTCGGCTGCCATTTCCTGCACGCAAAGAACAAATGCATGCAGTAAGATAAAAAGCTTCCTTCAACACAGCTCACTCATGATAGCCCCACCTTTGTCAGCCAAGGTATGTCTTCATTGCTGTATCTTGTGCGTGTTGATTGTACGCCTGTAAGACTGACCGCAGGGCTTTCTCTATCCTCCAGACTGAGGCGAGTAGCTACTTCTGTCGAAAGGTCCAGATCCGTCACCGGTCGCTGCTGTAAAACAGGTTGACGGAAGTAATACATTTGAGTCTCGACGCGTAATTATACCTCAACAGGTGCTTCGACTTGCCGTGACAGAAAGAGAAATCCACACCTTTGCACATCTGGCAGGCTGCGTGTCCTCGAAGGTTCCACTGAAAGTCTTACCAAATGTCAAGCTAGCCCTCCTGGAGACGAAACGCATCGGAGCAAATGATCAGAACTCATCAATATAGATCACAGACACCCACACAACACGTGAACACTACCGACCTGTCCTTCACTACGGGTCCATGCTTCCATGTAAACACACTTGAAGAAGCTGTGCAAAACGGGATGCATCCATTGAGCGATTTAGAAACATTAAAACATGTTTACGGAATGCTTGTCAGCCCAGATGATTTATCGGACTCTGTAATATAAAAGCTCTTTATGCATCCAGGTGAACTACCTGTGTATCCAATCTTTCTGGGCACTGTTTCAGAAGCTCTTTTGGGACCACAATGTAATGAAGGCTCGCTGGGAGAAAACAGGAGAAAAGGATCAGCTCGTGTCCCAAAGGGCGGATTGTTAAATGGATTTTGATTCTACTTCTACTCACTCTTGCGGTTTTGTTTGGTTGAAAGGTAATGGTTGGCTTTTGCTGTATTTCTCTCTCACCATCTCGAACAATCGCCTATAGTGCTCCTTATTATTCTGCTTTATAGCCTAAAGGGAAAAACCAAAGCACATGATTACTGAGCCAAATGGTGCACAGTCTAATAAGAGAAGAATTAGAAGTGTGTTCAGTTTATTGACATGGTAAATAAAACTATAATAAATATAATAGGCGCTCTGAATATACCAAATTCAGTAACACAAGAAATTAAACACCATCACTTACAGAATCTGTTGACCAGCCTGCAAAAGGTAAATTTAAGATATTCTATTTCCCCTGTAGATATGCTTAAAACATTATTGGTTTTGGAACTCTCAAATATTGATATCAGTGAGAGCCTCAAAAAACTAATATCAGTTGGACTTAACATAATTATCAGATTTCTTATCTCTCCTTAAAGCATCAGGGGATTGAAAGACTCCCTGTCAAATTCATAAATATGATGTAAATGCATAATAACATGATACGTTATTAAAAAGTAAATACATAAAGACTCTAACATAATTATTCTACCTCTTCCACTGTGAGATTGGGTTTATAGCAGCGGCTATGTCCGAAGACGTGGCATGCCGTATCAACGTTACTGGTTCCCATCCTCAGAGTCGGTCTGGAGGGCAGCAGCTGGAGAGAACCTCTCTTCTCCCTGTCCTTCCCTCTGTCAGGGATCCCTCCAGGCAGCCCTGCTCTGCTGGATTCAAAAGGTTTAGGTAAACTAAGAGGGGAACACTGTCAATCAGCGATAATACCGAATTATGCAGCTCCAGAGGTGTATTTACAGTAAATAGGGATGACTGTGCCATGACAGTGGCCTACTTGCCTGTGTTTCCTCATTAAAGTAGGAGAGGCGCTCTGGAAGGGATTCTTCCCAACCCTCTCGTTCAATCCACCCATTGGTTTACCTGTGGAGCGATAACACAGTCAGTCAAATGCTACTGAGGATAAGGACCGTACAGGACTAATAATCCCAACTGCTGGTCTCACTTACTCATTCTCCACTCAGTACTGTTCAGCCACGAGGTGTGCAGCTCATCTATTCCCATCAGGGTCACCGGCTGCACCAACGGAGGAGGTGAAAGGTCATTTAAGTTGAATACAAAAATAAATGAGACGCCCGACTTGACAAATCTGCTTTAATATTGCAATTCAGACTGTGACATTGACATGTGTCCTGATAAACGCGTTGATCCACTCGGTCACCGCTCACGTTATCATAATAATTTATATGCCTTGTTTTACACATAGGATTCAAAAACGTGTTAGTTTTGCAGGCAGATTAACGGCATAAGCGAGTAAAAAAAATGCATTTATTTATGAATGGCGCACAAACCTGCGTCTCTTCATAATCCCCGGGCCGTTCAGATATAGTCGTCAGCGGTTTCCGGCGCATGAGCAGACCTGCTACCCGAACCGCAGTCTTCTTTACAAAGCTTAGAACCACATCTGAAACACAGGAGGCAAATGTCAACAGCTGTCTTTATTTGGAATTAACAGCAGCATTTGTTTATTTTATTTTTAAACAAACCCCTTCTGCGTCTTTTCACCTCCACCGGGTCACTGTGGGAAACACCGTCTGCAACATCGACACTGTAAAAGTAAAAAAAAACAACAACAATCAAACATTAATACATTTCCCAACACCATAATATCAGCAAATTGAAGGCAGACTTATTGACCGATTGCTGTCCTGTTTAACCAAAGGACACACCTGTGTAACTCAGGGACAGTTCATTGAACGTATTAGCCATTAGCCTAAGCATAATACAGCACAGGGACCGATTGAAGCGTTAACCGACCTCTGGTAGTTCCGTTTAGCCGGTCTGTTGTGGTTCTGTTCCCCCGCTAACACGCCAGGTCGCGGGTACACCTCCTCGCTAACGTTATCTCTCCTGGGCCACTCGGTGGGATTTTGCCCATGAACGGGCTCAAATAGCGACGAAATTCCGTCAACGATCCATCCATACATCCCAGACACATACGATAAAATTCTACCGAACTCTTTGAAGTGTGCCAGGACTATTTCAACAGCGATAAAACAAAATACTACGATCCTCGACGCTGTCAGCAGCTGACTTAGCTTAGCTGTTAGCAGAACTGTACAGAAACGCGAAAGATATGCGTCATTCTACGCGTCAGTGACGGATCAGACGCCCATTGGTTGCTGAGCGGAGTGACGGATCAGCAACCAATGGTCGTCTGATCCGTCAATGACGCGCTCAGCAACCAATGGGCGTCTGATCCGTCACTGCGCTCAGCAACCAATGGTTGTCTGATGCGTCTCTGACGCCACTGACGGATCAGACGACCATTGGCTGCTGAGCGCAGTGACGGATCAGACGACCATTGGCCGCTGAGCAGAGTGACGGATCAGCAACCAATGGTCGTCTGATCCGTCAATGACGCGCTCAGCAACCAATGGGCGTCTGATCCGTCAGTGACGTCAGTGACGGATCAGACGACCATTGGTTGCTGAGCGCAGTGACGGATCAGACGCCCATTGGTTGCTGTGCTGCTGACGTAAACTCTGGTTTCAGGTCCCAGATACAAGACAACGGATGCACGCGACGAAAACTTTTAAATACTTTTTACTTTACTCTTTAACTAATGGCGAATATAATAATAAAAATAATAATAATAATAATATAATGCACATTTAGTGCTTTTTTTTAAAAATAGCTTCTTTGCCGAGATTGTAAAACCAGATTATAATCATGTAAATAATAGAATAACAAAGGACAACTTTATGGAGTCCGAATAGTAATTCATAATTACTATAGTCATGGCAGTAATTAAGCTGCTCCATTAAAGCAAAAATAAAAAACCCAAAACAAAGCTGGATTTGAGTCTAGAATGTAATGCTGAATCCTAACGCCAATTGTTTGGTTCCTGTGCGAGCGACCTCTATAATCATCCTTTTCTTGCCTGATATTACTTTTAATGAGGTATATTGTGTGTTATGTTTAGTCCAGTTATATTATTTTACAGCAACTGGCAACAAGATATAGAGTACAGTGTGGCTATGCTGTATGTGCTTGAATTAATAAACAGCATTAAAATTAAAGACTGTAGTTTGGACTTCCTTTTTAAGAATTTTCATTATTAAAGTCTGACATCTCACAGTAAGTGTGAATTTTAAAAGCTTCCACAAAGACAGACTGGATTTCAATCACACAATTGAAATATTTATCAACTTTATGGCAGAAACAGATAATATAAAAAGCACATGTTCACATTTATGTAATTATTCGCTCAATGGCTGGTTTGAAGTGCAAATTTGGACACATCAGTCCTATTTACATACAATTACACTAAAGGGTATAAAACAGTTAGGATAAAAACTTTACCCATTCATTTAAAGAAGTCATTAAAAACATTTGCTCTGGCAACAATTCAACAGTAGCCTTCAAAATACTAGTATACTACCACTACTACTGAGTACATAGAATACAAACATTTGAAACAACTCAAAAATAATTTGTTATGTAAAAAATAATGTCCTCATATAATTCAACATGTGATGTATTCCTTTCTACACTAATGTAAGGCATGGACAGTTTCGTGACATGCAGGCTGGAGACATTCCTTCATTGGTCCAAGAGTTTCGGATCAGGCTGGAGAATGGACGGACCTGACGGGACACGAGTACACAAAACATCAGGCGACAATAAAGAATATTATTTATTTGATCACATTCAGACTGGCCAGCACAACACCTTCACCAGTGCATTTGAGAAAAGCTAAAAAGACAACGGTTTTTGCATCATTTGTGACTACTGCTCACTGTTGTCAAAGACCATAACACGTCAAGTAATAGTTAACACATTAGTCAATAACTCAAAGCCATTTCGGCAGCATATATCATCAACAAAACAAATATTCACATATAATCAATCAATCAATCGGAAAATGCTCCTGCAATTGAAATAAAATAAGTACAAATAGTTTCATGTTGGCAGAGCTGTGACAATCTGCTCTTTAAATGTCTTGCAGATGTTTTTCCATTGTGAGAAATTACCAGATCCATTACAAGATTATACTGATGGCTTTGTTTGTGGCAGTCCTTAAGATATAAATTAAATTATCAATTTACTAGATACCATTTCTTTAAGGCATTGCCTTTTCATTTTGGATACACTTTTTCAAGATTATGGCTGTCTGTTTAGGCTCTTCAAGCTTTTTCAGTACAGAATCATTACTCACAGCTAAAACTATTAGCAATAACTGGAGGACTAAAGTGTAATACATTTTAAAGCAAAGAATAACACCTGCAACTTTCTCTTTTTTTGTCGTCATGGAGGCATATGAATATAATTCGAAGGTACAGTTTGTATAGGTCTGGGCTGTTAAACAGTAAACAACAATTCCTAATAAATTAATTAAATGTCACTTGGACTAGAACAAGTGGCACAATATTGATGGATTAACCAAAATAAATTCAAGATGAGGACTGTCATACACACAATAGAATTATTCTTAATTGTAGGATTGAAATACGCATCTGGACCAGGATAATAGATAGGGAATGGACAAAAACATCTAGAATCTTAATGTTCATACTATTCTAATTTATCCCAAAGGTCCTGAATAATAGTAGGCAAAATCCCCAGATCCAGAACCAAGATAGTAGTAAAGTTATGCGTGTGCGATTTGCAAAGGTTCAGCTGTAACACGAATGAAGTACAGTTTATGTGGGGCAAGAAGGCCAAATGCAGGACCTTTATGTTCCTGACCAGAGTGTCCCCACCTCTCAACTAGTGCCCTCTCTGACACGTCGGTTCCCATCCTGACAAGTGCTGCTTTGTTATTTGGCGGCGCGAGTGTGTTATACTCACACTCATCTGGACCATTCAGGTAAAGGGGGGACAAGCAGCTCAGGTATAGCCACGTCCTATTCTCCTGCAGCCAGCGCTGCCGATAACCGATCATATCAGGAGAACAGGCCGACTGTATCCTCCTTTCCTCTTTAGGGGGTGAAGCTAAATGAGTCTTGCTTACTGGGTTAGGAGATGATAGAGCACACAGCTTTCATGGGATTTACAGTATTAACATGCTGCTTCCATGCAAGTGTTAGGCCAACCACCCCAAAAAAAATTAAGGGTCTAATATTGTGTGTTCTGATCTCAGGAACATCCAAAAATACATGAATTCAGTCCCGTGAAGCATCACCCAGTGCAAAAACGTCAGAATCCAAAAGGTTTTTAGAGAAGTCTGATAACCAGAATAATTTCCAGGATGAATGACAATGGCAGCCCTGCCTTTATTACTGTCTGCATGAAATCAACCAAGATCCGTTTCCAGTGTGCACCAAACCCCCAAATAAAGGTTTCTCCACCTCGGTGCGTTAAACTTCACCTTCCGCCTCGACATGCTCCACTTTCACCCCGTTCATACTTAATGCTGCTCACCAGTTGTGGCTCCCACCAACCGCTGCTGGACCTTCTCGAGATGGTGGATAAAGTCGGTGAGTGATCGCTCCTGATCCTGAGACATTCCCTCTGAACACCCCGAGGTTACACTGGCGCCCGAATGTGTCCTGTACAAAAAAAATAAAGCGCAGGTTTCGCAAAATCACATGAAATCCATTAAAACAATATTTCAAATTCTAATGTGAGCCTTCAGCTTCACATCTAAAGCTGAGAAAGAGTGGTTGAAGAGACGCACAGACCTTTTGTACAACCTAAAGGGTGATTTGATAGGCGGTACGAGGGCTGACACCGCACCTCTGTGGTCAACACTGCCATCTCTGTTCGGTGGCGAGTCAGAATTTAATATTGGCTGTTCTCTTAAAACTGCAACTTTCGGCCCTGCAAGAGACGCAACGATTAAAAACCCACTAAATCACATAATCAATGGGTAAACGGAACTGACCTAGACCATGACTACCGACAGTCCCAGGGACAGCCAATCTTCTGGTTGCCTTATTCCATTTCCTCATCAAGAACCTCATTCTGGAAAACAGTGTGTCATCATTTTGTTTTTCAATAATCAGGATGTAAGCCGAGACAAGTATTCACATCCTGGTATCCTCTCTACCTCGAGATGGCAATGACGACGTGTACAGCAGCCCTAAATCGTCCCAGGGGTCTGCGCTGGGAGGAGGACGGAATAGACGGCGACGCTCCCATTTGGGCTACGAGACGCAGTGCTGCTTGTTCACAATCTTGGAAACCTCCCAGGAGCAGCAGCAGGTAACGTTTCTGGTAAACCAGAGCTTTCCTGTAGCTCTCAGCACGTAGATAGCGCTCATGTAGACGCTGCACCTGCAGGCACAACACACGTTTACACAAAGAAGCAGAAGACTTTTTTTAAATTATTTTTTGATGTGCTTTTCATGGGATATTTTCTATCCCTGCTTTTGAAACCGCTAACATTTCTGCTGTGCGCTGCGTTAAAATGCTTCAGTGAAAAAGGCATCAGCTTTACTTGCAACAGCAAAAAACAATAATACCAGTGCTGCTGCGCCCTTCTGACCTTGCTGTTGCTGGAAACGTCACTGATCGGTCTGTTTTCAGTTTCCGCGACGACCTCGGAGAGCTCGTCCTCTCTGCTTCGGAGCTGTCGTTCCACGTAGGCGAGCCGATGTTTGAGGGTGGCTCTGTCCTGACTCAGTGACGTCACACGCTCCGTCAGCTCAGAATTCTCCTTTAACAGCCTTCCCAGCAGATCGGATGATGGATGCATGGATGGTATCTACGGTGAGAAAAGAACATTTCATTTCCAACAATCAAGTGAAATTCGACTCATATTCCCAAACGTAGAGCTCCAAGGGCAATAAATACAGGGAACAGTGTCCAAGATCTGAACACGGCAAACCTTTGGGATTTGTTTTACATTTACTAGTTCCTACATCATTCACCGAATCACAACGAAACAATCACCCCACCTGCTGATTTTGCTGTGCGCGGTCTGCCTGGAAGTTGTTTTGCAGACTCTGTGAAGATGCATCCTTGCGTTGCTGCTCCGTGGTTTGTCCAGCCAGCCTCTGAGCAGCCATCTCCCGCTGCTCCCTTTCCAGCTCTGACAGAGTCCGCTGCAGCTCCTGCATGCGATGCTGATCTTTTTGCCGCAACAACTCCAACTCTCGCTGGGTAAAGAAAAAAAAAAAAAAAAAGAAATTACAAGGCAGCAGGTTGTGAATCCAAAATTATCTTGATGGTACTTAAAATGTTCATGTTTTAGGATAGTTTATTTTTTATTCATACGGCATATGTATTGTGTAAATTGCAAAGTAACACAATGGTGCATCTTTAAATCCCTTGAGTGCTTGAACGTTAAAGGAATATAACAATTATATTGATGATGCTTTACCAGTTTATTATTGGTCCTCTCCTGCCGTCTCTCCCTCTCCACCTGCTCTTGCCTCACTTTTCTCTTCTCTCGCTCCCACTGCTCCTCCCTCGCTCTCTCTTTGTCCTTCAACAGTCGCAGTTTGGCCTTCAGCTCAGTGAGTTCAACCCCATGACATTTGGACTTCTCTCGCTCCAATTCCAAAGCGTGGCAGGTTTCCCGTTTCTGCTCCTTCAGGGTCTCCATAGCTACACGTTGACGGGCGGAGGCCTCCTGCTCCCTCTGCAGGTCCCCTCTCCTCGTTTTGTCATCCTCTTCCCATTTCCTTTTGTTTTGCAGTAGTTCAGATCTCAGTTTGTCCATCACAGCTACGAGTTCCTCGCCCTGCCTTCGCTCCTGCTCCAGCTGGGCACGCATGTCGGCGATGAACCTTCCGTCTCTGGCTGCATCAGCCTCGTGTCTGCGGCTAACGTCATCCATCTGCCTGGAGCAACGGTCCCTCTCCTCGTCCAGCTTCTTGTGAGCATCTGCAAGTTTCGAGTGGATTTCTGCTGAACGAGATTGTGCTTCAGTGAGGAGGCGCTCAAGATGAATCTTCTCTTGGATGTTTTGCTCTTGTTGGCGAGTCGAAAGCTGCCGTTCGTTTTCTATTTCCTTCTGGGTGTCATTTAGACGTTTCTCCAGCAACACACTTCGGGACTGCTCAATCTGAAGCTCCTGCCTGAGGTTGCTGAGGGCCACCCTGTCCTGCTCCACCTGATCAGTCAGAGACTTAACATGTGACCTCTGCTGCTCAGAAGATAGTTTGAAAGCCTGGAGAGGAAAGAGGAGTGCCATTTTTTTTTATTCACACACACACTAAATTCTTCCCATTATTTGATGCCTAAAACTAATTCTTCCCTGTAAATTTTGCCCCAAGTATTACTAGAATATTCAGAATGTGCCTTGTTGTCAACACACCACTCTCTTCTCCTCCTCTTCTCTGTCCTTGTGAAGACCAACAACTCTCTCACGCTCCAGCTGTTGTTGAAGCTCCTGAACGCCGGTCTGCATCGTCCTCAAAGCTTCCTCACCCTCCTCTACTGCACGTCTGATGAAGAGCACAATCCAAGATGCACGTTAGCCAACACAAGATAATAAAAGAATAATGCAAGTTGCATCCTAATAAAGCGGATTTTCCCTCAATACAATATATGATGTAATCTGCATTTGTATAATATGTCACGTTGTGAGCTGGACATGCTTGAATGCTGTAATTTGCTGTGTGAAATGTACCCGAGCGACTGGATCTCGTTAGTTTGTCCTTGATGAGTTTCCCGAGCACGCTCCAACTGTTTGCGGGTCGCCTCCAGCTCTGCTCTCAGCTGGGATTCAACTTGTCCACAGAGCTGATCTTCCTCGGTCTAAAAGAACAAAGATGAAGATGATTTTGTTGATGAAACATAAAAGGTGGGTTACAATGTTACTTTAAATCCCTCTCATCTTACATCAAACCAATTATATTATACTCACTGTAACACTAGAATCATGCCACATGTCACATCTCTCACCCGTGTGTGCCGCTGGGCCATTCGACAGAGCAGCTCCCTGAGAGCAATCACAGTTTCCTGCAGCGCCCTCTTCTCCTGCTGCCAACCCATCGGGGGAATGGAAGAAGATTTGTCCAGAAGGGCTGAGCCATCGTCAGGATCACGCTCATTGTGACTCAGCGAGAATGTTTTTAAGTCCGACACATGAGGATGGGATGTTGAAGCGGCACGACATTGGGAAATGGTTAGAATTCTGCAGCTTTCTTGATACACTTTCTTCAGAAGACCCTAAAAAAAAAATAAAGAACTAAAGTAAAATGTTGTGTGTCAATCAAACGAAATTAGTGCTACAAGTAAATGAAGCCCACCTGAAGCTCAGGTGAGAGTAGGTCATCGCTGTGGCTCATACTGCCTGCAGCACTATCTGTGTTAACTGTGGGGTTGATTCCTCGGCAGCGGAGATAGTCAACAAACTGAGCATCCAGCCTTTCAGTCTGTTCCAGCTCCACTCTCAGCCTTGCACCCAATTCTGAACTGACATCTGAAAGTCAAGGACAGAACACAAGAGTCTATTGATAGTCTTCATTGTTTAAATCACAATAAAAAGATCAAAACCACGCGTGAGATGCATCTGTAGCGGAAGCATCATTTGTTTTATTTTGTGATCAATTTCTTCGTGCCTTAAAATATAGATATGTGAACAGTTTTTAAAAGATGTTTGTATATGGAAGGCTATGCTGTAAAACAGTTGAAGATTTTTCTTGTACTGCTAAATCACGTTGTAGTCCAGTTGTCTTGACAGTTTCGAGAAACTATGAGACAGACTTTTCTTTTTTTTTTTACCAATCATACAATTATCAGCTCCAGTGTGGAGCTACTCACTGCTGCCATATCCGTCACTGGCCCATTCATGCGCTGAGAAAGAAGACGTGGAGCCAAGAGGAGAAGGAGGTGCTGTAAAGTCAGGTCCTTCCATTTCACATACCTTTAAAAGACAACAATGTTTGTTTTACTCACATTTGAGGAACAAAAGAAAGAAAACTTCTGCTTGAAACTGTTAAACCACATACTCTGTCAGTGTCCAGTGACTCCACCATGGAGAAGTTGTCAGAGACCGAGCCTGGTGAGTGGGTACTCCGTGTGACTGGATCTGGTGTGATAGTCCTGGAACATGTTGGCTCCATCACAACCTTGGGAGATGTCTTCACGTGCTGAGGATCCAGGCCGGTGCTGTTTAGAGCGCTGATCTCGGACAGCCGAGATCCGAGAACGGAAACATGGAAGCGCTCTTGGATTCCGTCTTCGGAGCATTCAAGTCTCCTTAAAACCTCCGGAGAACTCAAAGAGGCTTCGTCACGACAGACGCTCACAATATCCTCAAAAGCTCTGTGAGCAGTATCTGACAGAGGAAGAAAACAAAAATACAAATAAATACTTTTAAAATTGCATTTGCAAATGTTTTAGGAAGTAAATGCATGTTTGTTGCAAGGCCTCGGGAACACAAATTGACTCTAGACATATATCTAAATGTAGCTTTGGATTTGCTACAAGACGACAAGGGAATGAAACATTTATGCTTTTTAGTATTTAATACTAAATATTGAAAAATATGCATTCGGCACTCACTCTTCGGAGGGTATCCGTGCTGGTGAGGATGTCTGTCCTGTTGGTGTTGTCTAAGCTGCTGGAGCTCTCTTTTCTGATAGGTCAGTTCCCTTTCCTGCACAGCGACATCATCTTGTAGACCTCGTAGCGCCGTCTTCAGCGGCAGGTTATCTGTCGCCAGCTCTTCAAGGGCACAGTCTTTGGTCTGAGAGCATAGAAATAAGTGACATCAAAATATAGTTGCTAGCCTCATAATACTCCACATACTGCAATAATTTAATACTACCACATTTTTAAATGTCCTACTATTGCCTAGAAAGAGTAAATCCCTGACAGATCAACTCTTGCTGCAATTCAAATTCTATGTATTGTTGCCGGTTTATGTCATACCTGTGCTTGTTCGTGTAGCGTCTCAGCTCTTTCTCTACTGGCACTCAGGCCCTGCTTCACTGCAGTCAGCTCTTCCCTCAGAACCTGGCGTTCTGCTCTCAGTCTTGCAAGCTCCTCCTCCTTCTGCCTCAAAGCAGCGTCCACCTTCACTATGGTCACCTCTGCATGCGTCTGAGAAAACAACAACAAAGAGCTTTTCTTGTAACAGTTTCATGAAACACTGCATGCAGAGAGCACCGTTAAGTGTAATTTTATACATAGCTTCCTGTTTTAAACTATTGTTTACACAAGAAAAGCAACATCCTTTGAAATGTAGAAATTAAATAATTAAAAGAAGAGTTTTACAACTTCTGATTCAGTCTTTATGTCTGCCAGATACCGCTTTAGCGCAGTGTAACAAGGCCTACATTTGCTATCAACTCGTCAAAAACAAAATCATAAGATAAGCATTTCAACAGAAGCATTACAGCCCTCAAGCTTTCTTTGAAACAATCGAAACAATCCTTACCGTAATCCTACCAAGAACGGATGCAAAAAACATACATAAAATGCGCAAGAGCTTTAAAACCAGCAGCTAACAAAGATTCTCCTGCTTCTTCCTCATTTTAATGTCACTTCCTCCGTGTTAGTAAGGCTTGCCTTCTCTGGGCCGACGCTGCGATGACGTGTTACGGCATTTAATTACATCCAGATGTTGCCGAGTGCAGTCGGCAGCTGTATGCTAGTGAAAAAGGGGCAGAGCGAAGTGTTTCCTGTCTAAACGCGAGGCCCGTTGAAGCAGGTTTAGAAAAGTATTATAGATTCATTTGCAGAATAAAATGAGTTCCTCTTCAAACATGGAGATTTAAAGACTTGCTGTGGCTCTTCTGACCACAATAAAACCCAGCCAGTAGTTTTCTAAAATCCAATAAAAGAAATGCAGACCAGAAATATTATCATTTACCTGTTCTACCAATTTAGGAAAAAATACCAATAAAATTAAAAATGTGTGCCCTTTATTAAAAGGAATAGTTTCTTTTGGTTAAACTCACCAGCACTTCCTTTTGCGTTTCTTCCTGGTTAGTTTCCCCCTCATTGAGTTGAACCGTTTCCTGGATACAACCTCTCAATGAAGTCACTTCCTGCCTCAGCCTCTCAATTTCCTTCTGCAGCTGGATCTCCCGCCTCCTCAGTGCCTCACGTTCAACTGAGAGCTCAACCTTCGCCCTCTCCTCAGCAACCAGTTCCTCCATGCCGACCATCTCAGCTCTCACCTCCTGCACTTGTCTCTCGAGCGCAAGACTGGTTTCTCTCAGGGCTTCCATTTCAGAGTTCATCTCCTGTTCCTTGGTTTTTAGAGACTGGAGCGTGTTTACATTCTCCAATTCCTTCTGTTGGAGTTCCATAATGAGTTGGCTGTTCTTCTCATTGGCTTGAATTTTTGTGTCACCATTCTTCTCTAGCTGGGCTTTGACATCCTCCATCGCAGCTTCTTTGAGCACGAGGAGACCTTGGAGCTCGTCGGCCCTCTCTCGCTCCTCTTTCAGCATCTTTCCAAACTCCTCGTCGTGTCCTCTGTATTCTTCCTCCTGAGTGAGCAGCAATCGCTCCAGTCCTTCTTTCTCCGCCACGACAGTTTCAAGCTTACTCTGAAGGGCCTTGAGCCGAGATCTTAGGGACAGCGGTGAGGCCGAATGGGTCAGACTGAGCTCCTGCTTCAGGCTGCTTGGGCCCCCCCTCCTCTCTTGCTCCTGCATGTTATCGTGTTGAGGTTCAGGGCTGGGAGCTGGTGAGGGATTGATGCTGTCTCCATCCTGAGAGTCACTCACTTCATGCAGGTTGGGGCCTAATGTGGCGAGTTCCGCCTGCAGTGTGCTGATCACCTCATTAAACCGCTCTTCTTCTTCCCGTTTGTCCTCACGCACCCTCAGAATTTCAGACTGAAGGTGTTCCACCTGTGAGTGAAGATCCTCAAGCTCAGCCTCCAAAACCTTTAGTCAGAAAGATTGCAATGATCAGATCTGAACTGTCACGACAACCTCACCAACTGCAAGAATTTCTGCAGTGTCAGCATGCATTCCTTTCAGATTCTGACCTTGTTCTCCGTGGTGTTCACCAGCTCCTGTTCCAGTCTTTGGATCTCATTGCTGAGGTGGTCAATTTCCTGATTCTTCTCCTCAAGTAATGCTGATGGAAGGGACTCCTCTTCTGCGTCCTCCTTTTCACTTTCCGGTCCTTGCTCTTCCTTCTGTATGGTTAGAGCAGACACATTCTCCTGCAAGCAGATGTGTACGTTTCACTTAGAAATCAGCGAAATAAAAGAGCCAATCATTTGGCATGAAAAAGAAATGCTTACTTTTAGGGCAGCAATTTGCTCTTGGAGCTCATTAACATGAGCTGCGTTCTGATTGGTCAGTAGTTCCACCTGTAATGTGAGCTGCTTCAGTTCGACCTCCTTAATGGTCAAATCCCTCTGCACACTTTCCAGCTGGCCATGCAGAACTTCAATCTAAAAGATATAAATGTATTAGCCATTAAAACTCAAACACAAATGCTCAAATCTGACGTTGCCATCACATTTAACAATCAACAATCACTTCTCAGTCCACTAAATCTCAGCAACTCTACACCAGCTTTACATTAAATCCGACAGACCGCTTGCTCTTTGCTTTGTAGGCTTTGCTGAGCAGTGTCCAGGGCATCCCTAAGCTCCTGGGTGGGGTCACGTGTGTTTTCATGGTAACAATGTCTCGTCTCATCCAGTTTGGACTGAAGGGCGGAGATTTGGAGCCTGTTGGAGAGCTCCTGCTGCTCCAAGGCCTGCTTATCCTGAATGAAATGAGGGCATTTATGAGAGACAGGATGCTCTGACGTAGATTCAGGACAGTGGTGAATGCACGTTTTCTTACTTGTGAGAGTTCCTGTTCTCTCATTTTCGCCCGGTGGAGCTCTTGTTGCAGTTGAATAACAGACCTATTACTCTCAGTGCTGTTAAGCAGCGCTTGTTCTAGCTCTCTGATTCGCCCGGCTAGCTTATCTATCTCGTCATTGCGTTCCGTCAGGTCACGTTGGGCTTGCTGATTGGTTACAAACAAGGAGGAATGTTCCTCATTTTTCTCCCTAATGCTAACTTGTAGATTCTCCACCTGCAGAGACAAAGAACAGGGGACATTTTTGTAATATCTTTATCGGGTTTTATACAAAATGTGTGAAAGAAAAGCTTGATTTGCAGATGAGCCATTCTGTGACTGCAGTCACTGCTACCAAATTTTGTTAAAAGGTTTTTCCACCATTGCAGAGGGAAGTAGGAAAGACAAATGCAATGTAAAACAACAGCAAATGAAAGTTAAATGGATTACGAAAAGGAAGTGAACATAGCAATTATGGAAAGCGCATACAGGCACTAGTAATCTATCTATGAAGGATTTAACAGAAATGACGTACAGTACAACACACCATGCAAAGAAGTCGGGGGAGCTAAAAGACGTACGCTACGGTTAGCTTTCATACCTGCATAACCAAGTCCTCAAACTACAGCAATCCATTTGGCACAGAAATAAACACACGGCAAAGGTCAGGTTCACTGGCAAATGTGAAAGCATTCATCTCTTCTATCTCCAAGTTCAACTACAAACACTTCTGTTCAGTCGTCGGCCATAAACCAATGCATTAGAGACTAATCACACAAAAACACTTCAAACGATGCAAATGCAATTTACTCTTATTAGCTTTCTCTCGAAACAGAGCCATTATGGATGAGATTGTCCAACTCAGAAATATTATCTTGTTCAAGTTTACGGCATACCGAGTTCTTTCTGTTAAATGATGGGCCTCACCTTGTAGCCTTTATTATCCACACTGGCTGTCTGCCTGAGTTGGGACTCAAGCCTTCGGATCTCCTGCTGGAACTCATCCCTCTCATGTTCACGCTCCACAGCCTGCTCCTAAATGCACGGGAACAAATAATTCAAGACCGTATTCAACAAAAACATCACAAAATATCTGTGATGCTGACAAATCGCAAGCGTTTAGACAACGACCTGAAGAAACAAAACTAGATTAAGAATAAAAGGGATATTTTGTTATTCCCAGATTTAAACATGTAGTTAAAACTAACCTCTATGAAGTGACGGTTGTGTTTAAGTTGCTTCTCAAGGGCTTGGACCTGCTGGTAGAGGTCTTCGGTGTTGGTTTTGTGGTGCTCCTCTGTTTCCAAGCCCTTTGATTCTTGCTCTTCCAGCTCTCTTTCTAGGGCCTGGAGGCGCAGTGACAGAGAACTGTGGTCCTTCTCTGCCTGTCGCTGCAAGTCCAGCCTATCCTGGGCCAAATGCTCCGTTTCTGCCAGCAAAGCTTAAAAATTAAAAGAGGAAAGTGAGGGAAATTGCTTCGGCATAAATGCAGGACATAAGGAGTTAAAAAAAATACAGGAACTATACATGCTGTGCCTTTCTCCAGAACATAGCTCTCTCTCACAACAGCACTGAACACTAAAGTTCTTCAAGTTGACACACCACTACAAGAGCATTTGCTCCAAGTTACTGCAAATGGTAGTGTTCCAAAAAGCACCCCCACACAGCACTGTAAATATTCTGCAAACATACTGCATATTCATCCAAAATGCCCACATCACACACGGCTATAACTCTGACCTGCATCAGGATCTAAATTGAGCCAGCGGCCTATGGAGAAGAGACACGTCTGAGCACAGACATTATGAACGTAGGGGGTAAAGGTCACCATAAAGTCACATGATTCATTTCTGGCTTGCTCCAATCACTCACCTTTCTCCCTCTCCCCCAGGTCAGCAGAGAGATGCTCCTTCTGGCGCAGGAGAAGCGCATGTTCCTCACCGAGCTCCTGATGCTTCAGTCTAAGGCTGTCCAGCTCTGCCGTGATGCCCTGCATGCGATGCAGCTTCTCCCTCAGCTTCTCTAGCTCCTCAACTAGCCTCTCCTCTCGCGCTTCCTTTTGCTGCAGAGATTCCTCTAGGACTGCCTTCTCAGCCACATAACCATCCAGGAGACCTTAGGGAGAAAATCAATCAAAATTGTTGAGTTAGTCAAAAATATTAATGAGAAGGATATGCATACGAGTTTGTGAAATGGAACTTAACAGAGCAGGACGAATATATGAAGCAGAGAAAACAAGGACACATTGCTCACCCTCAGACTTGTGGAGTTCCAGCTGAAGTTGACTTTTCAGCTTTGCCTCTTGATCGAGCTGCTCCAACAGGAGTTTGTGCTGCTCGAGGAGCTGGGCAGAGTCTTCTCTGCCCTGAGAGAACTTTTCCTCCAGTGAAAGGTGGACATTATGAGTATGCTCCAGCTGTGGAAAATGAGACAAACCCATAACTGGAGCTAACACCACCATAAAACAGAACTGAGTCTATAGCAAAAGGGTTTATTCTGGGGTTTTTTTTAGCCATCACTATCAGATGAGATATCAGTAGGGCTATACGCCCCTTACCTGTGCGTTGGCTTGGTTGAGAAGCTCCAGCAGGATATCAACGGTGAGCCGCAGTCTGCTGCAAGCGTTCAAAGCTGCTTCTTCTCCACCAGGATTGAGCTGAGTATCTGATATCAGCAGGCTCTCACAGAGCTGGTGAGTCAGCTCCAAGTCACCTGAAGAGAATTCTGCAACTGAGATACCTAAAAAAAAATAAAAAAATAGGCAAGTCAAAATTGTATCTAGGAAAACAAAATGTAGAAAGACATAAGAAACCAGTTATTACAAAGCATTAACATTCCCTACATCATAAATGAATGAATGAGACGAACAGACCTGATTCTTGTGCATCTTTGTTCCCCGTTGAGCTGCTCTGATGCGTCGCCTGCTCAGAAATTTTGGCTGCGACACTGATCTTCTTGCCAATCAGCTCTTCAGTCGCAATGGTGCCGCGAATCATTTCAATCAACACCTTTCTCAGCTTTTCATTGGCCTGGTCCAGTTCATGTCTGTAAAAATAAATAAACAACAGGAGTGACATCATACACCGATCGGCTACACTTAACACACAATGGAGTCCCATGTTTCCTGTAAAGATGTTAAGAAAACAGTGTGAATGAAATAAATTTAAAATGTGCATTATAAGCTATGAAATGTTCCCATTTTGAGACTAATAAAAGGAATATCTTATCTTAGCTATACCTCATTCAAAGAGCAAAACTCTTATACATATCTAGAATGGCAACGCACATAAAATTCCTAAAGCATACACAGACTATCCCTCACCTTTCCTCTTTAGCAGCTTGTAAGTCATCAGTGAGCATCTTTACAAGGTTGTTTCCTTCCTGACCCTCTCGCTCCTTTCGCTGGAGGAGAGTATCCAAAGTATCCATCTCAGCACGCTTCCCCTTCAGGTCCGCCTGCAGGCATCCAATTTCTGCTTGAAGCTGGACAAACAGATGTAGTGAAGTCATTTCTATGAACACAAACTTATTAACTGCCCCTTTCCCCACTTGTGTTATGACCAAAAACTAGTCATGTGAGCACTGGAGTATCAGAGAGAGGAGAAACGGAATGATACAGAGCAAGACCTTCAAGCAAAAATACATTAAATTAATACCTCTAGACTAATCAAATCATTGTATTTCATCAAAACGTAAAAAACAAGATTTGTTGTGCATAGAAAATAAATCAAAGCCAGCTGTCGAGTGTCAGAAGGATCCTCCACATCCCCAAATGACTGTTGTAATCATTACACATTCAATGCAAGACAAAACCCCATTCCTCCTCCTCTGAAACCAGCTTAGAGAGCATACATGCACGCAGACTGACAAATCAACAGGCATCCTTGGCAGAGGTGATGTGGCTAAAGTGCCAAGTCTGTGTGGGACTGAGGCGAGCCGCAGTCTAGACACACTGCAGCGAAACGCTGAGGAAAGTCTTTGTTCTGGGTCCGTCGTCTTTATTCCTACCTTTGCGTCCTCAACTCATTCATGTTCCGCTTGTCCTTTTCACCACATCTTCCCCCTCGTTTTCCCTCTCCCTCCTATCAAATACATCTGAAGCAGCCACCTGCTTCAACAAAACAATGGTGTCGTCTTGACAACGGCTCCCACCCAATCTCTTACGCTTCCGTGTGCTAATCCCATGGGTGCGGGTGACTGTTAGTATCTCACCATGTCCGGCACCTGCGACCCGTCAGAGGTCTGATGTTCTCTGACCGTATCCAGAATTGAAGTTAACAGATGAAAATAGAAATCTTTTTAACTAAGTGATTATTGATGGTCTTTTCATTGTTAAAAATAGAAAGAAAATGCACAACTTGATGTGTGGGTATATATATATATATATAGAAAAAACATTTACAAAATGCAAAGCTAGAAAACAAGAACCATTTATAGAGAGAGGGAGCGAGCATGAGGGCGACAGAGAGACAGAGTCAGAGAGAGAGAGAGACTAGTACCTGGGCCACGACAGTGTCCAACTGCTGTAGTTGGGCATTGAGCTGGCTCATTTTGCCAGTGTAGCTCCGCTCCTTCTCTTCCTGTTCAGATGTGAAGCGCCGCCTCAGGTCATCAAGCTCCGCC
This sequence comes from Brachionichthys hirsutus, assembly GCF_040956055.1. Taxonomy (NCBI): domain Eukaryota; kingdom Metazoa; phylum Chordata; class Actinopteri; order Lophiiformes; family Brachionichthyidae; genus Brachionichthys; species Brachionichthys hirsutus. Next base: position 8,584,358 of record NC_090914.1, on the reverse strand, counting down.
CACTTAAGATCTTCAAACTCCGTCTTCACAGAAAGCAGTCGCGTAGGTAGATAAATGAAAAACGGCTGATCACTACCTTTAAAAGCTGCATTATAGCAGAGGGTTATTTGTTCCTCTCATCAAGAGCTCTCTGACCATGGCTTATGACTGACTGGAGGCTTTTACATTTCAGATGGTTAAATGCCAACTGTCTGAAAAAAAAAATACCTTCAGCCTTAAAACCTTCTGCATCAGAGGATAAAAAGCTTAGATTCATCCATTTGGCCACTGTTCACATGGGAGCAACAAATACACACGCACAGGCCGACAGATTCAGAGAACAGACGTGAAAACGTCTCCATACGATGCTAGGATTATGTGGCGACTGTAACACTACCCCCTAGTAGTGAACTGGTGCAGCTGGAGCTTAGAGGGCAATGCCAACAACAACACACACGCAGGCCATTACGCAACAGTTATTACATAATGATGTTTTGAGAGTCAAATACATGCACAATTTAGAACAACATGGGCAAGGATCTTTACCCTAGCCTCACACAGGCAACATGGCTGCATCAACAATGTACAATTAAAGATATTGTGCAAAAGGTTGCTTCAATAGCTACCCCCCCGCCCCTCCCCTCCCGCACCACATCATCATCATCTTCATAAGCATGTTTTTACCTTCAGCTGATTAATCTTGTCCTGCAGTCTCTCTTCTGATTGGACTTTGAGAAGCTCCATCTCTTCTAGGAAATGCTGCCGCTGCCTTGATGACTCTTCTTCCAGTTCCCGGCGGCATGCCTCCAATTCTCGTGCAGAAACACCCCTCAACTCCTACAGCGGACACACGTCATGTATTTGCACATACATGTAGCACAACTTTCTGTTAGCATACTAAACTGCTTTTAATTGAAATCAAACAGCTGTTTTGCATACAGTCATGCTGCATATAAGGATCCAGAAATAATGGCAAAAATCGTTTTTTTTTTTGAAAGAGGCAAGATAGCAGAAAGCATTTGATGAGAGAAGCGTGGCATTCTGGAGAACAGCTGTTTGTTAATTTCAGTAATTATGGTTGGGTTTTATTTGTGTGTCAAAATTCAAATTGCTTCTCAGAAATATCCAAACAGCTACTTTGCACACAAACACTCCATTATAAAAAGACAAACAATACCACTGTGTGATTCTGTTTCACACTGTGTAAAGAGACAACTCAACTGTAAAAAACATATTGAGACAAACCTGTAGCTGGAGGTGGTGTTGCTTCACGAGCTGCTGCTTCTCTGTAGCATAGCTTTGTGAGAGCTCCTGAAGGGCAGTGCTGTGTTGTTGCTCCAGCTCTAAAACCTGAAGGGGAAAACAAAAAAAACAGCTTGCAAATGAGTCAAATGTCATGGCATTTTCACCACCGTTTAATGTATTAGCTATTTTCAGAATATCTGAAAAAGAATTTAACCATTTCATTGGCCTTGTGTAGGCTGTAGAGCGACTCCAATTCATGTTCGTAATGACTACAAGTCTGATGCAGACATGCGGCACAAATTTAAATTATTTTCCATTAGGGAAATCATTGTTTTGATTTGACTAGATAATAAACTTTTAAATGTGAGCTCCTTAATAGATAAGAAACCCAAATAAGCAATTCCTCACATAACGGCAACTACCTGCTTCCTTAGAGTCTCCAGAGCTCTGCAGTGTTCAGTATCTAGGGCCTCCTTTTGAGCAGCCAGCTCACTCTGTAAGAAAGAAAACAAACCAGGAGACATACCTGTACTTGTGCCTATTAATTAATTGATGACAATATATGTGCTGAACTGGCGGCTCATTCAGGGTGTACCCAGCCTCTCGCCTGTAGACAGCTGGGATAGGCTGCAGTAAATCCCGTGAAACGGATTTTGGATAAGCGGTCAAGAACATGAAAGAATCCAAGATCCACACACTATCTTTATTTCTCACCTTGTGAGCGCAGCTGAGCTCTGCCGCCATGGCACTAAACTTTTCCACGTGCACCCGAGCAAGCTCTTTCCTCAGTTCCTCCCTGATGGAGAGCTGCTCCGACGCATGTTGCGCCATCATCTGCCCATGTTCTGATTTCTGGCGATTCAGTTCCTGACGGTGTTTCTCTTCAAGATGCAATATTGCATCACGCAGTGCCTGCGAATGAAAGGACAGAATTTAATGCAAGGAAATCCTGAACAATAGCAGTGTTTTTAATTTGGCTTAGTATTGTATTTTCTTTAAGTATTATTGCGTCATACTTGCACTTCCTTCAGGTATGTGGATTCCAAAGTGTCCATATTACTGAGCATCCTTCTCTCCAGTTCATGCCTCTCTTCTTGGTGTTTGCAAACTAAATCGGCTTCTAAAGCTTCCAGCCGAGCCAGACTGGTCTTCTGAAAGACGGCGTCTATACTTTCAAGGTCTGCCTTTCGTTTAGAATCAAGAGCAGCTTCCAAGGCAACAAGCTCAGCTTTGTGTTTGGATTCATGCTCAACAGCCATAGCAGCAAGCTCATCTCTGTGACCGGCACTGAGTGACGCTATTTGTGCTTCGTGTCTGGCATAGAGTCTGTCCATCTCTGTGGAGTGTTTGTTCAGAAGAGTTGTTATCTCCTGTTCCAGCTCTGCTTGAAGGCTGCTCTTTAGCTCTTTCAAAGAGATTTCATACTTTTGGGCAAAAGTCTGCTCCAACAGATTTTTTTCCTCTTTGAACCTGAAGAGAAAATCAATCCAAATTGGAAATAAGATTCATTTTCAAGTGTCAAGATAACATGTGACTGCAGCTGAAACTTTGGCATATGCAGTACAATAAAAGTCACAGCTGACTTGGTTTTATTTTCAGCATTTTCACCTTTGATAGTTTTTTAAAATCTTTGCATGATGCATGAGCAAAGAAGATTCAAGTGCAAAACCAAAACTGCATTTATTTAAAAGGACCAATACAAGCATGACTTCAGGTTTAATCCTTGATAAACAATAACTTCAAACATTTTGAATGATCTTGCGCTCAACACGGCTCACCTCTCTTGGGCATGCCGTAGTTCCTCCTGACCCTGGACCTGGAGGAGTCCAGTGAGCTCCTTGATTTCCTTTTCCATGCAGCTATTTGCTCTTTGCAGCTCACTGTCAAACTCAGCCTTCAGTCGCTGCTTTACAATTAGGACCTGTGAGCCTAAAAGTCAAACGCGTTACAACCCGCTGAAGAGCCACTGCTTGAATGCCTTCCATTTTGTTGATGTATGAAGTTACAATAATTTATAATGATCATTCTAAACACAGATTTCAAAAATTCTTACTGTCATCGTCGTCCAATGCAGCTCGGAAAGACTTTAACTTCTCTTTCTCCTCATCAAGTGCTTTCACAAGTCGAGTCCTCTCCTTTTCCATATCTCCGTCAAGCTCTGACCTCAAGGAAGCGAGCTCAACTTCATGTTTTTCTTGGAGCTCTACTCTAAGCCTCTTCATCTCTTCCTGCACATTCTCCCTTTCCTGTGTCCGAGCTTTCTCAAGAAGAACAAGCCCCTCAGAAAAATCTTGTTTTGACTGCAAAACGGTTGGACGGAAGAAAAATAACCTGGTTTGAAATTTCCATATCCGTTCATTCACATTAGTGTTCTCATAAAAGTCTCAGTATGTTTTTACAGGTTTAAGTGTGTGTTACTGTGTGTTTCTTTGTATCTCTGGAAATGTCAAATTATTATTTTTTATGTATAGTTTTGCTAATGCAAAAAACATCATTCTTTCCTCACCTCAACCTGCCTTGCAGCCTCCAAACGAACTCTGGTAAGCTCTGTACCAAAAAGAGATTTAAGGAATTACTTAACTTAATAAATGGCCTGTGTCTGTATTTGTATGTGTGAAGTACCTTGTAAGTGATGGTCAGAAAGTTTGGCTCTGAGTTGCTCCAGCTCCAGTGAATGACGCGTTTTCATTTCCTGCAGCTCTTCATAATAGCGGTCAGTAAGATCTGAGCGCACCTAATGTAAAAGTAATGACATAAAATTGTATGAAAGAGAGAAGAGGCGCCTATGCAGCAGCCAGTAGTTTCATAAAACTCCTTAAATTTTGAAGGACTGAATTTGAATCTGACCTGTTGCAGTTCTTCAGACATAGATGACTGAAGACTGGCAAGTTCCATTGTGTGCTTTTCTTCCAATTGAAGTTGGAAACTGTCAAACATTTCCTGGATAGGACGTAATATTTACATCATATAAACCATCACAAAACTAATGCAGCTGAAATTTGGGGAACATTTCTGGGTACTATTTATAAATTCTGTGATGATGTCATTAAAATTCTATTTTACTCCACACAAATTCAACTTTGATCAAGGAAGTGTTCCATGCTGTATGTAATGAGAGCAGGACAGGTCATCAAAAATGTCTTATGCAAATTATTTTCCAATATAATGTCCTCACCTTTGATGTCTCATGATTCAGGCCAATACCAGAAAGCTCGTGTTTCTTTTCCTCTCCAGTTTGGCCTTCAAAATTAAAACTGAAAGACACAAAAACATATTAAACTAGAAAAGCACTCAGAGAGGGCAGACCTCCGCCGATCACATGGTGATCTGGATCATCATCAAAAGGTTCTAGATTGTTCTTGGTATCTTTATACACCAACCATGAAAAGTAAAAGTGAATCAGACTTGATGTGTATTTAACAGATTTTTTAATCTGTAAATTGGGTTTTCAATGTCAACATTTCATCAAGATCCGTTCAGAAACGTTTGAGTTATCTTGCTAACAGACAGACGGACAGACAAACACCGCCGATCACATGACTCCGGGCCGTGCATGACTCTGCTCTTAGTGGAATACCTGTCGTCTGTGGTTTTTAACACCGATTCCTCCAAGGCACCTTCCACCAGCCTCAACTGGAGCAGAGCGATTTCCTCTCTGTGGTTCTCTTCTGTCACCTGCAATCGCTGCTCAAAGTATCTTTAAGAAGAAAAACAATTCTCACTGTGACGCATTACAGCGATGGCAGAACAAGGCAGAAGGCATTCAGTAGCAGCAGAGTCCTCAACTTGGCCAACACAACTTCAAAAATGTCACAAAAACTTCTGTTTTGTTTATTGCATAGAATATACAGTATACATTCAAGCACTTTCTACAATCTATCTTCTTTAGCATATTCAAGTCCTTGGAGTTTTCCCTCCATCTGAAAATAGTTGAGGGTTTCACGGAAAACGATGGAGAAAAAAAAATGCAAGCGCAATCAAGATTGTGTGCCGGTGTGACCGTTTGCATACCTCCTCAGGCTTTCCAGCTCAGCCTCGTTGTGCACCTTTATTTCCTGTTTTTGGTGATTGAATTCTGTCTTTAGGCGCTCAATATCATCAACACGAGATGAGCGAGCCAGAAGCTGCTCCTTGAGCTCTGTCAGTGAATAAGACGGACCGAGACCAAAAACAGTAAGAAAACAGCAACCGAAAATACACGCAGGGATTTGATGTCGTCCTTAAATGATATTTCCTGCTGTAGATAACAGTTACTGTCGACAAGGAAACAGGTTTTGTACTCCACACTTGTGAGGTTTTTGATGGTGAATCAATCTCACCTCCCAACTCCAGCCGACTAGCCCTCATGCTCTCCAGCTGGGTCCACAGCTGACCCACTTCTTGTTCTGAGCTCTGTTTTAGTAAAGTCTTCTCCTCCTCTAGGTGTAAAACCTAATTCACAGTGAGGAAAATCCATTTTTAAGAATGGTACAAACCACTGAGTCAGATAGCTATTAAAAAAAATTACATTCCGTTCATTCACTATAAGGCTTGTTCAATAAAAAGAGAAATCAACAATTTAGCAACTTATTAATGCGTTATCCATGATTGCACCTCTTGTTGCAGTTGACGCTCTTTCTCCTCTAGGAGCAATGCTTGCTGCTCCTTCTCCTGCAACATGGCTTTGTAACTACAAACCAATTCCTCCAGAGCTCCTAAGCAGGAAAGGAAGTGAAGAAAAGCAAAAATAAAAAGCTCATACTAAAAGGGACACAGAATAAAATGTGTTGTGCAACAATCATTAATAAGATTGTGGGAGCATACACTCTGAAGTGGAGGATCGCAGAAAAATACAACTCACGGGCAGCATCATCTCTGTCAGCCCAGGCTTCTTTTAGCTCTGCACTGGAAGTCTGGAGTGCCTCCACCTTGTCCTGGGACTCCTGCAGCTCTGACCGGGTCTGGGACAGAGTTGCCTGGGTGTGAGTTAGTTCTGTTTGAGCAACAGTAAGGCTGCTCTGGGTCTCTGCTGTTTGGAGGTTCGACTGGGTGGTCTCAGCATCCTTCTCAAACTGCGATCTCAAATCCTAAGAAAAACAAAACAAAATGAACTAATATTAAAATAAGTTATACACGATTCAACGAACAAAACATGGCATGAAAAGGGCGATTGCTTCAACCAGCTTTCAAACATTCGGATGCAATATCTTTATAAAGCTTGACCTGTATCTCTTTGGCCTGCTTCTCGTCCAGGGCAGCTCTTTCCTTGGCAACAGAAGACTCCCACTGCTGCCGCAATTGATCTGAACACACACATAAATTAAAAAAGACAAAAGACAAAAACGATTCAAAAACAAATCATTTGAAGGTTGCATCCGACGCGGAGTTCTGTTCAGGTCTGTGCACACATCCATTATGGCAGACATGTTGAGCGCACCTGAAGGCAAACATGGGAAAAAGCATACTAAATATAAAACTGAAAAGAACTCACTAATTTCTTGTTGGTGCATTTCAAGAATTCTCTCCTGGTGCTCCTGGTTCTGCTTTCTGATCTGATCCAGTTCTGACTGATGCAGAGCTGCACTTTCCTGGGTAACTCTCTCCCTCAGGGAGGCCTCAACCTTTGTGAGGGCGGCCTCATGCTCTTGCTGCAAGTTTGCCTGGGAGTGCTGCATCTGGGATGTGTGCACATTGGCTAGGCTCAGACGCAAGGCATCAAGCTCACTGATCTTCTGGTCCTGAAAGAAATGAAATGAAGTGTGGTTTGCATGAGAGCGTTTCCTGATTGCAAAGGTGGTAAATGTACATTTTTGTCATTAAGCTTACACACTTATAATCCATACCATTTCATAACAGACACAAACCAGGATAATATTTTATAAATTAATCTCAAGTGTTAGGAAATACCTGTGCCAAATTCTACTATGGACAAAAAAAAAAAAAAAAAAAAAAAGTCATTGCCGCTCATTAAAGTCATTTGGCCATGAAATAATTGTGCGACTGAGGAACAGACTGAGTAACACTTTGCAACATATTGTGGTTGAAGAGGCCCAGACATGTACATGTAGTATAACCTGTTCCTGATGCAGTTCAGCCTGGTGGGCAGCCTCCATGCTCTCCCTCAGTTGAATAAGCTCCTCATTGTGTTTGGCAGTCAACTCTGTAACCATCCTATCATGTTCACGTTCAGTCACCTGGAGAAAGACAGAATGAGCAGCTGAAGAAGAACTAGATCTAGAGTCATCTGATGACCTATCACCCAACATCCTCAAATTAATCAGTATAAGGCATAATCTTGAATTCCTCAGTGAAAACACTCTGTTGAAGTGGTTGTCCTTTCTATGTAGGAGAGAGAAAAAAGCGGGACTAGATTGCAAGTCTCTACTGCGGCGCAGATCCCTGAGAGTTAACTGCTCCTCTCGAGTGTTCATATTTTTGAGTTCTGATACCTGTTTGATAAGACTGATCTGCTTCTTCTGTTCTTCCCCCATGGTGTTCTTCAGCTTCAGTAGCTCTGACTCCAGCCGAGTGTTCAACCCAGAAATCTAAGAAATTATGCAGGAAAACATTTAAGACATTTAAGAATTATTCTGCATTCCCTAGCTGTATATTCTGTATCAAATAAGAAACAAAACAACGTTTTATTGTCCCCTTTCAAGACTAGTGTGGCAGCTCATGAGAAGATAATATATAATAAAAGTATATAACATTTATTTCTCACAATGCAAAAACAGTGTGGTGAAAGAAACAGAACAATTATAAATAATTAAACTCCTATAAAAGAGGCATCATAAATCTGTGACATGAACAGCCTCTGGCGTTTGAGTATCTCGCCTCTCGTTGGTGTCTCTCCATCAGGTCTTTGGCATCCTGCTGGTGGGAATGTTCAAGCCTTTCTGTAGCCTCAACAACCAGGATCTCCTGCTTCTCCAGGAGAGCCTTCACTTCCTCCTCCATCTCCCTCCTCATCTCTTCCATGCAATGCCTCACAGACAGGAGCTCTTTCTCCTTTTCCTGCCTCTCTTCCTCCCATTTCTCCTTCTCATCAGCCAGCTGCAGAGAAGATTTTTTTTTTAACCACCTTAATATCTTTTAAATAGCAGTTAAATGACGAAGAAATTATTGCATTTAATATCTCACCTCAACATCCTTGGCTTTTAGCAAGTCCTCAAACTGCTCCAGTTCCTCCTCTAACACTTGTTCCATTTTTTTAATCCGTTGAGCCATCTCCTCTTCCTTTCTCCTGTGTTGCTCCTTCTCCTGCACTGCCCGGGCTTGGGCCTTGCCCAGGCTGGCCAAGTTTGGTCCCAACAAGAGGATCTGAGATTCCAGCTCAGTCTTCAATTTTTCAGCACTTTCCAAACTGTTGTGGCTCTCCTCCAGCTCCTTCTGCATCCTTACCACCTCCGTTTGAACATCTATAACTTGTGCACGTGTCGCGTCGAGCTCCTTTAATGCTTCGTCCAGCTGAATAGTCCTTTGTACTAGTAGGGCTGCAGTGGTTTCATACAATGTCTTTGCCTCCTCTGGCTCTGACAGAAGTTCACAATTATCCTAGGGGGGGGGGGGGGACATTAAATTAATGGAGATTTTTGGGCGAGAACAGTGATCATTAGTAGTATATTATCCATTCATTTTCATCCTCCCTTTGAAGCATTTTAGCATAACCATAGTATATACTTCTTTACAGTAGGATTTATATATATTTAAATGAGTATAAAGGAAATGTGTGTCGACATGTTTACATTATTACTAACAGGCTGACAGAAGCTCATTGGGACACCTGGTGTGTTCGCAGCTTGTTGTCATCTAGGTCTGTTCGACAGATTCTGAAGCCAGCTTTTACTCCAGCAGAGACAATCCCACCCGATCGTGCTGTTTTTGATGGGATTAGAGTGTAGCCTCCTTTCCAAGCTTGTTTTTGTGTTTTAAATATCCCTTACCATTCTGTTGTCCTCATCTGACGGAGGAGTAGCAGAGACCAGCAGGCATCCTTCAGCACCTTCCTTTCCAATCAACTGCACTGATTTTTCTTTTTCTCTTTCATCAATTAAGGCACAAATTTGTTTCTGCAGGAATTCTTGATCGTGGGCGTTCTCCTCCTCAACAAGTCTCCTTTTCTCCTTCTCCTCCTCAATTTCTCTGAGAACTTGCCTGAGCTCTTCTGATACTTGGGCCCACCTGAATAAAAAAACAAAACTATTATGTGGCAGTGAAAATGTTGGCCTAAAACATTTGCCTTCAAAATCAAAGTCATCACAAGCATTATGATAGCTCTGTCAAGTACGCGTGAAAAGAGCCAACAACAACAAAAAAAAAACCACACATTTAAAAATATTTCAAATAAATGCATAGAAATTGTATTATTTACCTGACCCTGGCCTCCTCCAGCTCTTCAGAACTCTTTATAACATCCTCTCTTAACACATTCAATTCTCTGTCCTTGACTGCAAGCTCCTCACGGAGTTCTCCGCACTGCTGATTCAGCAGCACTTTCTCCAGGTCCGTCTCCTCCAGATCACCAGAAGTGGAGTTGTTAAGCGATATAGACGGTTGGTTGGAATCAACGCCAGAGATGCCAGTAGAGCAGTGCGCGATAGGACTGCTGTGGAGGTTGCTGTTGTCTTCTGGGAAACGATTTGAAATTGATAACAGAGGCTCTTCTTCGAACACGTCACTGTTCAGTTCAAAACTACGAAGAAAGACAGAGATGAAATTAACTACCCATTAAATAGAAACACACAACAGAGATACGGGAAGGGGCATTTCTCTAACCTGCAGTCTGCAGAGGCGTCCAGCTGATTGCCGTATTTGAGGCTTCCAGGGCCCTCTGAACACTGCGAGTGTGCAAGTGGAACTGAAGACAAGTAGCGCTCCATCAGAACACCCCCAGATATTGAGAGATTCACGCCGTTCTGATCAAGTCCACTTTCCAAATCAGCCTCATCAATACTGTTCATTTTATCACAACTAAGATCGGCTTTCGTTTGGTTCTGGTGGTCCTCAGAGGTTTTCAGCTCTTTCTCGTCTGCCTGCCTCCTGCTATCCTCTTCAAGGCTCTGTAGACGATGGTTCGAACGAGCCACCTCCTCATTAAATCTCTCTTCCTGAAGCCTTTTCTTCAACTCCGCCACCTCCCTGTTCAGGTTCTCTTTCTCTTCTTTGTACCGCTGCAGCTCAAGGCACCGACTTTGGACGGAGCTTAAATGGGTCTGGAGGTCTTGTAAACTTGCCTCCCTCTCCTCTTCCCTGCTTTTCTTCTCGTTTTTTAGCAAACAAAGCACATGTTGGTGTTTTCCCATCTCCTCCGCTAGTTCAGCACTTATGCATTGGCATTTCTCCCTTTCTTCTTCCAGCTCAGCCCTCAGTTTGTGCAGAATAGACTCCACGTCATCGTCTGCGCCGAAGCCCTCAACACTCAACTCTGAGCCGGGTCTTTCACTCTCCGATTCCCCAGATAGTCCCTCTTTATGGCTGACATCTCCCTCTTGGGTGAAAATTCCATGCTGATGAGCGTTAAGGATCTCACACCCAGACTGACTTTTAATGCGGAGAAACTCTACACCGGTCTGAAAGACAATTCAGAGAATATGCAAGTTCAGTAGCTGGACATGATCTATGCAACAATAATCCGATGCTGCAACAGATTTAGCTCCGAGCGGTACTTACCTGCTGGAGTTGCCTCTGTAGTGCCTGAATCTGTCCGGCAAGTGACTGCGCTTCCAGTTGCACCTGGTCTCGACTGCTCAAAGCTTCCTGCAGGTTTGAACTGAGCCTCGCAATTATTTCATTACGTTTCTCCACAGCCTGCTGCAACTGCTGCAAGTTAAATAAAAGTATGAGAAGTACGGGACATTTTAAAACTTTCATAGAATGTATTCCAACCTTAAAACCAGTTTGAAGATTAAATAATCTCATTATACCGGATTTATTTTCAGTTGCCAGTCCGAAAAAAAAATCAGACATAGAAAGAAATAAGATCCGTTTCCTTGAGTATCAAATAGAAAACGCGTGTCCAATGTAACGGATGAGTCCCTCCACTACAAAAACTCGCTCAAAACATGTGCTGATGTTGACAGACCATCATCCTCCATCAGAGGAGAAGCAGTCAGATGAAAATCAGCAAAGCTCAAATGTGTTTAGAAGAGTAAAATAAATAAGCAAATAGAAGAGAGCAATTATGAGACACACATCTTTAAGTCCTCTTATGCGGCATGTGTGAAATGAACTTAAAATGTATCCTGCTGCTTTTGGGATGTGGATAGGTCACAGCCCCTAAAGGTGAGCATGATTACGGTACACAAATGCAGCGTTGGTGCAAATGTGCATAAAACACAAGTAAATTGGAGCAACCAATTTTTAGGTGCAGACCTTAGAGGTTCCAACAAACAGAATTCAGTGAATTCAGACGAGCTGTTCCTAATTACGCATCCCTTAGTAAACTCTCAATGCTGTCAAGGCAAATATATAGAATTCATGTGGTGTAATTTTAGACCTCTTAAATCATTTCCACAATGAGAAAGTCTAAACCCATCCCTCTACAGAAACACATGCATAATGTAAATGAACTACGCTTCTCTGCATGGCTGCATTGATCTGAAAATACAGCAGACAGCATTACATTACTCATGGGTGGGTGAGGACACAGAAAAGACACAAATTCACAACCGAAGATACATATCATAGCCTTAAATGTTTGAAGCCTCTCTGAATGTTTAATCATTGACCATCTATACCTTTAATTGCTCTTTTCCAGTTACTTCCAGTAGCTCCTCGTCTCTAAAATCTTCCATAGGGGATGGGCCAGGATTCAAGGGGGGAGGCTGGGCGGTCCGTTTCTGGTGAAGCGCTGACGTCCCTGGCTTCTGAGATTTCTTAAGAATAAAAAAGTTGAAGAATTAAGCGTTTTAATGTAAAACATAAAATAAAGATAAAAGCCATTCATTATGCCACTGTACATCTTATGCTGTGGGTGAACTTAAATAAGTAAATAACACAAGAGTTAATCCTGGCCAGGTTTCTATGACAACATGCCCTACAGGGTACGTGATGGTTAGTGACCCATTTCTCTCGTACATGCCCCTATTTTCTCATATTTACCAAGCGTTGGGAACACATCACTCGTTAAAGCGTACGACGAACACACAGTACGGAATAATAGAGGTCAGGTTCAGTGATTTCATGGATCGCCTTTGTGAAGTCATATAAAAAAAAAAGTGATGATTTGATGTTTAAATTAAATGAAAAGTCAAATAGCTTACCACAAATATCAAATTGTTTAATCTCCCCTTGAACCTTATTATTGATGGATCATCTCAATCTTTACCTCCTGGTTGCTCTTGCTGTTCAGCTCCGAGTCCCCGACCGAACCCGGCGCCGGTTCTACATGACCGTCTTGCGCTGCGCTGTCAACCTGCGAGACAGTCTGGCCCTTCCTCTTCTGCGTCTTTTTCGACGGCCCCGCACAGTCGCCTTTCGCCCGCTTCTGTCGGAAGCGAGCAAGCTGCGCAGGAAGGACAGTGAGATGTACATGGACACATAGGTCAAGACCACTGAGCACCACCACACAATTAGCATAGTGAGACTCGGGGGTGAAGGGTGAGGAAACGCTTGAGGCCAGATTTATCACCAAAGTTGGAAATCACTAAGTAGTAATCAGAACATCATTCTGGCATTGAATGGCTGACAGTCCATGCTGTAAGAAATGCAGCTAGAACATTTTCACAGAGCTCCTTATTTTGAAGGGTCAGAACAGAACGGAAAGACAGTGCCAAAAAAATAGCCAAGCGGAAAATCCCAAATTAACACTCCAAATAGCCTAAACCACATCCTGACGAGGCATCCAAATCTGAAATGAGGCGATAGTGCTAAATATTGTCAAATCTCAACAGAGCTGCAGCAAAGCCTTGAAAAATGGAGTGACGCACTTTAGACAATCTCTCAGAAGCCCAGAAACAAAAAAGAGCAAAACACCACATCCTCCAGTCACTTTCCATTTTTCCACTTGCAGAAAAGTCAAAGACAGTGACAATCAAAACTGGCTGACAGGAGCTTTATAAAGCATCACAAATGAGATGACAAAAACATTAAGTTAAAATGGAATAAATGCAGAATTTGTGAAGTTCATTCACAAAACAAAATCCCCAAGTCAAGCCATGATTTGTAACAGTAATTCCAAAGGGAACAGTTTGGTATAAATCCACTTCAGGTTGCATCTGTTTGCAACACACCTCTTCTCGTCACTCCATCAGGTGATCCGCTCCCTTTAAGCAGTTCGCACTGACAGACACTTTCACGAAGCCCTCCTGAGTCCTGAGCGACAGTCAGTCATCGACCTCCTTTTCCGTTGGTGGTCAGACCCATCGCTTCTTCCGTTTGGAGCAGTTCTCCGATTCTCCAGTAAATGCACATCTCGTCACACGCAGCCGACGGCACATTGTGCCAAACCTTCATGCTAGAACGCTCTACTCCAGCCAAAGCAGAGATCCAAAAACTCTGCGCAGGGAAAGGCATGCGTCTAGACTAAGAAAAGAGGGTGGAGACTGGGCAGAACATTCACACGGAGAGGAGGAGACAGCGCTCCGTGTGTGGTGAGCAGCACCAGCGTGCATGCTCAATTCAACTGAGATTTCACGGCCCTTTTTTTTGCTTTGTGTGACGATGACTCATATATATGCACAAGACACCGCTGTGTGTGTGTGTATTTGTGTCAGTGTAAATTCTGATTCGGTGCTAGGTGGCTAGTCATAAAAGCACAGTGCAGATCTGCTTTGTACTCCCATTTCCCACCATGCAATGCATCCACAAACACAGCATCGCTCCTTGAATTGCTTTGCTTGAAACAATCATTCCTTGAAAGCTACAACATTTCTAATCCAAACCTAATCTCCTCTCAGTACGACAAATACATCTGAAATATTTGATCCGCCAATACAGCAACGACGACTGACAGCACTGCATTACCATAGCAACACCGTTCCCGTGAGATGCAAGTGTAACATATTCAACCTCACCAAATCTCATGAGCTCACTGCACCACCTGATGGCCTGTACCCAACATGGCAAGGCGTGTGGCTATATCGAACATTGAAGTAATTCATATAAGATGTACTTTATTTCAGGTCTATGATTTTTGATAAAATAATAATTATTTATTCCCTTAAATTACAGAATTAAAGCAACCGCAAAACATTAGAAATCCCTGATTGCACACCCCAGAAGAAAAAGGAAGAATACCAAAATGACAAAGAAATACAGAAATGCAAAGAATCACGACGCAAATTCAAAAGTCTACACCAGTCACCAGGTTCTATACTTACCGAATGGCCTTGAGGCATGTTGGAGGATTTCTGTTATAATGAATACCAGCAGTATTTGTTATTATGTATAATATAAAGGTACCAGCTATATATTCTCAAAGGGTTCTGATGGTAGATTATTTGAAGAATATTGGTAAGGGATTTGAAGAACATTTAAAAGCTAATATTAGGATTTTTAATACATTTTCATCCTCCCTGTATTGCATTTATCGATCCTTGTTAACAGCTGTGATAACTAAGAAGTTTCGACGGAAGTCTTAAAATGCAACAGTAGCTTGATGAATCTAAACAACGTGCTAAGACGTCGGATATAATGCATTGCAAAGCTAAATGGAAAGCCTTTGTAATATGCTAAATGAACCCATCAGGTTTGCATGCTAAAGTAAGAATCCCTCTTCTTTGTAAATAATGCCATCATTCTGTCTCTGCTAGACTTCAGGTGCAAATAGAGGAGATAGAATAGTTGACTACTTAATAGTCTAAATATTATTCTTTTTTATCACAAAGGCAATGCATGCTACTACATATGGGCAGCAAATTAATAGAGCCCTACAGTAGCGTTTGATGTGGATACAGTAGACAGTGGACAAACACAGCTATCACAAAAGAGTTGACTAGCTTCAACTGCTAGGCGCTAGCACTTATTAGCATGCGTTAGCTGTTAGCAACAAACCTTAGCTCTCCCAGCGTCTAATTTCCTCTGCCTTTCATCTTCATCCATCTCTCCGTCAACTAAAACAACTAAGAGTTAAACGCATACGTCCCGATTCAACTGCAAACCAAAGACACCTTATTTTTTTAGTAAGTTTTAAGTAGACTAAATCTTTCAGCCTCCTTTAGACTAAAGTGTCAACAGAGAACATTCAATATGGGGGCCGAGAGGTCTTAACTCCGCCCTTATCGAGTTTCTGTGAGTGCACGCACCAATCAGATCATCGCTTCACACATTTTTAAGATTTGAAGTTTCCTTTTATGTCCGCGCTCCTGCCCGTGCTTTGCATATCTCAAAACTACAATCTATTCGTCCCTGTGAAGCAAATCATTTTAGAAAATAAGGCCCTTGTAACAAATTAGGACAAGGAACTACAAAAAAATATATTCGAATACTGTTTTGTCTAGAAAAGATCCGGCGTCCACTACCTCAGAACATATCTTATAATTTTCTGCTTCTTAACTTTGAAGGTGACTGGACCCCCCACTAGAATTCCTAAGCATGGCCTGCTTAGGTTTTTAAGCATTTTATGTTTTACAAAACTCTACTTTTTATATTCTTGTTGGTCTTCATTTTAACAATCTTAGTAGAAACAGCAAAATAATTGATCAGTGTTTACTATGGGATGATAAAAAATATGATGGTTGAAACTAAACTTGAAAAACAAAAAATTCGAACGCCCGAACAGGGACTTGAACCCTGGACCCTCAGATTAAAAGTCTGATGCTCTACCGACTGAGCTATCCGGGCTCTGCAGGCCATTCGAATACGCCATTATTTAGAGTAAGATGGAGGTAAATAAATAAATAAGCACTTTTCGTATACGAAAAAAATACAAATCAATTGTGTTGCGTTAATTTGCAAGCAAACCACATTTCCAGGCCAATCTCTGACAACCAATCACGTTGTGTGCGCTGTTCTGACCTAACTAGTTCCTGCTTTATCTGTTAGATTTTTCACTATCCTGTTTCTGCAATGACCCTATATAATTGATTTTGACCACCTTTGCTGAAAATTGATGTTTGCACTGTTAGGGCTCAGTCCATTCTAAAGAATGAAGAAGAAACTCACATCTGTTCCATTCAGCTTTTGCGCCATCTCTTGGTTCATGTGAGTTGATGATTCAGACGACACAAACAGGATTATTGCCTGGTTTTAATGGATGACTTTACAGCTGTACAAAATGGTATTTTACAGGATTTATAAAACAAAAAACATAAATACCATCAATACACTTAATCACCGTCTGCTTAACATATCATCAGCTCATGTTCGCGGTGTTATTTTTTTACTTATCTATTTTTAACCATGACCAAATGACACGCAACAGCTCTTTGTTAAATTAACCAATTACAAAATATATGCTATATGTACAAGTGACACCATCTACATTGACTAATTAATAAAGTGCATACATTTTCTTCTGAAGAACCGAAGCTTACTTACTGGAAACAAGAACATCATGTGATTAAGCAGAAGGGGACGGTGACATCAGTGTTTACTATGGGACGATTTACGACTCTTGAATGATCATGCACTTTTCATATGGCGCAGAAGTCAGTTGTAATTGTAAATGCTTAAAACAGCCTTGTCTGTTGCACCCGTACAAAAGTCTATTTCGCTGAATGTGCACTGCTTAAGCGTCCCACATTTACTGACTTCACCGCCATCTAAATTTAATTAATGCAATGTCATAACGACTGCTGTGAAATAGCCTGACAATTTTCTTTTACATTTGCCTTGCGTAGAACGTCAGTATGTGCGTTGCAATTTATTTGCCTATATGTGCAAATGGAGGCGTAATACAAGCTGAAATACAGCTTGTATTATCACATAAATCACATTTGCGGCTAAATGTTCTGCATCCCCCCTGTAGCACTGACATATTCACAATTTCTCTGTACCGTGCAGTAAAACATATGGACTTTATTTAAAATTTACTGATCATATAAAGGAGTGTGGTCTTTTCTAATGCCATCTTTGCTTATTACAAATTACTTGATCGTGTAGTTTCATATCGGATATCGAATTAAAATATACCCTTTCTTCCTGTAAGAAGTCATACTGTATATCGCCTTTGAAGGAACGATAGCATCATCAGTCATGACCTTTCCAGATGATTTCAAAGTTTCCGTGTTTCTTGGGAACAGCTCTCTTTCACATGCCCTTCTTCTTCTGTGTCTCTTGTGATGGTCACTCATATACATTTGTTTGCTCCAAGACAGAGAGATATGTTTAGTTATCTATGGAGGATGGTACACCGACACTTACATGGTCTTTACGTTACCTAAAGTGAGAGGAAGAGAAAAGATAGGTCCATTTAGTTTCAGTGCATAGTGAGCAAATGAACGCAAATATTCACGCAATCAGGATTTACTTTGAGGATGTGAGGAGGCATTTCATCCTCTGAGCTCTCCTCGGCTAGAGGCTCATGACGTTGTGGTGCTTGACTTTCCTCTGCCCATCCTCCCATTGGGACACGGGCTGACCTGACTACCCTTGTCCCCGCACCGAAAGAGCCTGGAATACAGAAAGCATTTTCCTGTTTAATGTATGCCACCTGTGCTAAGTGACCTTGCAATATCATATTTTCTTTTCTGAAGTGACTACATTTCTATGACAAGACTCTTTACTGAAATATATTTTGTATAAATGTGTATTTAGTCCATTTATTATTTTTAGTTTGAAAAATTGGTGGTGCTGCAAGGTGAGCAGAATAGTTGGGAAAGGTCGGAACAGAAATAAACTCCATTATTATAAAACGCACACAGCGTGACCGCATCCTAACAAGGATACCTATGGAAGGATCACTTCTCTGCTGCTGAGTGCTGCTCTGTGATGACGCCCGATCCTGGCCCATGGTGGTACTGCTGGTGGCTGAAGCTGAAGTGGGAATGGTACTGGGACTGGGGACTGTGGTGGGGAAAGTGTGTGAACGAGGAAAATGTCTCGAGTGAGGCTTGGGTTCGCTCCTCACTTCATCCGGGGCGCTGTCACTGCTCTCGTCGCTAGCCTGCCTGTGCCAAGCGTGTCGAGACAGCCCGCCATAAGACTGCTGTTTGTGGAGCTGCAAGGGAAAAATATCGAGGCGGTAAAACGGATGAAAGTCGGCGAGATATCTAGCGTAAGAAGAGAAATGTGCTAAATTCATCCCAGCAGATGTCCTTTACACTCTATACATGTCCATATGCAATTACCTCATGGATGTAAAGCGCATGGATGCTCATCTCAGTGGAGGCATACTCTGATAAGACCATACTGGTGAGTTGACCCTCCCATGCACTGCTGCCTGAGCTCACAGTTCGAGCATCAGTCCTACAGAAAGATGATGCAAAAATATAAAGACATGAAGATGAGGTTATTCATCACAATAATAACCTCTTTGAAGTGCAATATGTTGGATTATGCAATTGAAATGGTGAATTTTCCATCTCCGTGAAAAGAACCGAGTTAAAAGTTAATGCAGAAGGAGGGCGTTCCTACCCAGAGCCTGCCATTGCTTTGTTCATGGCTGAAGAGTGGACAGCTGCCCCGTGAGCAGCAGTCAAACTGCCTCTCAGGTGTACACTGCTGCTGATTGGGGAAAGGGAGCGTAAGGCAGAAGCTCCATCACTTACGCCACCCGCAGCTTGATTGGTCATTGAGCCGTCCCTGGCGAAATGAACAGAGGCCAGTAAAGAGGGACCTCCAAAGAGGTTTGCAATGAGGCTCCGTGGCTACAAGAGGGAGAAAGGTCAAGAGACAGTAAATCATTTTTTTTTTACCTCTGACGATGAGATGAGATCTAAGTGTGAATGTTAGCTTAGCACTATACCTCAGACTGAGACGGGGAGAATGGATGTGCGTCTGAATTAGCTCCCATGGCCTCTCTGTGAACTCGCTCTTTCAGCTGACTGATGAAGTGTGTTGTCTCCTGAGGAGGCTGCCACTGAGGATTGGTGATGGCAAAATGCATCAAAGATAATTCCGTCTTCCCATCCTCTGCTTGTTGGTAAATAGAAGCTTTGGTCTTGCCCTCTGACATCCACTGTACAGGCAGGATTCATGTTTCAATGAATTAAAAGAATTCAATTCTCACAGTTTATGCATACCGTAATTCCCGGTGTACAAGCCGCTACTTTTTTCCAATATTTTGAACCTTGCGGTTTATGCAACGACGCGGCAAATTTACGTATATTTTCCCACTTTCGTTACGAGCCGTGTTTCGTTAAAGTCTATTTATTTTCGTTACGAAATTAACGCCCGCCCGCCCGGAGGGAAAGCCCCGCTTGCGCGTAGCTGGGGAGATCCGCGAGAAGGGCCCGGCGCGCGTCCAGAGTCGCCGCCGCCAGACCGCCGTACCCGGTCCCCGGCGCCTGTCCGCCATCCGCTACGCGGCGTCGGACGCGCCGACCCGCGGGGAAGGAACCCGCCCCCTCGACCTCCCGGGCGTCCCCACCCCTGCCGCACCACGCTCCCGCGGACGGAGGATGAGGGGCACGGGGGCAAGGGGGACGGGGACACCCCGCCAAGCGGGCGCGCGCGCAGCCTCCGACGGGCGGAGAGGGGAGGGCGGAGAGGGGAGGGCGACGGGGCGACTGCTCCCCCAGCCGCGGCTCGAGCCCAGCCCCGCTTCGCACCCCAGCCCGACCGACCCAGCCCCTAGAGCCAATCCTTATCCCGAAGTTACGGATCTGATTTGCCGACTTCCCTTGATCTAACATGCCAGAGGCTGTTCACCTTGGAGACCTGCTGCGGATATCGTTACGAGCCGTGTTCCGTTAAATAGCATTTGTTTCAATGTACCGGTAGACACCTGCAGTTTACGAATATGTGCGGCTTATTTTTGTACAAAATAAATATTTTTTTAAAATTCAGTGGGTGCGGCTTTTTCACAGGTGCGCATAATAGTTCAGCAATTACGGTAAATAGTGGATTAGATACTTAATGGCTGTCTTTATCCAGGTATCCACGTGTGGCAGTCCTTACCGCGGGGTGCCCATGCTGCCTGATGTCCATCTGGGCAAAGGAGCAGGTGTCTCCTACCCCGACCACCTCCACAGTGAAGTTCCGGAAAAAGTCAATGATCTCCAGAGACTTCCTCCTCAGGCTGAAGATCAGGATGATGGGAGTCACCACTGGACTGAGCAGCTCCTCTAGAATAAACACCTGGAGAAATTCAGGAAAAAATATTTTTAACTGGAGACTGTAAACTGTTGTCATTTAAAATATTAGTAAGTCACCATTTAAATAGCATTTCAATTTGCTATTAATATTCTGACTCTGCAAAGTAACCAGTAACTTGAATTATGGAACAACAGCATTAGAGTAATTTAAAAAAAAATCTCTACTTTTCACCAAAAGTAAAATCTGCTTTTGTTACTGTACATTACATCACAGGAACATTTAATTTTAATCCAAATAATTACTGGTTAGAAAGAGTCAGTCACTGGTCTCCTTGAGTAATAATAAGTGGTAAGGTACATCAAATCCTAAATTTAAATCTCGCCTCACACCGCCACCCACTGGGACAGTCTGAATGGAGGTACTTAGACAGCTTCTTAGCATGGTGTGAGACCCCCCCCCCGGTGGCTTTGGTGGGTCTGCTTCATCATTAACAGCAGAAACGCAGTGATGTTTGAGTCTGTAATGAGTCTAAAGCTCTGCATCAGAGCTCAGTAAATATTCTCCAGAAAATGATCAGCTATATAGAATTAGATTTTCAAATAGGATTTCACAAAGTTACTACCGGTACATGTAGGTGTTTTGAGTCACAGTAGAAGTTAATTCCCTGGCATTTATCGCCACTTATACTCACAGCTTTGTACTGGAATAGCTGGGAGAACTGGTCTCGGGTCTCATATCTGTGGGCATTGCCCTGCCAGTGGTCTGGCATGTAATGGATATGGGCCAGGATAACCCGTAGCAGCTGCTCAGGACAAAACACCATGTTCTTATCAGGAATGAATGATCTGAGGAGAGGTGAGAGAAAAGAAATCAGTCCAACCACATCAGTCCATAAGTTGCCAAATAGCATTAAAGTTACTCTGGGTAAACTGAAAAGGACAATCACCAAATAATTTGTGGTTAAAAGTCATAAAGGTTTGTGTAGATGTAGCTCTCTGAAGATTATTGGCTTATATTTATATTTTCTATATGTAAAAGACTAACAAGTGCATAGTGATGCATTGTAGTCATTTTTGTTCTTTATTATGCATGACTTCATTGGAAATGCAGGCTTCTGTACTTGGTTATCACTACCTGCACACTGTGACGCACACTCCAAGCAGTGTGATTGATGAGAGAACATGTTCCACTGCAAGAACATCCTCATCGTAGATGGTCAGAGCGATGAGGACAGCCAGAATGGACCCAGCAAAGAATGCCACGTTTTTGGCAACTACCGTCAGCAGGGGTGAGAGGAAACAGTTCATATACTTGGATGAAGGCTGAATGGAACGAAGGAAGAGGGGGAGAAAAAGATGAAGACAAACGTCATTATGAAAAGGCTTCAAAGGTCCACTGATTGTAAAAGGCAGGAAATGAAACTGGAAAATAACCTTGTAGCCTTTGCTGAGACGTGACATAAGCTCATGGTCCAACTCATTGAAGTGGCGCAGGTAGCATCGACCATAAAGCGACCAGCATCTCGCCCCCAGAGAACCAGGCTCTCTCTTAATCACCTGGGCACACACAAACAGAAGCGCAATCACAAGAGCCTCTTGTCCAGGGCCCTGAATATGAAAGGAAATTCCACAATGTACCGTGTGTAGCATATATAAACCAGATACCTCTGTGTAACTAAAGAAGGCGTAGAGAATCTGCCACACCAGGATGACAGGACACAACAGAAGATTAGCAATCCCAATGCACAAAATACGGGACGCCAGTCTGTCTGCTAACTCGAGCCTGTTACCTCCTCTCTTGTACTCTGGCTTCAGGCTCCACTCATTCTCAAACAGAGAGCCTAGAGAGGAAGGAAAAGAAAAAAGGAGGCGAAAAGTAGGCATGCTTGTCACTCCAAAACGTAAACATATGAGCATGCACATCTGGATATAATGCACACAGCATATAGTATGATGAATATCACACATGGACACACCTGGACCCCAGAAGAAGATGAGCTCAAAGTTGTATTTCAGCCCCCGAGTGTAGAACACACAGTCCCTGAGTACGGGAAGTTGAAATCGCACGGGAAGGAGTGATTTGTTTACCATGGCAACCTAGAAAGAGAGCTTTAGTTTGCTTTGTAATTATTTCTTTTTTGCAAGAAGCTTGAAAAGACATGGATATTTCAGCAAAAAAACAAAAAAGCAAAACAAAGAACGTACCATGTAATTCTTAAAGCGGAGGATGCGATGGTAAACGTCCAGCTCTGTCAGCTCTTTCTTATGGATGCAGATCTGGTGCTCTTTCTGGATTTCAACTATCCTGACCTGAACCTCCTGCCACGTTGCGTAAGGCAGCTCTGACTGAAAAGAAGTTGCAACATTGATTTTCTTGTTAAGAAAATGATGCTACAAATCTGCCCAAGATAATAAATAACAATAAAAGCTCAACAGCGCCACTCTGCCTCACCATGGTCATCTTGAGTGCGTTGATGTAGAAGCAGCGGATCTCCCAGTAACAGCAGACATTGTAGATGAATTTGACAAAGCGATGAAGCCAGAAAACCCCAGAGATTATTAGGACGAAGATCACAAACGCGTTGTCTCGGATACTGTGGAAGAAAAAGTTCACTTCGCTAAATTCTCTCGAAATCAAGGTATCATCCTCCTGATGGAACTCCTGGCACATCACCATTATGACTTCGCACTCACCGGGCACTGCACACGTCCACTGGGAGGAAGGCATCAGGCAAAGTGACTTTCGACGAGTCGGTGTGATTTACAAACTTGTTAGCGAAGAGAATGTCGTAGTCCACGCAGTTAGCCAGGAAGACCGTGAAGCCAACCACGAATAGCAACTGACTGCATGAAGAATAAAAAGAGTTAGAATCCAGGATTGCTGGACACATCAATCATTCTGACGGATAAGATACGTACACCAACTCAAAGATCTCCCCTAGCAGCATACAGGTGAATCCATTCTTCTGGTGAAGATTATATACGTAATGAGCGTTAAGGAACATTTATCTGAGGTTAGACATTTTATTGGGTTAAACTTTTGAAACAGTTGGGCCAAAAACCCAACAAAAGGATATTCTCTGGAAGAACAGGTCCAGGTTCTCGATGTGGTGCCATTGGGCTGCAAAGGATTTATTTATATCACCAACAGTGGAAAAGAAGTATGTGTGTTTAAGGTCAAAATTTGTTTGTGTACGCATGTCATACATTTGGCTCCTTCAGGTACATGCATCAACAAGTTCTCCTCTCCAGGGGGGGAGTCGTTATAGGATGCCTCCAGGCGCTGATACTCTGTGTCAAAGTGTGCCATAGTGACATCAGCTTCAGTCTCACCAGGTCACTAAACACACTGTGACAGACTGGAGCAGGGAGAACCACAGGGAGAGGAAAAGCAGGTTGAATGGGTATTAACAAGTAGTTCAACATGCCAAGAAGGAACCGGCACCATTACACCTAGACCAGATCTGGAAGGAAAAACATCTACTTTAATTGATCCTAATGGAGGCCAGATGTTAAGATCATATTGTGTACAGAACATGAGAGGTGGGGAAACGATA
This sequence comes from Brachionichthys hirsutus, assembly GCF_040956055.1. Taxonomy (NCBI): domain Eukaryota; kingdom Metazoa; phylum Chordata; class Actinopteri; order Lophiiformes; family Brachionichthyidae; genus Brachionichthys; species Brachionichthys hirsutus. The sequence continues at coordinate 8,560,462 of NC_090914.1, read as the reverse complement.
TAGTTATTGACTGTCAAAGTAAAGATATGCATTCTTACCTCCATTGCATTTCAGTACGTGTCATCCAGCTCAGTCGTTTTCTCAGCATTCCCAGCTGTAAACAAGAGTTACCACTGTGCTCTTATGTCAATGGGAGCAGTACAGGATTCAGATCGACATTCTCAGACGGAAAGAAAATGCTGTTGTGTTTGATAATGATTAGTAATTGATCATTAGTGGGGGGGGGGGGGGGGGGGAACTCACACATGAAGCGAACACGGCAGGACTGATTCAGGTGTTGTTGTCGCGGTGTGACAGCGCAGGCCATAAAAACGTCACGCCCAAAACCCGCAGCGCTTCCGCGTCGTTACGTCGTTGCGGGTTCGCGACGCCATTTAAAACGCCGAAGCCAAGTCGAGTTTATCTGACGATCGTCTGGGTTTCGTTTTCTTTCGGTTACCTCGAGTCCAGTTTCATTTTCGAAACAGCCTAGCAGTGTGGCGTCCGTCTCCGTTCACTGGCAGGAGCGCTACCCAATCAGGAAAAGGATTAGCCCATCAGCCAATCACACGCAAGCAGAGGCCGACTCCAGGAGGAAGTGACGCACGTCAGCGAGCTCGACAGCACGCCCTAAATTAATGGGGGAAATTAGTTATAGATCCACAAAAATAAGAAAAGACCTGCCTTCAAACATTTTTATAATGATAGTTTATAATCATCTAAAATTAATTAGTGGTTTATTGAATAAAAAGGCTTAAAAAACTTTCAATATCTGTATCAACTACAATTATTTGAATGTATATAATGGTTTTGCATATTACCCCCTGGCAATTGTTCTGTGATCTTTATATACTGTTTTGTATACGTTTTGAAATAACATTTTATTTTAAAAAATGAATGCGGAAAATGACGTTTTGCTTCCACCGTCTGGTTGTTAGGTTTCATCACAATGGTGTCAGGTACCGTAAGCACAAAAAGTGATGCCTTTATTGAAATTCTACTATACATAAAAGAAATAGATCTTAAACCTTCCAGGATGGTCAAAAATTATTTATTATAATGGTATTATTATTATTAGTAGTAGTAGTAGTAGTAGTAGTAGCAGTAGTAGTAATAACAAGCTGCACTGTCTAAATGGATATTTCAAAAAAGGCCAGGGCTGCCTTGAGTTCAAGGGGATTCTGTGTAATCTAGTTATTATTGTGATCAGGGTAATTTAATCTGTTCTGATTAGGATTAGTCTTCAGTATAATCCTGCAGAAAAGTCTGTCACAATGAAGCTCACAAGCTGACGAACACAATAATGCAACTGCACATAAACATAAAAGTACCGTAAAACAAAGCAGGACTATATTCAAAAGGTGCCCAACAGAAATTAACAGGAATTTCCACCTTAAACCATTTGATGTAATTGTATTCTTCTTAACTAACTGTACAGGAATTTGTTACCGTAAAATTGCCAATGTTGCAAAGAATAAATACGGGAAGCTGGCAAGAGGTTACTTATTTCATGTTTTTAACTTTACGTCTTGTTTTATTCTATATGATAATTCTGTAATATTGTGTGTGCATGTTGGTAAACCTAATCTACTGCAGGATTCATCTTGCTGATTAAATTACCACTCTGTCTGTTGGGAATTAGGGGGTTGCATTGACAGCTAATTTGTCTAAAAGATGTGCCATCATGCTGCCAAGCGACCCATGGGGTGCTGAGATAGCAGGGGTGAGGGACAGGATGTGGTAAATGGGGGGGGGGGGGGGGGGGGGGGGTGGGTGTGCCGGGAAGGGGGCAGGGAAAAGAGAGTCTGGATGAAGTCATTTCCCTGGGGTAACTTAATTAGATAAAGCTTCATCCTGTACATGCACCCATTTAAACCCAACACAGCAGGTATGGAATGCACACACACATGGCGACATGTGTATCTGATAGATCCCTGTTGTTAAATGGGATTTGTTCATTGGCTATACATTATGTTGAAATGTAAAGGGAAGCAGAGCACAGCCATGCTAAAAATATTTGGGATGAGAAGGAACAAGGCATTGAACATTTTAACGTTTAAATCTTGATTTTTTTAATTTACTCCAAAACTTTCTTTGAATTTGACCAGAAAAGATGCCCCTTTGTCCCTCTGGGATCATTTAAAAAGGTACGAGAGAGCTTTTAGCCGCCAGGCCTTCAGTTTAACCAGCACAATTCAAGGTTGACGAACAACCACTGACTTTGTCTCAGTGTGGTCTCCTAGACTGCCATAAACCGACGTGTCTGCAGGAAGAGAGCTGGGAACAGAAGAGGGGTTACTGAAATAGAGAGAGGTTAATAACCGAAGAGAGATTTATGGATGCTTTGGCCATAAAATGGATTGGCTGTGACATTGTGAATGAGGGCTCCTAGCACATGCAGCATATGTCATGCGTGCACATAGACACACTCAGACACCCGGTACTGGATACATGTGATAAAATCTCTGCTGGTGATTGTGCTTCACTAAATATGTGAATGCCCTGACGAGGGGTCTTGGCTCTACGATCATCTGTCTATGTCTTCACTCAGGAAACCAGAGAACATATTGATGATCTGTCTGAAACGAACACACACACACACACACACACGGTGTAAGTAAGTAAGAGGAGAAGGAGACATCAAGGAGAAAGAGAGAGGAGGGAGACATGGGCGCTGTGGTCAGATGAGTAAGCAGTGTTCTGCTCCTGACTAACAGAGAACAAAATCTATCCCACAATTCACTGCTGTAGGTCACTTTGTCCTGATGATGTCATCGCAATGATAATTTAAAAGTCTAGACGTTCTAATATCTGTCTATTGCAATGCACATCTCAATGCATGCATGTGTTCATATACATATTGGGTTGATGGCTACTAACTATATAATTATGGACAGCAGCAACTTCTGATGAACTCCTCTGGGACTCTTTTGAATTTGTTCTAAATTCCATGCATGTTAAAAATGCATTTGATTATTTGTTTTGTACAACATGGACTAAAGGGACAAGGAGTTCACATATTTTGTGTGTATGATACAATTATAGATCATAGTGACACCTCTTTGCAAATGATTCCTTCCCTTGTGTTGTTTCAGCTTCCCGTAGATCATAAATAATTTCAACACCTAAGAGTCATCCACAAGATAAAGGTAATAAACAAAGCTGCACCAATATATGTTAACAATAGATCAATAAAAGGGTAATAAAGCACAATCAAGAAACCATAAATTTGAGTCAATAAGAGGGAGATCTTGCAATGATGCAAGACTGCATTTGTAAATATTAATTATTCATAACTGGAGTCTGATTCAGATGTTCGGTGGCCCTTCACAATCACTTGGAGAGGCTTGACACTAAATCCTGACCAATCAGGAAATAGATTCCTCACATTAGAGCCCTTTCAGATCCATCAGCATATATACAAGAAGACACACTTGCATTTTGTAGCACTGTGAAAAGGCCACCAGTCATTGAATCATTACACCCGTCACCAGGACGACATTGCGTTACTCAGATCTAATGCCAATATAATGATAATCAGATCATTTGTTGATACTATACAAGCCCACAAACACGTGTTTATGGTCAGCATTTGGAGTATAGCTAACAATGCATTAGAGGAGTGGATTAAAGATGAAAAAAGACCATAAAATAATTAGAAATTCATTAATTGATTGATTTTTCAAGTAAATGTTTCATTAATTTTAGATTATGGCTATTGGTTTGGCCAAGATATCTTGACCAAGACACTGAATCCCTTATTTTTTGATAAAGATACCTTCACCTCCACCAACATTAAAAACTATGTGACAGAGTTGGCAGTTCTCCATGGAATAACACCCCAGGCGAGATCCCCTCTGAGCGCCCTGTTGAAGGGAGAGAACTTACATTTCACTAATTACACAAATCCTTCATTTGTGTAATTCCTTCAACACACTGGAATACTTAAAAGTGGCAAAACAAATATATACAATCATATAAAAAAAAATAACAAGAGCAGAGATACTATAATATAAAATAATAAGAATAATACACAAATATAAAGATCAAATATTCTGAACACACAAGCAAAAACTAAAACCTAACCTTTCTAATATCATCATACAAAATCTGTTCCTCTATTGAGTGACGGCAAGGCAAGTGAGCCCTCGCAATCTCCCCCCTCGCGTAAAGACGCACGCGTTCACGCACATGCTGTATACACACACACACACACAGTGGCACATTGCACATATAGGAGGCCCTTAAAGCCGGAGAGCTTCAATTAGCGCTCCTCCGTGGACGTTTTAAATTTTTCATCACATCGCACCCATGATTTTTTTTTTTTTCCCATGCATGCGCCTTTTTTGCGCATAGCGCCCGGCTGTTGCTGAGGTGCGTTTGAGCAGCTGAGCCATTCCGGGGATGAAGATTACCGCTCGGTGAATGGGAGTCACAAACACAGAGGCACTGCTACCTCTCCCCGACCCCGACAGGCACGCTCATCCCTCCATCGGGGAGATAAACAGACCCGGGACCGGAGCTGGTGTCTCTGCTCTGGGGGCCCGGCCGAGGCGAAGGAAGGATGGACGCGTTCTTTGTAGAGGTAAGCGACGGCGGATGCGCCTCATCTCTTTTAACGCCGTTTAACGTGACCGGCAGATTGCGCGAGAGACGGTCCACATTTGCGACGCGGCGCGGCCTGTGATGGAAGATGCTTTTTTACGGGTTTTGGTTTTATTCACGTTGGAGAGACTTTAAATAAATCACAGACCCGGTTTATGTTCATCACCGCAGATGAATTCATACGAGGCTGACACTCGGATTAAAGCAATCTGTGGGTCCTATCCACACCACGCTGTCGTTAAAAGACCATTATTCTTTTGCAAATGGAGTATCCATGGGTGTGCCGGTACATGCTTGCTTGCTGGAATTGGGGGTGAGGGTGGGGGTGTGTGGCGGTGGTGGAGGAGGGTGTCTGGTTATTTAAAAAGTGGGGGAAAGGAGGAGAGGGATGAGGCATACGTGTGTGAGTGGAATCGTAGACAAACACTAATTTGGTTTATCATAAATTTCATAATTCAGCCTATACACACATGTGTTTCCATTCAAATGTCCTTCTTACTTTATTGGTGTGTGCGGTTTAGGAGTTGGTACCAAATCCCTGGTGAGCAATGGCGTTCCAAGGAACAGGAAAATGGCATCTGATAACGCGTTATAACCACGAAACCGGTTCAGACAATCCAGCAAGAGCTAAATGCAAAAATCAGCATCTCTGCTCCATTCGCCACCACCAGCCTCTTTGTGATATATTGATCATAGCATCGATTAGCTGGCCACCACATCACCAAGCCTGCAGCCACAAATGGTACAGACCCCAAAAGCCGATATGTGAAACTTGAAAATGGGGTAACTTATTCAATTGCGATGTTCAAGCCTGTAGTTGTGAATGAGATGCATATTTGTTACTCATAAATAGTTCATGCTGCTGTTTTCTATCCCTCCATTTGTCCACTATATATTCGTTTAATCAGACAGAGGGAACAGCTGATCTCTCTCTTTGGCTTTCTCTCAAGCCAGGCAGAAAACATGATAGTTGGCCGACCAGCCAAGCATGAAATGTCAGGTGGCAGTGCACCATGGTATAATCCCCTCATATTGAAACTGGATTGGTTTATGCAAGTTGTAGTGACGCTGTGTGCTGTAAATACAAATAAAAATCCATCTTTATCTGGTTAGGGTATAGCTATTAAACTTGGAAACAGAACAAGACATTAGGTGTACGTTACAATTTACTAAGAAAGGACAAGAATATTAAATTATTGCAGTAAGATGTGTGATGAGTGTGATCCCAGCATATTTTTCTACCTTTATAAATGTAATAATCAAAATTACAGATTGCAATTTAGATTATTACTCCTTGGTACATGTTCTTTCCTAATAAATGTAAAATGTAAGTAACAGAACACAGAAATGTAAACGAAGACTTATATTGCAGGAAACTGCTTCAGTGGAGGGGGAACAGTCACTGGAGATGTGTGACCTATATTCAGCCGCTCCAAACGCATTTGTTCTGCTCAGAAGCTGCACCAGCTTTGCTTCTTTCTTTCTTCTTTCAGTCGCTTCCCTCTGATGCAGTCTTCCTCCCTGCAGCCACTCACTTGGTGCATCTCCATCTCAGTTAACCAAACCACTTTGATGTAGATCTGCCAGTGTCTCTCCTCCCTCTGGTATTATTTATTTCCTTGCCATTCTCCCTCTTATTTTTATTTCATGAGCGATTGTTGGATCTCTGTAGAATAAAAAGTGCCTTGGTATAATTTTCTGTTTTGATTTGATACAAAATAAATACATTGAATTGAACTGAACTGAAATTATGATTATTATTATTATTATTATTTGGTCTAAGGAAAACAAAACAAAAATCGAATTATTTAGTTTAAATGTAAAACACAGAAGTACAAAATGCTAATAATTCTAATTAATTAATAATTGTTTTGTTTTAAAAGAGTTTAAAAGTTAAAGACATAAAACCTTTTCACCTAATATATTGTCAAATGTAAAAATTCTTCAACTGAAAATTGTCCAAGATGCACAATAAATCTACAGAGTAAATAACATCAACTTAATTAAGAGGCTGTCGTACTAAATTCCAAAATTCTACGTGCCCGAACACTATCTCCCAGAATCCTTTGTGTCTTAGAAAAGAGAGGCTGTTTCCATGGTGCCCTGTTTCCATACGGTTGCCGTGGAGTTTGGTTGCTCGAGTGACAGTGGGGGTGGGGGCGTGCAACTGTAGTCTAATCCGAGATGAGAGAAAATGTGATAATTAGCAGGCTTCTTAAAACGGGCGTCTCAAAATACTGTGCACGCACGCACGCACACATGCATACACACAAACACACACGCATCTGGTTTACTTTGGCTAAATCATTCACGTGTTGGTTTTGGAATTCAGGACAGGTTAAAAGGTTTCCCGTCTAAAGCGTCAGATATTTCAGAGCAACGCCAAACTGGGTTTATGAGGCTCTTAAATCTCTTGATGCTCCAATATCTAAAGTGGCTCTGACTGTTTGTGTGCGTTTGTGGAGTGTGTATGTGTTTGGTATTTATTTTATTTATTTTATTTTGTAAGCGTAATCTCTTTCACTGCCCAGATGTGACTCACATAGATCAGGTGACACCCACACATAAACACATGTTGATGTCCTTCCAGCTGCTATAATCTGCTGAAAGCCTTGCCGGCCCAATTGTATTATCACCTTTAACGGAATATTACTGACACAGTTTAGGTCTCTGACACAAGCTTCACTCGAGGAGATGGATCAGAGAGGCGGCACAATAATGAAACAAGGCGACTGCACATGGTAGCCTCTTTGACAGCGTCCAACAGGACTTCCTCACCAAGTTCAGGGCAGACAAAGCTGATATTACCAACAGACTGTGCTCCACGAAGCAGAACAATTACACTTAAGAGATGAAAATGTTTGTGTTTGTTCATCTTCATTATTCTCCTATAAAGCTGACATCATTAGAGGGAACGCCGCATCTGTGCAGGTGGATTATCAAGGTCATTGAAACAAGCTTGGTGGCGCCGAAGATGTTTAAAACAATGCAGACTTGGGGCCAGAAGTGTCTTTCAGTAATCCTGCTAACAACCTGGCAGATTCCCTCAAACGCATAACCTCCTTGGATGAGGTAACAGATCAAATACTCTTCTGGCTGTACTCAGTCTGTGTGTCTGCATTCTAGGGGGCCCGAGTTTGGGTCAGAGAGAAGGAGCAGCTGGTTCCTGCCACGGTCAACTCCTGTGGAGATGGAACACTGGTTGTCACAACTGACTATGGAGAGGTACGTAACGTACACATCCACACATCCACACATCCACACCAATGGCTCATGTCATATAATGTCAGATCATATTTGCCTGTGGAGATATGGTTTATATGTGGATGAGACTGAAAGGATGATCAAACACAAAAGCACATGCTGGTTTGTTTTAGGATGCCAGGCGTCAGATGTCAGCCCTGATGTTTAACACCACACCGTGATGGAAATTGATATTTAAAACCTATTGAGTATGTAGGACAGCTAGGACAGGCACACGCTCCAGTTAGCAGCATTTGGAGGGAACTAATAATAGAAAGAGTTCTTTAGCCTGAATTCCAGAGTCTCAGTTCTGCCTTCACACCCATGGAGGGTCCGCATCTGCTTCCTCATTGTCACATGTACAATGAATTCGTGTTTCACGGCCTGAACATACTAATTAGTGCTCTAAAACCATCGGCCTTTGATGTGGCTGGTTCATTGTTCTTGTAAGAGGACACAGCAGGGACATACAGGCATTTCCAAAAATAGCGCTCTGGTTATAGGAACAGGCGTTCTCTATTCTCTGGATTATGAAAGTGCTCAACCTCCCCAGGCAGAATCCTGTTCTCCTTGCCCCCTCCCCCCTTTGCTTAAATGCTGTGCATAAATGTTAGCTCTGCGGGAGGTGGTGAATATTTGATAGAAAATCAGCAGGTTGGGAAGCTTTTCCCTGCTGTCCTAGGAGCTGGCCCTTGTTGGCGGTCCCAGGCTGGACTGTTTAAACTCTGCATTGTGGGCAAATAGCTCATAATCCAAGGTTTTCTCTTTCCTTTTTGTCTTTATATCTTACATACTGCACAGAGAACACAATTAGATTTGATCCGATCAGATGGAACTTTATTGAACCTGTGGTGAACTAGGTCAACGGGGAACTGGACACAACAATATACAGTAGTTGTAGTGGTAGGGATGAGGGCAGACTGTCAAAATACAAACAGATGAAAACATGAAACGGTACAACCGGTGCGAAACGAAAAGAGAAGAAAATGTAAGCACGCCCCAGTCAGTTAACGACAAAACCCTCGGAACCAATTGTAGTCGTAAATCGACGGCCCCCCTGCGCTTCCAGCGGATCCTTTTCTTTAAACTTAAATATAATCTGATCTGAGGAACTAGATCACAGTCCATTCCATAATTCTACTCTGTCCTGTGGAGGTCACCAACTTCTGACCCAAGACCAGTGAGGAGAGCTGCAGGTGTGTGTGTGTGTGTGTGTATGCACGCCCGCTCTCTGGTACTACATCTTGAGCTCTGCAGAATATGTAGGTCACTGTGCCCACAGGTCTCTCTCGCCATGCTCTATCTTCATCGCCCCCTCTCCTCACTCCGGCTGCTGATAATATGTGAAGTCAGACGAGCAGGCTTTCCTCCCCTGGCTCTCCTGAATCATGTAAAGCAGCTTCAGACATCAGAGGGTTTTAAAATAAAGCTGTGCCAGCCGCTCTATGCGAGTGTGAAATTGTATTCGCACTGAGATGCACAAGTGTCTTTAGCGAATGATAATGGGAAAGCAGTAATAGCTAGCAATCCCTTCACTGCAAGCATGCCCCCCTGCCAGTCTGAACAGACGTCCAACACATCTGTTTTAGCAATGCACATGCACATGCATGTGCACACAAACACACACACACACACTAACCTTTTATTGCAAAGGTTAGTATTGCATATATGATACAGGGGTGAGACATTAAGATAACAGATGAGACATTAAGCTTTGTATTCTCATCGTGGATTTTCATCGTGTTGCATCATAACGAGCCCTTTCATTGCAAAAAGTGGGCCGTGCAGCCAGGGTCTGAGGGATTAATAAATGAAGACTGGGAAATGTGAGAGAGAAAGAAATCAAAGAGAGAAATTACACCCTATTCTGCATCTGAATGCGATTGCATGCGTTGTCGTCCTCCAGGTGTTGTACTTGCAACAGGCGGAGGTTACCAGGGAGCGGGTGTCTGCCATGCACCAGTCCAGCATCGATGGGGTGGAGGATATGTCAGCGCTGGCTGAGCTGCACGAGGCTGCCATCATGCACAACCTGTACCAGCGCTACCAGAAGGATAACATATATGTAAGTGCTCCCAGATAGGCATGTTTGGATAGTGTGTGAGAGTGTGTGAGCATGTATGTGGCTAAAGATGTGTGTGCATGTCTTGATGTTCCCCCACTCCTCCTTTTCCAGTATTGTTTGGATGGAAAAAGCTTTTAGTGGGAAGCACAAATCATCTTAAGAAACATGTTCCCTCAGTGGAATAAGCAAAGACATCCTTTTAACGCGACAAGACCGGAATGAAAAGGTTTTTGCATGGTTGAAACGACTTACAAATTAATCCACTTCTTTAAATCTTTTTTTTGAAGATATATCCAATGTGTTTGCATGTTTGTGAAAAATAGTTTCAAATGCACAACCAAAGGAATGATGCAAATAAAAATTAGGAAGAGACCAAAAGCTAAAAAGTGATATTTACAGATCCTGAAATGGTCCTTTACTCTTTTCAGACTAACATTGGCAGCATCCTGGCAGCTGTGAACCCCTACAAGCAGATTCCGGGTCTCTATGACCTGGAGAGGGTGCATCTGTATTCCAAGCACCATTTAGGGGAGCTCCCTCCACACATCTTTGCCGTGGCTAACGAATGCTACCGTTGCATCTGGAAACGCCATGACAGTCAGTGCGTCCTCATCAGGTGAGTTTCAACCGTGGAGGAAGTTGTTTTGATGATGCCTCCCCCCCTCCCCCTCATCTTACTCTGTCTGTTAAGATATTAATCTATTATTAATTAACCATATGATATGTAAGTCCATCCCATGAATTTGGGTCGTCTTTGTGTGTCTACTCCAGTGGCGAATCCGGTGCTGGGAAGACGGAAAGTACTAAACTGTTGCTTCAGTTCCTGTCTGTGATGAGCCAGAATTCAGCCGGGACGTCTCCATCCGAGAAAAGTACGAGAGTGGAGGAGGCCATCGTTCAGAGCAGGTACAGCTGAGGCGCATGAATAAGAAGCGTTTTTGAAGTCAGACTGCATATGGTGACTGTACTCTGTGTTGGATTTTCCCTGCAGTCCCATAATGGAGGCATTTGGTAACGCTAAGACTGTTTATAACAACAACTCCAGTCGGTTTGGGAAGTTCATCCAGCTTCACTTCTCTGAATGCGGCAACATCCAGGGAGGCTGTGTCATTGACTGTATCCTTATATTTTTAAATATGAAATAATTAATTGATGCATTTTTTTTTGTATGGATTTATTATTGTGTTATTATTTGAGATGCCTCTGTGGAGTAAATTAACGATGCACACGAGTTTGTTTCCTTTACTCTCCACATTTCAGATTTACTGGAGAAGGTAACCAAGTCGACCAGCCTGGACGTGTCCATTTAAAAGTCGGGAGTATATTGTCTGTTTGCGTTGGGAATCATAAAATTATGTTAAGTTATGTTTATTATATTTTTTTGCAGAACCGAGTGGTACGACAAAACCCCGGAGAACGAAACTACCACATCTTCTATGCTCTGCTGGCTGGAGCGAACAAGAATCATAAGAGTGAGGACAAACAGAAAGCTATATCAGTCATGCTTTTTTCTTTGTCATCTCACTGTCATGTGTTTCCTCTACTAGGCCTTTACTTCCTGGAAGACCATCCTGAATCTTTCCACTACCTCAGCCAATCAGGATGCCTGAAAGACAAGAGCCTGAATGACAAAGAACTGTTTAACAGTGTTATGGTCTGTCACTGCATCCATCTTGTTCCATTTCTATATCATTTTCAAGCTTATAACATATTATTTCATCCTGCAAACTGCATTATATAAGAAACAACAGCTATAAACTGGAGTACAATTACAGTGGATGCCTGCACTAGGACAATTATTGCTTATCAATAATAAAATCATTGCACCTCAGGCATAGCAAACTCTGATGGCGTTGCTTGACGTTGATATGCTTCCTGCCAAATTAAATATCATTGCCCAACTCCCGGTTTTGTCCAATGCTTTTCTCCGTGCAGGAGGCACTGAAGGTGTTGGAGTTCACAGAGGAGGAGATCAGAGACATGTTTAAGCTGCTGTCGGGAGTCTTGCAGCTGGGAAACATTGAGTTCATGACCGCTGGAGGCGCCCAGATCACCACCAATCAGGGTCAGTTCAACGCAGCGTGACGTAGGAAAGGTTATTCTCGATGAAGATATTACCGGAGTGTCTTTGTCCATCTCTCAGTTGTCATTAATGCCAGTGAACTTCTGGGCCTGGATCCCTTCCAGCTGTCTGAAGTCCTCACTCAGCGTTCCATAATCCTCAGAGGGGAGGAAATCTGCTCCCCCCTCACCATAGAGCAGGTAGCACAGACATCTATTCCCCCCTTCTGGCCTGACCCCTCCATCACATCCACCCTAACGCTTTCTCCGGTTCCCCTCTCATTGTTACAGGCTGTGGATTGCAGAGACTCTGTTGCCATGGCTTTGTATTCCCAGTGTTTTTCCTGGATCATCCTCAAGATCAATCAGAAGATAAAAGGGAAGGAAAATTTCAAATCCATCGGCATCCTTGACATTTTTGGCTTTGAGAACTTTGAGGTGCTTGTTTCTCTCGACTGTGTTTTTTTGAGTGTCAGTTGGTCAATCTGTGTGTGAGACTGTCTTTGCTTCCAGGTGAATCGGTTTGAGCAATTTAACATTAACTACGCCAACGAGAAACTTCAGGAGTACTTCAACAAGCACATTTTCTCCCTGGAGCAGCTCGAGTACAACAGGTACACCCTCAAAACCAGCATTAGCTATTTTTTAAAAAACTCAGTAATACAACTAATTTAGAATGGCAGGCTGAAATGATGGAGCTGGTGGACCTCAGAATGCAGAGACAGAGGCAAGAAATAAAAAAGTTCAAACAACTTTACTGAAGATACACAGAGATATACTGAAAGATATCCCAATATGTATGTGAGCACATGCCTAGCAGTGGCCACAGAACAAAAATGATTTAAAATAGTGCCCATCAGTTTTCCATCTCTAACATTGAGATTTACTCCCCATAGGGAAGGAGTCCAGTGGGACGCCATAGACTGGATGGATAATGCCGAGTGTCTGGACCTCATAGAGAAAGTAAGAAACTGGTATAACAAACTCAATAGCTTCTGTTCATCCGATGTAAGCCGAGGTGTGTGGGACTCTTGGTTCAGATGCTCTCTGTGCAACATTACTGGGCTGCAGTTTCAGGGAGCGGTTCTGATTTCATACAGTTGATGCAGTAACATGATTTCCACCCCCCTTATCGTTCTTAGAAACTGGGTTTGTTGGCGCTCGTGAATGAAGAGAGTCGATTCCCCAAAGGAACTGACTTCACTCTGCTGGAGAAGTTGCACAGCAGACACTCCGTGAGTTATTACACAAACAAACTTAATGCATCATCAGCACAAATATGTGCCAAAGCATCACATAATGATGTATTTTTGGGGGGGCTATTTTCTATGTCTGCAGACAAACCCTTACTATGTCAAGCCCAGGCTTGCTGAGTATCAGTTCGGCATCAAACACTATGCTGGGGAGGTGAGTTATAAGGAACTGAATCCCATCATGTCAGCATTTAGTGTCTTCGGGGAGACTCAGTGTGACCCTGTTCGTCTCGGTTAGGTCCTGTATGACGTTAGAGGGATCCTTGAGAAGAACAGAGACACCTTCAGAGACGACATCCTGAATATGCTCAAGGACAGCAAGTAGGACACGCAGATGCACAAAACAAATAGCTTCACGGAGCTGTGATGAAAAGTGTTGACGTTGTTGCCCCTCAGACTGGACTTCATCTACGACTTGTTTGAAAAGGTCGGCAGCAGGAACAGTGAGGAGAAGATGGGAACGGCCAGACGTAAACCTACTGTCAGCTCCCAGTTCAGGGTGAGTAATGCAAGCAGCTTAAGATCTGTAACGTCAGTTCAGACTGGAGATTCAAGAAATGAGATTCAAGCATTTGCAAAGTTCCAGCTTGCACTGTTCTGACATTTCTGCCAGCCGACAGTGAACTGTGTCTGACTTGACCACATGAAATCATGTCCCTGACGTCGATATCAAATCATTAAACATGCTTCAACAAGTTGGTCGGACTTTAATGGGCTATATAAACACACTGCCATTTGAAAGGACTGTAAATAGGAATCCTTTCTCTGCTCCCTCAGGACTCCCTCCATGCTCTCATGGCAACGCTGAGTGTATCGAATCCTTTCTTCATTCGCTGCATTAAGCCCAACATTGAAAAGGTCGGTTTCTTTCCTGCACCTCTTATTGAAAGAATTCCAGCATGTTGTTTAACACGCTGAAAATGCCTGATCCAAGTATTGCCCCAAACCTTAGATAGTGTGCTTTTTGGATCAATTCATCCCTCTCCTATCATTTTACGCATAGAATCCAAACGTGTTTGACCCAGAGATCGTCCAGAACCAGTTGAGGTATTCTGGGATGCTGGAGACCGTGAAGATCCGTCGAGCTGGATTCCCCGTCCGCAGAACGTTCAAAGATTTCTTTTCTCGGTAAGCTTCTCTGCATGGTTCTGAACTTTATTCCTTTTGAGAGGTTATTGCTAAGATCTCTCATTTGTTGTCCCCCCATATTTTGCTGTACTTGTTTTCTGTCAGATATAAGATTATCGTGAAAGAGAAAGTTCCAAATGCAGCAGCAGATGATAAGAAGAGGAGTACGGACCTTCTTTACAAATACGACAAGACCAAGAGAGATTGGCAGCTGGGCAAGACCAAGGTGAGATTTATTCGCATTTTGTCTGTGATCCAAAGTATTTTTTAATCTACTACTGAAGTACAGAGTTGAGGTACTTGTATTTTAAATATTTTCCGGTAAACATTTGCCTTTGTGCTGCAGGTGTTCATGAAAGAATGTCTGGAGCAGCGCCTGGAGAAAGACAGGGATGAAGTCCGACGCCAAGCTGCCATGATAATTCGAGGCCATCTACTCACTTTCTCTGCCAAGTAAGAAATGAACAAAGGAAACAATGTCTAAAACCGATATATTTGTCAGGTCTTATTGACTGTTGATCTGTTCTTCCGACAGGAAACACTTCAAGCGTGTTTGTGCCGGTATTCTCACCATCCAGAAATACCTCAGGAAGCACCTCCATCACAGACGGTTCGTTAGGAAACGTAAGGCGGTGCTCGTGCTGCAGAGACACAGGCGAGGCCAGGTGGCCCGCGCCCAAGTTCGAAAACTCAGAGACGAGAAGAAGAAGAGGGAGAAAGAGGAGGAGGAGAAGCTATTGGGCGATGGGCATCAGGAGGAAGCGAGTGATGAGGCAAAGGTTAAATATTTAGATTTTTAGAATCCATTTAAATTAAAACATTCTTTTCCTTTTGAGGTTGAGAAGCAAATCACCTTTCGAGCCAATGTCATGCTTCATCTGTCCCTTCCGTCTCCCCCCTCCCGCCCAGGATGACGCCCAGCAGATGGAGGAGATTTTGCAGTTGGAGCGAGAAATCGAACGTTTGCAGAAGAAGAGAGAGGACGAGGTGTCCCAGCTGTGTGAGTCCTCCAAGCAGGAGCTGCAGCTGCGCCGCGATGCCGAACTCAAACGGATGAAGAAGGTGGCGTCCCGCAAAGCCACAGAGCTCATCGACCTCCTTAACTTTGCCGGAGTGGATCCTTCACAAGGAGCGGCCTCAGAGACATTTGCCGCAGAGCAGAAAGCTGCGAGACCTCCCAGTGCCCCGAGGAGTGCGTCCAAAGAAGATGAGGTGGATGAAGGGTTTCACGCTGAGGAGGAATGCATCCCTCTGCCTGACTTCCCTCCTCCTGCGGAGACGGATGCTCCTCTGGATCAGGACATATTTGTTCACCTCCCTCCCCCGCCTCCTGCTTTTGCAGAGGGAACAGTTCCTCCTCCGTCTCCCCTGCCCACAGACGGTGTGACTGGGATTCCTCCCCCTCCTCCTCTACCTCCATTTGGGGATGTCTCCACCATCTCTCCACCTCTTCCGGGAGAGGGGCAGAAGAAAGATGGAGCCAAAGCAGAGTCAGAGAGAAAGGTCAGCATGGTGGACAGTCTGGTGGACGGGGAGGAGCCAATCTACAGCATGCCCGCGGACACAGAGTCGGATTACGATCAGGAAGAGGAGGAGGGGTCCCTCACTGCCGGAGACGACAGCTCGGTATCGGGGAGCAACCGCGGGAGCGCTACGGTGACGGATGAGGAGCACCCGAGGAAGTCAACCTGCACCAACGCTAGCATGGAGTCCTACAGAGGCAGCTCCGACTCTGTGAGGACACACACTCACACGCATCCTCGCACGCGTGCACGCAGATACGTATGAGCAGCACTGCACCGTGACCGATTTTTTTTACATTTAACTCAGTTCTGTTGAAAATCGGATGACGACGATCCGTATGGCGAGCTCATTCATTCAACGATCCTTTGCTGTTGCAGTACGCAGACAGCGACGACGAACACGATGGCATGATGGACACCGATGAAGAAGTGACTAATGGGAGAGTGACCTTGCTCAATGGGAACGGACCACCCTATTTCCACGGCTACCTCTACATGAAAGGTATATATTGTGTGTTTGTGTGTTGCTGATTAATTGTTAGGTAATGTTTGGGGGGGGGAAATGTGACTTTAAAATAGTTCTGGTCATTTCATGTGCTTTATTTTCTGTTCCTGCAGCTGGTCTGATGATCCCGTGGAGGAGGCGTTGGTGTGTGTTGAAAGATGAAACCTTCATGTGGTTCCGGTCCAAACAAGAGTCGCTCAAGTCCGGATGGCTCTACAAGAAGGGAGGAGGCCTCTCCACCCTCTCGCGCAGGTTGTTGTAGTTGTCACTGGGCGTGACAGTAATTACTAACGGCCTGACTGTTATAAAGACGCTTGTGTAAGACACGATGTGAGCGTTCGCTTGCTTTCATCGATAACCCTCGTGTCTCTCTGTTTGAATAAACCCTCTGAACCCTCTGCGGCGCTTGAAGACAGCAGAATCCCTCCAAAGCTGGAGCTCATCAACTTGATGCTTTGCTTGGTTTCATTCTATCATGAACAGAAACAAGCTCGTCCAGGCATGAAAAAAAAACAAGACAAAAAGTAAAATAAAAAAAATCTACATATCATGCAAAGAAATAACATTTAAGATTATCTATGTATTTTTGTAGTGTATTTAAACAAGGTGACCAATGTTGGATGAGACAAATACTGACAACTGAATGAGCTCTGTCTGAAGTGGCGCACGAATTTACAGGATACACATATGTTAGAACTGTTCAAAGAAAACGGCGCTCTCAACACACATTGTTTATGAACTCGCATAAACTTTTATAATGTTGGACTGTCTTGTTCTTCCGTGTCAGAAATTGGAAGATGCGCTGGTTTGTGCTGAGAGACAGCAAACTGATGTACTACGACAACGACAGTGAAGAGAAGCTGAAGGGAACGATCGACATCCGAGCGGCCAAGTGAGATCTGTAGCCCATTCATGCACGCATGACTCCCTCTTTGGCATTCCCACCGTCTGGACCGGACCTGCCTGTCTCAGACGCTTCCTGCATCTTTGCAGGGAGATCGTGGATAATCACGAAAAGGAGAACGCCCTGAACATTGTGACAGACGAGAGGACCTATCAGGTTTTTGCCGAGTCACCAGAGGATGCCAGGTGAGGTGGATGGAACCAGACTGATATTTGCACCTGTGTAGATGTCATATGTTCTTCTAACGTTTGCCTCCCTGCGCAGCGGCTGGTTTAACGTGCTCAGGAAGGTTCGCGTGTGCACCCCTGAGCAGCTGCTGGACATGTCCCATGAACAGGCCAACCCAAAGAACGCAGTGGTAAGAGGGAACTTGTATGTGTTGCTGCACCTGAATGATGCAGCAATAATTATTAACCCTTTAAATTGTTCTTCCCTGCCCCTTTGTGTCCTCTTTCAGGGAACTCTAGACGTGGGGCTGATCGACTCCGTTTGTGCTTCCGACAACCCTGATCGGTTAGTTGAATGAACCGCAAAATAAAAGAGAAGAGAAGCTGGTTCCTGTTAAATGTGTCTTTTTTTTTTTATGCTTTTGTAGAAAAGTCAATCCATCCATGTAGTTTTGTGTCAATAAACCATGATGCAATGTGACTATAACCTCATTTTTTATTTTACTTTGAAAAGCCATCCGTGTTTATTTTACTAAGATAACCCTCAATTATCTGAAGATGAGCGTTTTTCCTTTTGTCCTCTACAGGCCCAACTCCTTCGTCATCATTACAGCCAACCGTGTGATCCACTGCAACAGCGACACGCCGGAGGAGATGCATCACTGGATTAGCCTTCTGCAGAAACCCAAAGGAGATGCCAGGATAGACGGACAGGAATTCCTCGTCAGAGGTGGGAATAGAAAAGATTGTATTCCTGTTTAAGGATTTTCTGAATATTACAGGATGCAAATGTAAACCTTTGAGTTTAGACACGGCATTACGCTACATTCTTCCATGTGTTTCTCCCCCTGCCTCCTCATCTCTCAGGCTGGCTCCAAAAGGAGATGAAGACAAACAATAAGAGCACCTCCCTGAAGCTGAAGAAGCGCTGGTTCGTCTTGACCCACAACTCCCTGGATTACTACAAGAGCTCAGAGCGAAACTCCTCCAAGATGGGAACCCTGGTCCTCAACTCCCTCTGCGCCATCATTCAGCCGGACGAGCGGGTGCACAGGGAGACAGGTGAGGAAAGAGAAGTGGGCAATTATGACAGATTTTTGCAACCATTTTCACAGTTAGACACAAGAAAGTATTAGCTGATGTCCAATATAAATAGTTTATCTCCCCTTGGCGGTAATACTTCATTTCTATTCAATACTATAATAAATGTTTCCTCAGGGTATTGGAACATCATCGTTTACGGGCGGAAGCATTCCTACCGCCTCTATACCAAGATGCTTAATGAGGCCATACGGTGGACGGCTGCCGTCCAGGGAGTCATAGACAGCAAGACTCCCATAGAAACGCCAACGCTGCAGCTCATCAGAGATATCAAGGTGAGACGCACAACGACGAACACACACAAAGGCGTTGGGCTTTACAAAGTCGCTCCAGAATCTCATCTGTTCTCTCCCGTCCCCTCAGGAGAACAGTGTGAACCCGGACATCGTGGAGCAAATGTACAGGAGGAATCCTATCCTCAGATACACCCAGCATCCTCTGCACGCTCCCCTCCTGCCACTCCCTTACGGAGAGGTCACCAGCTGTGAGTGAAAGGTCAACTCGGCCTTAAAACTGACTACTTCTCTGTTTTTGTCTCACTCTTTCCTTTTCTTTTATCCTTGTCTGTGCGCAGCACAAAGGCAGCAGGGCTATGCCAGTCTGCAGGACGAGGCAGTGCGAGTTTTCAACTCACTGCAGGAGATGGAGACTCTGGCAGACACGGTGCCCATCATCCAGGGCATCCTGCAGACCTGCCAGGACCTGCGTCCTCTCAGGGACGAGGTACCTTCTTAAATCTCGTCATGGATAATAAAAAAAGAGGATAAATAGAATTAATATTTCATAGAGAAACAGCGATTTGGTTATTGAGTTTTAAAGAAATTGATTGATCTGCTGATTGCTTGGGTTTCTGACATGTTTTTGCTGATAAATGTTTTTCAGGTGTACTGTCAGGTGATCAAGCAGACCAATCATGTGTCTCAGCCAAACAGCCCAGCCAATCGGGCTCACTGGCATCTGCTGACCTGCATGAGCTGCACCTTTCTACCCAGCCGGGCCATCCTCAGATACCTCCGCTTCCACCTCAAGAGGTCTGTTTGTTTAGGCTTCACTTTTCCTTCACACGCTGCATGATTCTTGATGTGCGTAACAGATGTGAAATGTGATCTGATTCAGAGTGCGTGAAAGATTTCCTGGCACAGATATCGAACGATACGCCACTTTCATCGGAGAATCCCTGAAGCAGACCAAGACTCGTGAATTTGTTCCCTCTCAAGAGGAGATCGCCGCCCTGTTGGTGAGACAGGAGATGAGCACAACGGTTTATTGCCATGGAGGAGGCTCCTGCAAGATCTCCATCAATTCACACACCACAGCCGGCGAGGTAGAGGACACATCTTCCTCTATAATGTTGGAACGGCAGGCTGTTAAAAGCTGATCCATGTTTTTGTGTCACTCCTGCAGGTTGTGGAGAAGCTAATCAGAGGTTTGGCCATGGAGGACAGCAAGAATCTGTTTTCTCTGTTTGAACACAACACCGTTACTGACCGAGCGCTGGAGAGCAGAGTGATTGTGGCCGATGTTCTGGCCAAGTTTGAAAGGTAACTCCGTTTTTAATTGGTCTAAATACGTTATAACAGTAACGGCTCTGTTTTGATCTGTTTGGTAATTCATTCTGGGCCTGCTATATTTGTTTCCAGACTGGCAGGCAGTGAAGAAGAGGAAGAGGAAGGTGAATGGAAACTTTACTTCAAGCTCTACTGCTTCTTGGATGTGGAGAGCATGCCAAAAGAAGGAGTGGAGTTTGCCTTTATGTTTGAGCAGGTGAGCTTTCCTGCTTTGGTTTGCCTCATCTTCAAAATCTCCCAATAAAACCGAACCTGCTTCTTTGTCTCTCGCTCTCAGGCCCACGAATCGCTGATAAGCGGTCATTTCCCAGCCTCAGAGGAGACCTTGCAGCATTTAGCCGCTTTACGGCTTCAATATCTCCATGGTGACGGCGCAGGTCGGGCCGGCTGGAGCCTGGGAAGCGTTTATCCAACTGGACGTCTACGTAATCGTATCCTCCACTCCACCAAACAAGGAGTGGGCGCAGGAGGTGGAGCTGGAGGAGCTGGTGGAGGAGGACCAGGAGATGGAAAGGGCTTGGTTGGGGGACAGGGAGGTGTCCCGGTCGGGCCAGAGAAACGAAAGACGCCGAGCTTTCTGGATGGCACCCTGAGGAGAAGCTTCAAGACTGGGTCACTGAAGAAGCAGAAAGTCAGTGGTGGAACTGGTTTTAGCTGATATGATATGATATCTGGTCAGCCAAGTCCTTCTAGCCTTGATTGACTGATGACCTGTGTTGTCGCAGGTGGAGGAGGAGCAGATGTTGGAGATGTGGGTGAAGGAGGAGACGTCAGCCACAAGAACCAGCGTTCTGGAAAAGTGGACCCGGCTGCAGGGAATGCCGCAGCATCAGGCCATGCTCAAATACATGAGCATCGTCAAGGAATGGCCCGGATACGGATCCACTCTGTTTGACGTGGAGGCATGTAAAAAAAGGAAACAAAAAATTAAAATAAATGATGGATGTCAGAGATCTGCTCAAATACCTACTGAAAAACATATTTTCTCCCCGGTAGTGTAAAGAAGGCGGGTTCCCTCACGACCTGTGGTTGAGTGTGAGCGCTGATAACACATCTGTGTACAAACGGGGTGACCCGAAGCCACTGGAGACCTTCCAGTACGAACACATCACCTTCTTTGGCGCCTCACAGCTCTGCACCTACAAGATCATCGTGGACGAGAGGGAGATGTTCTTTGAGACGCCGCTGGTGAGGGCTTTTATTTCTTTTCTCAGAGTTTTTCTTCCTGTTTATGTTTAGCTGCAGCTAAAGATTATAGTGCATGCACAGTCCGATAAAGGCATGGTTTGTTTTGTTTCTCTGCCCTTAGGTTGGGGAGATCACCAAAATAATGAGGGCCTATATTAACATGGTGGTAAAGAAACGCTGCAGTATCATGTCAGTAAGCAGCGTGACGAGTTCCTGGGTCAGGTGATTACAACCCTCCAGGTCAGCCCCCCCCCCCCCCCGCGGTTCAACCAGTGGTAGCAGATACCCCAGCAGTGGTCGCTTGGTCTTCGTGGAGGCAGTCGCACCACACAGCTAAATCTCATGGTTGAATCAAAGGGTGGTGGGGAAAAGAAAGATACAGGAAGCCACATGGACACTCCATCGGCCTGGCATCGGGATTACAGAAATATGGATCAAAAGAAGGAACGACCTGCAAATGTGTACATCCCTTTCAAATGCATAACACCCCCCCCCCCCCCCCAGCTTTAGTCCTGCATGTAGATGTTCAAGCGCACTCCAAACTTCTCTCCGCTCTCCTTTCCGGATGAAACTCAACAACAAGCACAACTCAGCCGCCAAGTCGCGGTCCGTCCCAGGCCGAGGCAAACGACCCCCCCGCAGCGCACTGCCAGATAGGAGAAAGGCACATTTCCCAGTTAAATCTCTTTCTTCCTCACTCTCTCTCTTTCTCTTAATTCTTCCTCCATCTTTGTTTGGTATTGCATTCTTCCTCTGACTCTCTTTCTGTCTGTCTGTCTGTTGTTGTTTGGTCTGTCTTTTATCTGTAGCATCAGCTGCTATCACATCTCTTTATGACTGAGAGAAATGACTCGATGTGGATTCTTCATCAGGGCTAACAGGGCAGGGAGGTTAAATCCTCTCACTCGTCAGTGCCACCATGTGGCCACTAGAATATCATACAGCTTCAAATATCTATGAACAATATGAAAAAGGTGTTTTTGGTACGAAAGAGTGAAGGTTGACTTCACAGAGAACGTCTCTATAAGGAGGACGCTATAAACCAGAATAGGAGACATTACCCGATAATGTCCACATACTGTATAACACACATTATCTACTGTATATTCACATACAGATGAATTCAATATGTATTGTATAAGACAGAAGAAGTATTATGTGGTCACTGCACTGTACAGATGTCGCACTGAATGCAATGGAGTGAAATACATGCAGGTAAATGGTGCTGAATAAGATGCATCATTCACTGGCTGTGCCATTAATGTGACTCACAGAGAAATAAGCATTAACTCTTAAGCTGTAATGAGACTGGCTGCGGGGCTCAGCAGCGTTCGTTGGAGCCATAAATACTGCAAATCTCATTCTGCTCATGCTTTTGTCACTTTTTGTTGTTGTTTGTTTGCTAGGCTCGGTGACTTAAAGAATAATGCATAAGAGCACCAGTTTGTCTGTGTTTCCAAAGTCTTTATGAAAATGTGAAAATGATTATTGTATGCCACCCCACACTATCTTAACCACCATGAAGTACTGTGTCTGGAATGTTGCTGTGTGTGTGTGTGTGTGTGTGTACGAGTGTATTTATGGCGTGACCCAAAAATCTGGAAAAGAAAAGGGAGAGGAGAAAATACGGGTGAAGTTTACTGAGTGTATTCCTTGGAAATATGACGTATTTACGTGACTAACCTTTGCAAAGAATACTTTTTTGATCGTGAGTTAAAGGGAAAACCATGGGATCGGGAGGGAGGGTTGTGGGTTATTTAATTATTCTTGAACTGTGTATTGCAAAGTGTGTTTTTGGAGGATAACGTTTATATAGAAGGTGATTTTTCAGTCCCAGTGTGAGAGGAGCAGATGGGACACTGCGAGGGTATGAGCTAATGATGAATGATGGAACGCCATCACTGCTTTGTGTGTTCATGGACTGAAAGTTAAGTCACTGTTCCGGCAATATCACTTTACTGCGCGACACCGCAGGTCGATGATATCCTTCATGCCTCTCTATATCTTAAAGCAAATACTTTCTAATTTCACAGCATGTTCGATATTTATTTAATTTAACTCAAGTCTGCAAACCAGTTTTAAATCAATAATTTCCACAGAATTTCACCTGAAAATGGTTCTAATATTGGGCGGCTCCTGAAGTAGGAGTCTGCATTATCGGTTTCCAAGGGCAACTTCATCACAAAGGGTCCTGTTATCAGCCGCAGGCGGCCGGACTGGGGCCCCTCCTTCTCTTATGTTAGGCTTATTATCATCATCACGTAGTATATATTGTGCTTGTTGAAAAAAAAGAAGAAAAAAGAGAGAGAGATATGTGTTTGCTGTTCTTTTTATTTGTAACTGGCTTTACAAAATGATGCTTTAATAAATTATTGGAACTATTGTCCTCTGTTATGTTGTCTAGTTGTGAATTTATTGTGACACACCGAAGCCTAAAAACAATGATGGAAATATAATGTGATTAACAGTTAAAATTCTATTTTTACATGTTTGAAATTAAACCCATTAAATAATTGTATGTCTACATAAGGTTTTCAGTAGTAAAAGCCTTGGGCGTAAGAAGTATTGTGATGCTTTTACCTGTTTACCTTTACCTGTTGCGTCAAGAAAGAAATACGCAGAGACGCAGGCATGCGCTTCCCCGCCTCTGCCCACGGTGCGTGACGAGCGTGCGTCATGATTCGGCGTTTAGTTCCTTCTCGGCAAGTTCTTCCAGTGAGTTTCGCATTTCCTCTTCTAGTGCTCGCAGGTTCCAGCCGAGAAACAACTCATGGATAATCTGCGTCTCCTCGGTCGAGCCATGAATCCGCGGATTTCTGTCGCTGCTCTCCTGCTCGGATTCGGTTTGGCCACGGTTTTGGCTCAGACTCCCGCACCTGGCGTAGGTAAGAGCGCAAAGCAGCGACTTCTCCGTGGTGACTGAAGAATTCAAGGCAGCTCGAGGTCACCAAAAAAAAAAAGTAGAAAGTCACCAGATGTCGTGACTTTACATTGGATCTTCTCAGTTTGGGACCAAAGCTAGAGCTCAGGTGTCTTAGAATAAAAAGGATGGATGACGCAAAGCAAAGGCAATCTTGTTTTGACCTTGTTGATCGACAAATTGCATATTTACCTTTGTGTTGTGTGTTTTGGTGTCATTTATTGTAAAAAAAACAACAACAATTCAACAGTTTATGAGACTAAAACAAAACCAAGTAATGAATGCTGGTAACACTGGGTCCCTGTGTGGGCCCTCCTGTCGAGTCTCAGCTCACCTGTTGTTTCAGGTGGAGATGGCATAAGCAAACACGTAAACATACAGACCACCCAAAAAGGAGGCCTTGTTTTCTTATGCTGTTGTTCTACAGATTAGTAGCTACGTGGACACAGAGTGGTCGACCTGAGTAAATCACTGGACTGATCTGAAGGCTTGTTTGCTGGCTGTGTTTCCATAGAAAATTCCCCAGGAGGATCGGCACCGGAACACACACACGTCCCCACCCTCCTTTTTCATACAATCTACTGTGTTATTCTTTGACTGCTTCACCCAAACTTAAATTTCTCTCTCAGCTTGTGAGGCGAAAAATGGGACCAGCTGTGAGGAATGTCTGGGGAACGTCTCGGTAAGAAGCGACAGAAACATTCTTTGTCTGCCGGGTTGATCTTGATCTGGTTTTCACCGTGTGTTTGTGTGGAAGCGCCTCCAGTGACTCCTCCTGTCTGCAAACCGGTTTGACTGGTTTGAGGAGTCACAGCTATGTCTGCTATTCCCATCCCCCTTCTCCGTTTTCTGCTTTTTCTCTCTCTCCCTGTGTGTGTGTGTGTGTGTGTTTCCAGTGTCTTCTGGATTCATTGTCTGTTCAGACAAAAGAGGTCATCACGTGTTTTGGTGTCTTTACAGTGCTTGTGGTGTATCCCAACTAAGTCCTGTGTAACATATCCAGTGAAGACCATCCTTCCACCCCACTCACTCTGCCCACTGAATGATGCTCGCTGGGGGAAATGCTGGAGTAAGACAATATATGCACGGGTTTATTCATAGCTTTATACCGCATTTGTGTGTAGAAACGGAAATAAAAGCTTCCGAGAGGTTAGAATTTAAACCAAATACAAATCCATCACACCCTCACTTCAAACATGAGTTTGTTTCCTCATTTATTTTGGCCTAAGGCATTTGAATTTCAGGGTTTTTTTCTTCTCATTTACGATATATAAAAAAGTCATTGAGATAAATAATTTTAAGCAGGTTTTGTTTTCTATTTCAGAGACGGTTGTGGGTTCCTGTCGAACTTTATCATCACTGCTTAATCCCTTGTATAGAATCATAAACTAGACAATAGAGTCGAAAAACTTTTACTGAGGATTTTCTTATTTTTTTTCCTCTGTCTGCAGTTAATTTCCAGATATTGATCATTACCTTCGCCGTGATCGGTGGAATTCTCATCATCGCCTTCCTAATCTGCTTGTTCTGTTGCTGCAAGTGTGAGAACTTTGGGTAAGTGTGCAGCGAGCTGGGATGGACACACATCCCTCGCAGCAATAAAGTGCACGTTTGGGTCATTTTAGTGAAACTCAGTCTCAGATTAATATCATCTTTATGGCAGCCATATTTACAGTACTTTCATAATGAACTTTGAAAATAGCTCAAACATGACTTTCTATGCTTTTAGCGACTGCTTAGTGTATATATGAAATTTGGAAGAAATAAGAGACTTTTAATCTCAAATACTTGCATTTCTTTAAAGTGTATTTGAACCTGTGACTAAATCCAACATCATATGTCAGTTGAGAAATTGAAAGCTGAAAGTTGTCTACTTGGATCACAGGGTTTGTATTTAATTTGCATCACGAGTTTTGGGAGTTGCATCCCAATCCTCCTCCCCTTCCAGCCCTTTCTAAACGTGCTTAAACATTGATATTGGAGGTTTGTGAAAGTCATGTTTGTTTAAAAAAAAAGTTCCTGCAGAATTTCCTTTTTATATTCTGTAATATTTTGAGAACTCTGAGTTCTTTTGATTCCATGCCTTAACGGCTAGGCCCAGCGGAGGCGTGCACTCTGTTGGGTGCACGCGTAAGAATGTGCTCGTCACAGTTAAGGCCAGCGTAACAAGTCATTGTAGGATGACTGCAGTACGCCTGTCACGTGTCATGAAAGAGGTTTGTCACATTTGTCCTGAAGTGGCAACAAGATGGTGTCGGGATCATCTGATCCTGATGAGATAATCTGATCCTGATGACATAACCTGGCTGCAGTGCATTCTGTACATTTCAGACTAGCTCCGGTGGGGTTGCTTTCCTGCACCTTAAGCACGTACCGTACTGTCATTGTATTCATGTTGGGTTTTAACCGTCTTTTCAGTGGCCAAAGATTTGAGGCCAAGATGCAGAAGCAGGCTGATAAAACGAGAACCAGGCAGCAAGACAGGTGAGCAGGAATGTTCTCCTTGTGTTAGAGATTAAAACCAGAAACTCTTCTGTCCAGAAAAGCATCTCGTCACATTTGTAATTTGTAATTTTTGTATGTTTTCACCAGCCTTGATGTTTTTTATGTAGTCCTTTAAATGTTTAACTCTCCGCTGTTCTTCAGGGTTTACGCTGCTGTTTTAATGTATTTAATGTGTTTAACGTGTTTTAATATTAATCTGAACTAGTGTGACTACATAACTCTGAATCACTTCTCATGGCATATGATTAATACCAAGTTATGCTAGAATGTTAATAATGCTCATTAGATTCCCAAGTATGACGGATATGACATATTAAAATAGATACAAATGAGAGATAATGTTTGGCCTAACCCAAATTTTAAATAACCCAAACAAAAATCTTAGACACCCCCCAGGGCCAGTTAATATCCCTTAAATTCCCCTTTTCCTGGATAAAAGGTGAAACAAAATATTTTCTCTCTGTAAGAAGAATGAAAGCTGTTCAAGCCACTAAACATCCACTCGAGGAGACGTCACATTTAGCAGCTGCATTAAGTGCTGGTTTGATGAACACATGTTATCCGTCATTCATCATGCATTGTCTCTTTCTATGTTTACTGGTTTTCAATTTGCGTGACTCACCAGCAGCCCACATTGTATTGTGGGTCGTGAGCGACGTCAGTTTCAAAAGCACCACAAACAAAAGATAGATACATGCGTCAAACTGTTCTGGTGCCAAACTGGTTTGTGACCAAATATATGAGCTTTGGGAATGTTTGAGACGAACATATTATCAGTTCTAAAGAGAATGTTTTGCTCTTACAGGAAAGCAGCGATGAAAGTGAAACATGAGGAAATCAGGAAGAAATTTGGTGAGCTTCATCGTTTTTTCTTCCCTTGGACCCCCCCCCCCCCCCCTCATTTACCCATTCAGAGAATGTGGGAATGAATTTCATTATTGAATTTCATGATTTTAAGTTTTAAGGGAGTCGAGCTATTTCTCCTATGGTGGCATTTTCATTCATTCACATTGACCTTCTTTTCTCATGAAACAATGAACAGGCAAGACAAGCCCTTGATCTAAATGAATAATTTCTTAAACTAAATAAAGAATAATTGCAAGAAAATCAAGGTGAGAAATAAATGGTTATTGAAATGATGAATTATTATTGTTCAGGGGAAATGGTGGGGATGTACCGGTAAGCTATAAAATATTTTTGCTTGACTTTACTGACTGTTTTATGTCTTTCCAGGGCTAACTGGGCCAAATCCGTACTCCAAATTCTCATAAGGGGATCTGTGAACATCAAAACGCTTCTGTTTTTCACCGGATTCTGACCTTTTGAACGAAATCAGAAATCTGTCCTGTGGTTGTGAAAGTAGACTCAACCTCGCATGACTGTAACCCAGACGACCTTGGAAAAATGAAAGCGTTTTGTATAGACAGTCGGCCAATGACTGCCTATACAATGTTCAATGTGATGACTCTATGACGACGGCTTGAAATGAAAGCGAGAATAGATGTATATAAAAGCAGTGTTTTTCAAGTGCTTTCCCCATCCTGTGGTTTCTGCCTTATCAGTCTAACGATATGTTTTGTATAAGATGAAGTACATATTTATGTAAGCAGTCCAGTGTGGTTATATTATTTTATTCCAGAAACCCGAATGCCTCTTCAAACTTCTAGATTAAAGTTTTGTTTCTTTGAGTTGATGATGTGGCAATAATACACAAAAAATTAAGTCCTTTTTTAGTTGGTGTGATTTTCTTTTTATATCAAATTGGCTCATTACTGTTCCTAAATGTTACTTGTAGAAAAAGATGTTATTGCAGGTTAATGGGTTTTGAAAATGTGTTAATTAAAATAAAGTATTTAGTCTTGCACTGTGAATTTATGTGGAAATCATTAACTTTATTTGAATGTTAGCCATGTTTCGAATTTGTATGTATATCCCATTAAACAATACTAATAAAAGTCTGGAATGGAATAGAATGCTGCCATTTGTGTTTTGCTTCATTTAGGCTTGAATTAAATTTTTGACATTTTTATTTTCCAGTGGTTTGAGGTATTTTATATATGGAAATATTTGATATTGTGGAATTATTTCCATTTGACAAGGACATTTTTCAATCTTGCTAAATTAGGTCATCGAACTTCTTTCATGGAACTTATCAGTGATTCCAGTGTCTTGTTGGAATTGATAGGAATAGGCATGAATGAAATTCCTTGATGTAAATATAAGTTTTAGCACAGCTTTATATGTTACATAGATTTTGACTTTAATGATGTGAGGTGGCTGATTATATCGCATTTCATTTTTTACTTCAAACCATTTGTTTAACATGAACTTCACAAAGATGCCGTAGTCTATTTCAAAATTTTATGAAGAAAAATAGCTGCAAAATGTGAACAGCTACCATAAAGGATTGCACCTGTAGAATACAGCAGGTATCAAAACCGCATGTACAAATACAATACAAACAAAACAAAACATTTTTTTCAATAATTATATTTCTATATTTCTTTCAAAGCCAATTATAGATTGCGTTTGTGAAAATCCAATATTCTCAGTGGGTTACCTATGGAGGCTTTCCAGTTCACGTGACCGCGCGTTTTGCACTGGGGCGCGTTCCCGCGTCCGCGTTCCCGCGTGTAAGTGGTCACGTAGTTCTGGGGAGCCAATCATTTATTTATAACAGCGGTCCAAAGCGCGCTCCAGTCGACGGCGGAGAGCAGAAGGCAGAAGGCGGCAGAAAGGCAAATAAAGATCAATTATTCGACTATTCGAAAACACGCGCACGAAATAAAGCCAGGATGTCAGACGAGAAGCCGAAGGTAAGGCGTCGAGCTCCGGAGGGCTGCGGGTTTTTACTGATGCCCCAGTCGAGGTCCTGCCAACCATCTACGCGCAGCGCAAAATGGCCTGGTTTGCACGTTTCTCTGAAACGGCGCAGTGTTTGTTTCGCAAATGAATGATTACCAGCACAGCCTCTTTTTTTTTTTTTTTTTTGTGTGCGTGTGTGTGTGTTTATACGCACCCAACAACACTGCAGGGCAATCGAAGTGTTTGTGTTTCATCAACTACCGGCTACGGTGTTGTTAGAATTCACGCCGGTAACGCAATGATTGTCATTTGCGGATTTTTCCTTTGTCGGGACCACGCTACGTCCGAATGACGCAAAAAAAAAAAAAAAAAAAAAAAGCCATAGCGGCGACAAAAGGGCGCTAATGGAGGTGACGCACTGGTACCGAATAAACTCCAAAAAACCTCGCATCCGTCGTGGGTCTGGTGCTTTGTGACTTGCCGGGGTTTGTTGGCCTGCTGTGTGATACGAAAAGCCCGCAACGTTAGCCGCTAGCCCCGCTAGACGTCGGTGTCTGGAGGGTTAGCCCGGAGCTAATCCCGGCACCGTTAGCATCTGTAACTGTCCGCCTAGCAATTGTGGAGCCTGCCTGGATTAATGTGGGCAAGGCGGGTTTGTTTCGGCCAAAATGTGGGAAAATAAAAGTAGTGCGGCTTCATTAATTGGATAAACGCCACGTTAAAACCGCTTATGTGGGTCGTGGGTCTTCATGCTACATGTAGCACGCACCTTAGCTTGCTGGGCATATGTCCAGCCTTTCAATGGTTTCTGGTGGCCTTTTATCTCGTGTAAATGAAACGGCTATTTTACGGAACGCGTTTGTCTCTGCAGGAGGGAGTGAAGACCGAGAACGATCACATCAACCTCAAGGTTGCGGGGCAGGACGGTTCTGTGGTCCAGTTCAAAATCAAGAGGCACACACCTCTCAACAAACTAATGAAGGCGTACTGCGAACGACAGGTGAGCTAAACGCTCCAGATGGATGCTAATATATAAAATCATGCTGTAATAATATTCCCTTATTTTGCTCTTTCTGCATCAGGAGGCTCCGTGCATGCCTTAATCGTTACCTTCGTTTTCTTCCAGGGCCTTGCAATAAGGCAGATCAGGTTCAGGTTCGATGGCCAGCCGATCAACGAGATGGACACACCTGCACAGGTAAAGATTGTTGCTCGGCGGTCGCGTGTTCTCTTGAAGCCTCGCTGAAATGGTCGCGTGTCGGCGGCCTAAGTGGTGTGAAGTCATTTCACGTGTGCGTCCGGTGACCCGAGCCTCGTTCCCTCTGCTCCCCTTAGCTGGAGATGGAGGACGAAGACACCATAGATGTATTCCAGCAGCAGACGGGCGGATGCTGCTAGAGTCCTCCCCACCTCATCGACGACCACCCTCAGCCACCTTCACTGTCTTTCCCCCCCCCCCATCGCTCCTCTCCGCTCATTATATTATTATTATTGTTACTATGTTTTCTTGTTTGAAGATGTCACCGTTTTCCGTCAGGGGGGCGGGGGGGGCTCCTCAGATGTGTCTGTACAGTTTCAGCCGGCACTGAACGACGTCGGCAGTCTCTACTGGCCAATCGGGACAATATTTCCTCGGCACTGCGGGCTGTGATTGGTCCAACAGTGCGTCACAGCTCTTCCTGGTTTGTCAGTGCTTCTTATTTACTGTGCAGTGAAATCTTATCCAGTAGTTTGTCTTGGATTTCATACTTTTGGTCGAATGCAAGACTCTCCCGAGTTTTTGTCTGGGGAGGGGGCGGGGGGTCGTCGTCCACAGTCAGGGAGAATGAAAATGTTTGGAGATGGAAGCACGATTTGAACTTAATACACACTTGCTTTCCATTTCACTTCAATTTCTTGTTTCCTTGTTTTGTTATTTTGTTCTTAACAGTGACTCCTGTCAAATAAGGTATTTAAGGTGTTTTAAATTCTCTTTGCATTTTAGATTGTCGCTTAAGGCTTCTGCAATGTTTTTTGTTTTTTTGTTTCCTTTAAGAATTAACACCCAGCAGAAGTCTTTTCCTTTCTGTACATACGCATCAGAGTGGATGTTAGATAAATGTTATGGGGAAAAGACTGAACTTTTCTTTCACATGTGATGTACTTGGATTACCCTAAAAGCAAAATGCAAGGTCATATTTTAAGGGAGTTTGTTTCCATTTTGGTCATCTGGTTCAGACTTGTTCATTCATTCAGATAAATGCCTGTTTAAGGGGTGGACAGTTGAATTAATCTGTTAGAATTGTGTTCCTCCTCTTAGCTGTGTGATAGTCTCGTCACGCAGGACGCATACATCTTTGTTTCATTTCTCTATCTTCCACAGAAGCCAGTCCGTACGATGCTCGCAAGCTGTCCTGCTTGTGGGTGTTAATTTTTGGGAGGGTGGGGAATAACTGGGAGGTTATTGGGAGGAGCCATTTTGTGAATCGGATGTCTTATCTCTGTGTTTGCCGAAGAGACAAGTGATTCTAAATGCGTTTTGAAAGCGAATGGCTTCCGGTTTGAGCAAGGATATCCAGCAGAATGAAGAGACTTTTCACTGCTTTGTCATCTTTGGAGCTGTTCCTTGTGTAAAATTCAGGTGTTGTAGGCCGTTTATTAAAACAATTTAAAAACAAAATCCCAACCTGACTGCAGTGCTGCTAACAGTCAGGATATCCCAAATGGTGATTAGTGTCTCTAGTTATTTACACGTTGGGAAGATGTATGCAGTTTGCTGCGTATCAGGAGGGCAGGGAGGTCAAACCAATATAATTTGGGAGATAAATGTTCTATAAACAGCCTTGTTCTTTGTACTGTACACGGATAACATGAGTTGGCTTGATTTGATTGTTGATGGCCTGACATGAGCTCAGATTATTCAGTTCAATCAGAATTAAAATGTACCAGAATATTATAGCTTTAGGCAATTTCAATTTGCTTTGACAAGGTTCCACCTTTCTCTTTATTTTTTATTTTTAAAGCCGTCAGTATTATCACAGGCTAACAGAATCTTGGGTGCAGTAGTCATGGGAACAAAACAAAACTTGCAAGGAACAAAATCTTGACACCGTGTAAATTAATTACTCAGAGCTTTGCAGCACATTAACGTCTGACCGTGACCTATTTAATCATGTCCTGCTGTTGACCAGATGTTTCATAATCTGCATTATATATACATTCTAATAAATTCACAACTCAAATTAATTTGCTTTGTAATTAATATTTGACAACTTTGGAGCCGCTAAATTGGACTACTGCCTGCCATTTGAAATATTCTAACCGGAGGTCTCGCAACCTTCTTTCCCACAGTCATTAACGTCAATCGCTTTGCAACTCTTTCTTCCACAGAAATGTAAAGTCTGACGTTTCTCCACACAAGCCAGCCAATGATCGTGTTTCCAGTCTCATAAATTAAGAGCACAGACTGATATCCATTTGCATTTGATTAACGAATCTGGACAAAGCTGGCTGACATTCGATCTTAACCATGAACTGTATGAAGAACGGGTCCCAGGTCTTGCCATGTTATTTGTTTCTCTACTGATTTGTACATTATTTGTTGTCTTTTACTACTGTATACAATAAATATAGTTTGGTACTCAGATTTGCTTTGCTGTCATGTGCTTCATTTCCATCTAATTAACTGATTTGCTGAAATGGTATTTACACTTAACTAGTATATTTTGGGTTATTTTGATGTGGAAACATTTTAATTCATTTTCCAGAGAGGGGGCCACATAACTAATCAATAACAATTGATTTCAAGAGCAAAAGCAAAGCTGCAATCTTTAATGTGCTGTTGTGTTAAATGTTCTTTTATATTCTCCAAATAGAAATATCAGAATATTTTGTGAATACTTTAGTTTAGTTGCTTTAGTCAGTTATTCTTACTGTATGATGCATTACAAGGCAGGTTTTCAGTTTCCCCAGGGATCCTTCCTGCTGTGGAGGGAACCACCCCCCCCCCCGCTAGGTGGAGACAAAGATCTATGCTGATCTCACGTCTTCCTGGTGATAATGATGAATGATGAATATATTTATTAGATATAATGTTAGAGTACAAGTACAGTCACACAGTAGCATGTATTACAGTACAAATAGAGTCAAACATCCTGTCTAAGAGGAGCATTTCAAAAAAGCCCTTGCGGTCTTGTTTCCGTTGAAAGTCCTTCGGTCTAGTTTCGTTCTGCTATGGAACCTTCAGAAGAGGAGATGAGATTGAATAATAATGTCATTTCAAAGTGAGACGCTGAAAGGCAGACTAGCATCTAAAATGCAAAATAATATTTATATATATATACACGTAGGTGTATAACAGGAGGTATGATGAAGGTTGTTCATACTTCTGCTAAGATATACCTTATGTGAACACGTGCAACAACATCATTCATGTCCTTTATTTGGATTACAAGTGTATGCAGCCTTTCACTTCATCATTCTGCCTGCTTTTTACAAAGATGTAAGTTTGGTATGGAAGAATTTGAGTTGCTTCACTAAGCCCTGACCTCAGAACCCCACCAAACACCTTTGGGTTGAACTGGAACTGACATTGCGGGCCAGGCCTCCTCTGATCTCACAAAGTCTCCTGCCTGTGTGAGGGCCACGTGTCCCAATACTTATGTCCAAAAAGTGTATATGCAATATGGATACTTCCTGAATGATGATCACGACAAGTTGCTGCAGGTGATGAATTCACTGAAGAAAAATATCTCTATGGAATTTTATTATAACGCCTCCCTCCGAAACCGCACATCAGGGTGCAACAGCTCCTCCGGGCCATGTCTGGAAGGAAGAAAGATTAAAGGATTCATTTGAAGACAAGAAAAACAAGTAGGGAATCAGGTTGTTTCCTGATCTTCCTCCAGGTTATCATCCTACAATCTCTGCCCTTCTTTCTTATTGTATTTGTTTTGTAATTGTGCCAACCAAAGTATGACAGGATTCAGATATCTGACACATGCTGGCGCCTCAAAACACACGCGGATTATTTACCTAGCAACCAGCAAATATCGCTCAAATAGCCATGGGATAAGGGGCCCAGAAAGTTAGTTACAGCGGCAATCGTTGGGAGACCAAATATTATTGGACTCAGGCCCTCATAGTACTTTAATACTCCAGTGTTTTATGTACTGGTAATTTCACTCTTCTGCAGGTACCGGTAATAGTTTGAGACTTAAATCATGGCACACATACCTCAGTTTGTCAGGTAATAAATTACGGGACAACAGCTACAGATTCAAACCAGAGATTCCTCATGTACTTATTTAAAGACTGCTTTTTGATTGAAACACACCTTTGTATAGTGAGGCCTCTTTTTTTTTATGACTGTAGGAGACATTTCTTGCGTCAGTGCACGAACGACTCTGCTGGACTACCATTCACATGCGCATGCACGCACTGGAGAATCTCACCCCTCTGGCAGATCCGTCACGTCCTCAGAGGCAGTTCCAGGCTGAGTGACAGCGCGGTAAGTGATTTGCATGGCTCTGATGTTTAAAAGGAGCTGCAGGTGCAGAATCCACCAGACAGATGCATGAACTCTCCGGGAGCTGACGTCCTGTTTCAGAATGAATGCTCCACAGACAGAAGAACTTTGATGATTTTCAGCAGGGTCTCTTTTGAGTTTGGAAGCTCTGAATGTTCGCACTTGTGCCAGTAAGGAGACCGTGCCGTCGTTCGGAGTGCGTCGTCACTTAAGGCAGGAACTAAGAGAGCGAGACATCGGGAGATACTTTCATCATGGAGATATTTGTACCAGCTGGCAACTAACCCTAACATGATACCTGTGATGTCATCACTGAGATTTGTGCAGTTCCTTCTCTTGGGGTTAAAGGTCATCGACACCACCACAGACGCACGGATACACTGCACAGGTACGCTGCTGTTTGCTCTTTATCTTTCCCTACATTCCGCTTTTCTTCAGTTCATTTCAACGCAGCTGATGTTTGAGTTAATGATTATTAGGCGGAGAGTTTATAGTCTCATCTAAAATCTGGGATGCCCCTCAAGCTACAATTCCTTTGGATAATCCAACTGTCAGTGTCTGCTTCACAGCGGGAGTGTTTCTGTGCAAATCATTTTGTACAGTGTTAATTTAAAAATAATATCCACGCACAAGTAAAGACATAGGACGGGGTTAGGTTTTCCAAAACAAGCCAAAGTCCACTTTGCTATAATGCCTCTTCAGTTGTGGTGTAATTTATGGATCTGGCTTCTCAAGGAGTGTCTTTCTTAAAAAAACGACTATTCTGGAAATCCTCTGTATTTTTACTGCCACCCAACGCTATTACTAACCCACTCTGCCGTTTATTTATTTCAATTTTAAAGATGGGGAACAACAGGAAAATATGTATGTTGCACTCCTAAGTCAGCTGAGCCTAAGTTTAGGAACAATTGGTTTATGAATGGTATAAGAATTTTCATTATTCACTCATTCCTTTCAGAATTGTTCCCTTTGGATCTTCTCTCCTTCGTCCTTGAGCAGGACACCTCCAAACTTCTGGGGGTGCAAGTGGAGCAGGCTGGTGGGGTGAGAGGTGTGCATATCTCACGACCTCCATATAACTCCATGAGCTTTCCATCCTCCCAGCTGCTGGTGGACTGCGACGTCTTTCCTGAAGAGTTCTCCATTGTTGTGACTCTAAAGGTCAATCGCCGTGCGGCCAAGGTGAGCATGTTTGACACACAAACAGGTTAGTGTTCTTTATTTAAATAAAAAATACCACATTTCTGTAATATACAGAAATAATATGAACTAAAGTTACTGCAGCAGCAATATTGCTGTCTGTTGTGATACATGTGAAAATTATTTTAATTATTAGTTAGTCAATTACATGCAACGCCTTTCAAATGTGTCAGAGTGCAGTAGCTTCACAAATGGACCATGATATTTAAAGCCACAATAAAAACACGTTGCTTTTCCCATTTACCTTTCAGAGAAATGAATACCTGTTATCCTTGATGGCGCCAAAACAATTAAAGAAAGGACGTGTGGGGGTGGGGGAAGAGCGGAACAATACAGAGAAAGATTTGGGAAGGCAACAGGACTGGGAGCGACGTGAAGAGGGGGATAAAAAGATGCGGATGAAGGGTAACGGGACACGTGGACGGATCATCCTGGGACTGAGGCTGTCCAGAAAAAGTCTGCGCTTCTTATTTAGAGGTCATGGAGGGGTCATGGAGTATTGGAGGTTTCGAGACATTCGACTGGCTGATAACCAGTGGCATACTTTGGTTTTGTCCACTGGTAGCCGTCATGTCAGGCTCACGGTGGACTGCAGACCGCCACTGGAAATGTAAGCTCCTATGTTTTGTGTGATCCGAAACACTTGAGGGGTACATGATCTCCCATGTTCCCTGTTCCCTTTGAACTGTAGTCGGTTGCTGTATATCTGTCAACACAGTACAATGGCACTGCTCCAAACACCCTGCAGCTATATCACAGTGGGCTGACAGCATGTGATGGATGGTTTGACGTGGAAACTCCCTCTGGTGCACAGAAGGGAGGAATCACCCGCCATACATTGCATGCAATTCCTGTCGGTGTATTACTTTGATTACAGAAGCTAATAGTTAATTTATAGGTGAAAAACATCTCATCCCAGCAATTAAATATAAATAGTTCTTTTTTTATGGCAAACAGTGTTCCCTCCAGGCCTTTTCCTTCAGTCCTCAGCATTCAGGGATCAAGTTTCCACATCGGTAGTCGGGGGAGACGTAAAGACTTGTACACAGTAAGACTCACCTTTCATAAGGAGTAAGTTGCTGAACTGTTTTCTCTGAATCCACTCTTATTACTTCTAATTGATGCCCTGTGCACAGGGTCTCTTGCGTCAGCTGGTTTTGGTGCCCGGGTCAGATGCCACCCATCACATCTGCCCCTCTAACGACCCGCAGCTAGCGGTCCTATCCATACCACAGCTTCTCTCAGGCCCGCCCTCGATGAGGAGGGAGGGTGCTGGACAGACGTCCACCTATGGTAACTTGCAGATTTAATTTTATATGATATTTGGTACAGAATGATGTAAGACATGACATATGTGCCTTCTGGTGGAAGCTTTTTTTTACTTCTTTGATTGTCTGGTTGCCATTATTTTAATCACAAACTGTTAAAACAGTGGAGCGAGTGTCAGCGGTACCGGCGCAGTCGTGCTCAGAGCTGCTCCAAGGCCAGCTGTGGTTCAATCCACTTCGGAAAGGCCTCTACCTCTGTGACGGTAAAGTGTGGATCGCTGTGCTGGAAGGTAGGCATCCCAGCTTAAACATCCACCCCGAAGTCTTTTCTCAGTTTAGCTTGTAAAATTGACATTGACTCTCATCTCTTCCGCCTCCTCAGATCAGAAACGGCTGGACTACGTGGTGGAGCATCAGGTCATCACCACCGGCTCAGAGACACATGACGTGGAGGTATCTTTTCATTTTTTGAACATTAATACATATGTATAACCCAAACAAGTGTGGCAAAATTGCGTAAAATCTAAACAGCAACGGATTTTGCTTTTGTTGGTGGCAACGCATAAACAAATCTTGCAAACAAGGGACAAGCCCGGAAACTATTGGTGGTGATCTTCCTGCCAGACAGCGCTGCATTTAAAAAGAGACATGATTACGCAGTGACATCACTGTATGGACTGTCACAACCGACAGGTGAAAGTCCACGATGCAAAGAGGTAACTGTGCGTAATCCAGAGCCAGATACACCTTCATCGGACCGGAGCTCATTTAAGATGGACTGGAGTGAAGTGGAAAACCTGTCTTCTGGTCTGGTGAATCAAATTTGTAAAACATATTTTTGGATATAGTTCAAACACGCACCTGTGATGACGTTAGTGCAGGTTAGTGCATAATGTGGGTAAACGGCAGAGTAATGCATTTGATGCCAAGTGAGTGACATTTTGCTCAGTTAAGGCTTATTTCTACAAGACATAGCAGATTCCTTATTATCTTGGCTCCGTAGTTGAAGAGTCCGGGTGCCAAACTAGCTACGCTGCATTTCCGACTTGTCATCCAGTGAATATTTTTTGGCTTATTGTGAAATGTAAAATTTGAAGAAACACACCCTGAACTCTTGAACCCTGAAGCACCTGATCACCCTGTATCAGGCCAGAATGAGAAAACATTCCACTTTTAAAACAGTGACTGGTGTCCTCAGTTCCCAAATGTTTGAAGCATGTTTGCTGGAAGAAGAGGGAATGAAACACAGCAGCAAACCCTGTCCCAACTTTCTTGAAATGTGTTTGCGGCATCAAATTCTCAATGAGGATATTACCGCACTTTCAAAAACCCTTCAATTTCTCTGTTTCCTTGGTGCCATTTTCAGTTACAGGGTTTGCTGTTCTTTAATGCCCAGGTGTTCCAGGTACCTGGCGTGGGTCTGATGGCTGCTATGGCTCATCGTTCGACGGCCTCTGCTGTGTACCTGTGGAACCACACCGGCTTCCAGCTCTACCAGAACATCAGCACACATGGCGCTCTTGCATGGAGGCACTTCAGCATGGGCAATAGGGTGTGATATCAAATATCAGTTGAGCGTGATGGTTTCGGCGCCCGGTAGAAACAGTTTGGTGAGTTGAACGTCTGTGTTTTGGCTCTTCATTCTAGGGATTTATGGTGGTGTCTAACTCTGGCACAGAGATCGACTTCTCTGTGATTTACAAGTGGAGCAAAAGAAGAAAACAGTTTGTGCAGATCCAGACTCTGCAGACCCACTGTGCACGGGACTGGGAGGCCTTTAGCATTAATCGGCAAACCTATCTGGCTGTGGCCAATCATAGACAAGGTAAAATGTAAACGTCCATCGAATGAATATCAACCTGACATCCAGAAAATAGCCAAGCTAATCCGCTGTCTTCTCTCCCTCTCTGATCTTCCAGGTAATAATAATCACAGTATAAACAGTGTGATATACAAATGGAACAGGTTAAGAAAAGCTTTTGAGGTCCACCAGCTGCTGCCGACCTTAGGGGCGTACGACTGGGAGTTCTTCACGGTCGGACCGTATCATTTCCTGGTGGTTGCAAATGCCTTTGATGGAACGACAACCTCTGTAGATTCAGTCATCTATATTTGGGTAAATGGAACCTTCCAGGTGTTCCAGACAATTAAGGTATGCAGTGAACTTAAAAGCAATGCATAATTGATCCTGTGTAATTGATTCGGTTTGCACCGCCACCGCAGAACAATGAGACTTAATAATAATCCTAAAAATTGAGCACATTTGTGTGTGGTTTCTGCACCTTCTCACCAGGTGGGCTTTGCTGAGACCTGTGTCTCTGTGAAAAGTATGAAACCTTGTTTGTACACAGAGAAGGAAGTGAATGCAAACAGGGAGAGATAAAAGGTTAAGGGCGGTGAGGGAAAAGGACATGCAACAAAGTGCCTGAAACGGAGCATGTGATTTGCCATAATTTGCAAGAGTGATCGTGCTCATCATAGTGAGCCATCATCAAACAGAGCCACAAGTGAGGAAAGAGTGTTGACACATTGAAGACATAATTATACGACTAAGGGGAACTCCACAGCTGGATATGAGGATTCACATAAACACCTTGGGACAAGAAACTAATTCCCTCAACTAATCCAGAAATAAGTGAAAATGTATTTTTTTCTCTCACTGTAGTAAACACGAGTATCACTCTGTCATTGCAAGCCTGTTAAACACAATTCACCCTACCACAGATTAACGGCTTCCTTCTCTCTCTGTCAATGCAGACGTTCTGCGCCACAGACTGGGAGATGTTTCAGATTGACAGTCGAGTCTTCTTAGCAGTTGCCAACGGACACAGACACCATGCCAACGGGCCGAGTCAGTACGCCATCAACTCCACTATCTACGAACTGGACATGAGCGGACAGCTGTTCGTGCGCTTCCAGGATATCGTCACCTACAGGTACGGATATACAAACATGGCAGTCTATAGCTTCCGCTCTGTAACTCAAGTCACCTTTTAGTTTTCCACGAGTTAAGAGCACATTTCAACCATATGTCATGGTGACGTAGCTTTTCCGTGTCTCCAGTGCAGTGGACTGGGAGTTCTTCAGTCTTGGGAAAGAATATTTTCTGGTTGTTGCAAACTCCTTCAATGGAGAATCCTACTCTCTCAACAGCATCATTTACAGGTATGCACTTTGTTAACACACTCACTCACAACAAATTTTAGGTCAATGTTTTTTTTTTAAATATTCAAATACACCTTTTATTTGATTTGTCTGCTCTTTTTTTTTTAGGTGGCAGGGATATGAAGGCTTTGTTCCTGTTCACTGGCTTCCAACAATTGGGTGCAGTGACTGGGAATTTTTCAGCTCTAAAGGGGAATCATATCTAATCTACTCCAGCGCTAAAGCACCTCTCTCCAAAGTTTTCAAACTGAAAACATTTTAGGGAGGAAAAACAGTGTGCACAAGTGGCGTTGTGTAGTGTAGTTTTCTGTGTATACATGCCTTTATTTGTAAGTATCTGTGTGTCCCTGTCAGAGAAAATGCGTGTGCTGATGATGGAACGTTTGCAAGTGTGTGTGTGTGTGTGTGTGTGCATGTGCCATTGTGCATAAAGGTCACAATTTGCATGGAGTCAGTGACTTTAGGAACCATTAAGTTCATGACTTTTGTTTTCTTTCTGTAGTTTTTTTTTTGCGATTCTAAAAATAAACCTCACAAGGATTCCACATTCAACAATTTCAAAATATAATTTCACATTGTGGGTTTTGAAGAATATGATTTTTCTTGGATTTAAATAACCTTACATTTGACAACATTTGGTAAAATAATTAATAAACAATGACATTAAGTAATAGTATACTCCACAATAATTATATCCGTCTTCATCTGAAGGCTTTTAAACGACTTAGCGACCAACCAATTCAATTCATTATGAAAACGCATCCGGAGCTAAATATGGGACTACAAAGACCACAATGCACCATTCAATGCGCTACCTGGAAGAAACATGGCTGCCTACACACAGCCGACAGTGTTATTTACGTTTCGCTTGTTACGCGTTTTATGGCGCACAGCAGAAGAAACAAGACTTCGTCTGCAGCGATAGCGACGCTCTGCAGCCAGTCGATAGAATTTCGCGAAGAAGGGCCATTTTGTTCCGCTCGCAGTGACACCGTTCGCGTTGCCGACAGTCTTTTACTTCACATTTTCGCGAGATGTCAACATACTCGGCAGTGCCGGACCGCGACCGATTTACGTTTGCGCGTTAAGATACACAAAAGCCGCGAGTCCGAGTGAAACGCATTCAGGTCGGAGGCGGGTATCGTCGCCATGTTTTGCCCCGTCAAGTCTTCTTATTTCAGAGTCAGTCCAATCATTGTCAACCGAGAACTCGGGAAGACCAAGATGAGATAACAAGAGGGCACATTGGGGCGCTAAAGCAAGGCTCGATACCGACACACCTGGTTGGTGTGGGAGGGGGGGGGGGAAACTCAGGATGTTTGGCAATCTGTTCGATCAGGAGGAGGAAGAGGAGAACGGCTTCGCAGCGGCTTCCTCCACGGGGAGAGACGAGCCACCTCCGCCCCGAGGAAGAAGCAATGTGTGCGGCATCAAGAACCAAGGGGGGACCTGCTACCTCAACTCTCTGCTGCAGACCCTGCTGTTCACGCCAGAGTTCAGAGGTGAGTCCATCATGCCCCCCCCCCAGTGCAACAGATGAATAGAGGCCGGTACTCCATGCGTTTGGGTTTTGCAGAGAAGCTGTTCAGTCTGGGGCCAGAAGAACTCGGAAGCCTGTCGGACAAAGAGAAGCCGGGGGCCAAAGTAAGTTTGTCTCCTTCGTGTGTCGCCCCTGATGCACGCCGCCGATGCGTACTTGGGTTTGGTCCCTTCTTTGCAGGTCAGAGTAATCCCGCTGGAGCTGCAGAGACTGTTTGCCAGTTTGCTGCTGGTGGATCAGCAGAGCGCCTCGACTGCAGACCTCACCGATAGTTTCGGCTGGAACAGCACTGAGGTTCGGGTCCGTTATTGTGCTTTGCATTCCAGACAGAATTACTTAAATCCTATTTAAATGAATGGAAGAACCCAAGGTTGTTATGATGGGATTGAAAATAGAGACGAGAGATGAGAAATGTATCCTGCTACGAGTCCAATGGAAGATCATCCATGTACAGCGAGGTACATGAGTTTGTATTAAGTAACGACATGAGCAATGTATACAACGTGTAATTTAATATGCGCTTGTATACCACACCATTAACAAATCGTCTGTAATTACGACACTATGTACGTAACATTTCCCCTTTCAGGGAACGAACCAGCACGATGTGCAGGAGCTGAACAGGATCCTGTTCAGTGCCCTGGAGCATTCTCTCGTGGCTACCTCTGGCAGCGCTTTCATCCAGCAGCTGTACCACGGCACCATCGTCAACAGCATTGTCTGCAAGGAGTGTGGCAATGTCAGCCAGAGACAGGTGTGCCGGCGTTGGCGGGGCTTCTCTCGCTAGTTCTTTTTTTTTTTTTATCATTTCGCTTAAATACAATTCGGCAGAAAATATCTTTTTGTCTTTGGTTCAGTGAGATGTAGTGAAGGTTGTTTGTTTTTACAGGAGGACTTCCTGGACCTGACGCTGTGTGTCTGCGGCGTGTCCAGCCTGGAGGAGACTCTGTGGCACATGTTTGTGGAGGAAGAGCTGTTTGAGGGTAATAACCTGTACCGCTGTGGACAGTGTGACCGGCTGGTTACAGCTGCCAAGGTCAGTGCCAGATATCGGACCGGGGCCACCAAAGGGCGTGATGCAGTGGACCTTGAGATGTTAAAATCCTGCATATTAAACAGTTGAATAAAAAAAAAAAGAGGAGGAGCTAGCCATGCACAGAACTTGTGCTAACCCTTTTGTATAAAAAGTGTTTCACCTCAATAGGGTTTGTGTTTTGCTCCCACTCAGTCCGCCAAGCTTAGGAAGCTTCCCCCCTTCATCACCATGTCTTTGCTGAGATTCAGCT
Organism: Brachionichthys hirsutus; assembly: GCF_040956055.1. Classification (NCBI taxonomy): domain Eukaryota; kingdom Metazoa; phylum Chordata; class Actinopteri; order Lophiiformes; family Brachionichthyidae; genus Brachionichthys; species Brachionichthys hirsutus. The sequence goes on along the minus strand of NC_090914.1, from coordinate 8,516,977 downwards.
TCGACTTTGTTAAATGTGAACGCTACAAGGAGACGGGACGCTACAATTTCCCCTTCGCCATCAACCTGCAGCCGTTCTGTGAGCAGGTACTTTGCCTCACGTGCTTTTAGACTTGTAGGATTCTTCTTGCGTTCCAGGCCAGCGCTTACATAAGTTAACATTCTTCCTTACAGACTGATGGGGAGGACCCTGATTACTCCTACGACCTGTTCTCGGTGATTATCCATAAGGGTGGCTGCTATGGCGGCCATTACCATGTTTATATCAGGGATATTGATCAGCTGTTCAAGTGGGAGCCACCGGTAAGAAAAAGAAAAAGTCGTAAAAGGTGTTGCTTTTTTCCCCTCGTTTCTGATGAAACACCTTAAAAGCCGTTTAATGCGAGATTCTTCTGACTTGCATTACGGCCAGCATTGCATACATCTTGGTAGTTTTTGTGCACGTATATATGTCACGAAAGGCCTCTGCCTTGTTCTCAGGAGGAGGAATGTAAACTGAAGACCCAGAAAAAAGTGGAGGAGATCAAGAACGAAGCATGCGGGCCAACGTTACAAGAAGATGACCCTTTGTCTGTCCTCACTGCGATTGTTTCCCAGGTATTTTAACAGCAAATCTAAAAAGCGCTGTTTTGTAGTGTCTGAATTCTGTCTGGGTTTGTCTCTGCGTGAGTTTGATAGCTGTGGGTAATTGTTAATTAGGCGATCTTTACTGTTTATCCACTAGGAGCCATCAAAGATTGTTCTGTTGGACCAACTGGGACAGAAACTCATGGATAAGATTGGTTCATCCTGGAGCAAACGGTTCAGAAAGCACTACGGTCCTATTGGAAAGGTAAGACTACTTTCTCTGTTTTAAATAATTTTGATGCTGTTTTTAAATCTGGTGTTCTTTGTGCATTGTACTGGGCATGTCTTTACTCTCTCTCTCTCTCTCTCTCTCTCTCTCTCGGTGTAGTTCCTGAAGTCCCACAATGATGTTTTTATGTTGCTATCCAACGGCACTCAAGTGACATTGAAGCCAAACACGCCGGGCCCTGTGACCGCACCTCCTGGCCCAGCAGACCACGCCACTAACGCTGACCGTTCAACACATGCAAACCCCAAAGATTCAAAACAACAAGAACCCGAAGACGAGGTATTACACCAGCAACCGCAGTTCAGCCGGAAGGCGTGCTCTAAAAATGAAACTGAACCCCTTAAAAACAAAATGACACCCAGTTATGTCCTGCTTTTAATCTGCGCGCCTGCTGGCCTTCCGTGGTTCCTTTCATGCCCGTTTCTCACGCTGTTTCTTCTTTGCCTTGTCAGCAGGGCAGCCACTGGTTCGACTTGAACGACTCCACGGTGACATCCATCAGGAAGTCTGACATAGAGAAGCAGTTCCAGGGCAAGGAGAGTGCATACATGCTGTTCTATAGAAAAACACAGCTGCACAGACCCAGTGAGGGTAATGCACCCCATGCTAGGGCATTAGCATTGGAAAAGTGTGTGAGGAGCTCACATACAGAAGATAACTTTTCCGCTATTTAGCATTGGGGCCCTGATTTGATTTTGATAATGTATTACATTTAGTATTATTTGTTTTATTGTTTGGACATGAAATACAGAGAAGGTAAAATTGTTTTTTGTTTCTCTTCTACACTTGCAGCACTGAACAATCCCCAATATAAAGTTCCTCCTCATCTCATCCAACTGGCCAAAGAGGAAAACGTCAAACTCCAGCAGATGCGGTAGAGAAACGCACATTTCCATCGAACAAACAAAAGATACATTCATACATGCATTCACATAAATTGTTAATCGCAGTCGACTTTGTTTCTTTCCCAGAGAGAAGTTTGAGGCTACGAACAATACTATAGAGCTGCGTCTCCACTTGGCACACCGTTACAGGCTGGAGAATGGAGCACTGCAGCCAATCAGCAAGCAGAATGGGAGCAGCGCTCTGAGTTTTGACCGCAGAAAGACTGTGGGAGATCTTCGTTTAGCTATTTATCAGGTAAGGTCTTGTCCAAAATCAGCGGCTGTATGCGTTTATTTTTTTATTTTTATATACGTTTCCCATTTCTTAAATAGATGCAGGAACTGTGGGAAGGGGATATGGCTCTAACTATGGCCAAGAGTCTTCCTGCAGGTTTGCACCTGTACAACACCATGACAGGTGAGATACTCGCCATGCTTCCAAGAGATGAAAGGAGTTTGTGTTCCAAGTACATTCTGGTTGTTCCACTTTTTACAGATGACGGCGTTTCCCTGTACGGTGCAGGTATCCAGACAAACTCTGACCTGTTTGTGTGGAACGGCAAAGAGGTGAGAACAAACAGTCCAAAACGTTAGACCTCAGGCAGGAAGATCACCCGACAGTGGTCATAAATAAGTGGTTTGATTAAGAGTTTTTGGGGTGGTTAGCATAGCATAGCCTGCGTGTTTTTCGTGTGCCTCTTCAGGTGTGTGGTGTGAGCGTCCTAACTGGAGCTGAGTGGGAGCCGGTGCTGCTGACCGTAGTTCGGCCCTTTTTGGGGCAAGATGCAGCAGAGTGTGAGGCGGGGAGTGGAGGATCGGAAAATGGGGGAGCTAGACTTAAACGGGAGGCGAGAGGTTTTGCAGGTGCTGTGACGCTTGGGCAGGTGAGGGCGGCACTCGGGGAGCCCAAGCAGATTCTGCTGTGCCAGGAGCGCAAGGGGGGGCCGAGAGGTGAGCAGGGTGAGGGAGAAGGAGGCGGGGCGACTGGATGGAGGCTGTTCCCCCCTGCTGACATGCAGCGGACGCTGAAGGAGCTGTCGCTGAAAGATGGCGACGCGTTGTTGGTGCTGGAGCCGCAGTCTCTGGATAGCAGGTGAGTTTCTCTGCGGTAGAAGCTCGTGTCCTGTCCTTTAAGTGCGTGTTTTACTGCTGTTGTCTTAACTTTGTTCAGTGTGTTCACTCTGAACGGAGACATAGTCACCGTGACTACGCCGTCTGACTGCCGATGGCTCATGGTGGAGTTTCGACCACCTGTGGGAGTAGAAGAGGAAGAGGAGGAGAGGAGAAAGATTAAGGTTCCTGCTACGGGAAATATGGTTCGTCATTGTGTGCTGCTGTTTTTGCGGCGTGTCACTCGGTTGTCTTTAAGTTTCTGAGTGTCCTGTTGCCGCTCCTAAAAACTTCACGTTTGGTTTGGTGCCGCTCTTGCAGCTCCTGTGGGAGGTGAAACGGAGGGCCATAGAGGAGCTGCAGTTGAACAAGCAGCCCCGAGGCAAGCATTCGTTACCAGCTACTTGTATATGAAGAGTCCCAGTTGGTATTAGTTTCAGCAGCAGAGCAGCAGCACGCATCCGTCAGATGCATCAAATGTAATTCATCAGTCGCTTTTTGCTGCGTGACTGAAGGGTCTTTATAGTCTGTACCACATTGAAATAAGTGCGTACACTATTACTGTCTAATATCGCGTCATCTACTATATTATCAGATTGTTTGCATGCATTCTTAAATCAGCTGTTTGCCGTCTCTGACCAGATGCACGGTTCTGTCTGAGGCAGATGGACTGCACAGGGAAACTCCTTCCTCCAGGTACCGACTCATTTCTCACCTGGCAGAGAGTTTAATGTTGAAGATCACTTGAAGGACTGGAAACCCCCCCATTGTAACAAAATATTACCGCATGCATTCCTGGACACCGGAACCTCCATAAAATGTTTAATCTGTACTCCCCCTGCTTCTAATGTTTCTTCTCATCGTCTGTTTTTGAAGTTTTAATGCATATTTACGCAGCGCACTTGTTTTTCCTGCTTCCCCCCCGGCAGTGTGTGAGGAGCTGAGTGTTCGGGATGCAGGCGTGCGACTCATGACCACGCTGACACTCTGTCCGGGAAATGCCCCTAAGGCCTCACAGGTGTGCCTATTAATCTGAAGTCTTCAGTAAACCTTGTGTACTTGCAGCTGCATGGATGAATGCTACAGAATCTCTCAGCGCCATTGATGTGCGTTTTCCTGCTTGCGGTACAGATCTTTTTGCACTTCTCTGTGGGCGCAGCGCCCCCTGCTGGCATAGAGATGGACATAATTGTGGAAAACAGTTGTACTGTGAAAGAGGTGAGGAGAAAATGTACAATTTAAATGTTGGGGGAAAAAATTTGCCCGTGTGAGATGTTTGTACTTTTGAAAATCACGATTGTTATTTTCAGTGTCTCAAGGCGATGCTGGATTGCGTTGGACTTGATGGTAAGATGGAATACATTTTGCAGGCTCATCCTTTGTTTTTTGTGTGATGACTACCATAACATGTGTGAGGCTGCAGTCAAACAGATCTTACAATACACTATACTTCCACATGTGTTTGCAGGCACCTGTTGGCACTTGAGTAGACTCGACTGGTGTGAGGAAGTAGGAGAGCCACTTATGGATGAGGTGAGTTTTTGATTCATTAAATCAGGAACACGGATAATTTTAACATTTTTACACTTCTCATTGAACATACTTTTTTTTGCCCCAATGGTATTTTCCATGGAACAAAATACATACCGGTAGATAGAATATCATCTGCAAACTCAAATGGAAATTTGCCCAAAGGAGAAATGTATTTGAAAGCAAAACTCGCTCGCATGCCCAAACAAATGTATGTTTGAAATACTAACTCTGGACCGACTGCTGCCAATTCTCAGGATGCTTCTCTGTCAGAGCTGAAGATAATCAACGGAGAGATATTAATCATCACGGAAGGACAGCTTCCGCCAAAGGTGCTTGGATGTTTTTGGCTGGGGATTCGTTCTGTGCTGTAATATGACCTCTCTCTTTAGCCTTTGTGGTGTCTTGTGTTTTTATCAGGGTTTTCTCAAGCTGTCCGTGTGGTTGTATCTGGATCCCGCTAACGCCGCCCTGCAGTTCAATCACACTGACGACGGCCGCCCCGAGGAGCCAACGCTGGCGGTTGTGATGGAACGGCCCCGTCGCTCACCTCCTCTGTGTGCTGACGACAGGGCACAGCTGAGGAACGCGGGACAGGTGGAGATCTCAGAAGACGCCACCCTGGAGGATCTGAAGACTCAGGTAGGACGCGAAGGTTACAGCATGCGTCGTCATTAGCAGGAGTCGACCGTCACCGAATTTTCTCTTCTAACCAAAAGTTTGGAAATGTTCCTCTTATTTTACTTTGCTGTGTATTTTGCTCTCAGGTGTTGACTCTGCCTGCCCTTCAGGATGTGTGCGTGCCAACCGCTGCGTTCGTGCGTGTGTGGCAGCTTGATGGAGGGCAGTTGGCACGAATCCTCAGAGGGCAACAGTTTACGCTCAAGTACGCACACTTCTTTCGTTCCCTGCCACAAATCATCGTACTCTTTACAGTGAAGTACTCTACATGTTGTTATGTATTATTCTCAGTGTATCACAATGACGTTTCGGTCACACTGCACATCTCTAATGATAGATAATGCAGGCTTGTTTACATGTTGCCTCCTGATCAGGAAGCTGAAGCTGACCGGTGGTACGGACCTTTGTGTGCAACAGTTGCTTAAAGAGGAAGATCTTAGGTGAGGATTTGGACATCATCAGGTTTCTAATTTATGCAGAATCTTTTTTCATGGTGGAATTTTTTTTTTTCCTTTTATTCCTAAGCCCTAAGGAGATGTTGCTTCATGTTAAAATGGGAGTACCAGGGGAGAGGCGCTACTACCCTGCAGAAGAGCTAATATGGGATGCGTCCCATGACTCCGCTCCTCATTCTCTGCGTTCTTGTCTGGCTGCACACTATGGCCTCTCCCCAGACTCTCTGCTGTTGGCCAAACACCAGCCTGCCAAACACACCTGGGAAGAGATCTCAAACTGGGTACCATTAAATCATTTCTTTCTTCTCCTGTTGAATTAGTTGAGGGAAAGCCTACAAAGGTTGGGTCAGCAAATGATGGATGTGACCTCATCTAACGGGACGAACGAAAAAACTCCACCTTGGTATATTTTGGTAATTCATCTCATTATCAATGAATCGTGTCGTATTTGCTTCAGAGCCAGCAGGTTTCCAAAAAGAAAAGGAAGAAGAAAGCGGAATCGCTGCTGGGTGCCCCGTTTCACTTTAAAGATGGCGACACGATCGGCATCAAGGTCAATGGCTAAACCGCTGGTTTTATCAACTAATCTGATTGATTGATTGAACTGAATGGAACTTGAATATTTTTCTCAGAATCTTCTGATCGACAACAACAGGGACTTTGTCACCCTTGAGGACGAGCAGGGCCAGCAGAGGCTCAGGGAGCAGGCAGAGGAACGCCGGAAAGGGTGAGATGTCAAACCTTTTATAGCATTTGTCATTCGGCCATCTTCGGGATATGTTGCACCCGTGACACCATGAAATGAAAGCTTCACCCTTTTATTTTTTTCTTCTGTTTGTTTTGCAGAGAGCAGGCTACAGGCGGTGACGGGCCTCAGAAAAAGACTGGACTGAACAAAGTCAGGAAACCGGAGGTGGCGCTGTCGATCAGCGTTGGCGTATTCAGATAGCAGCCTGCTCCTTCAGCTGTGTGGATGAATCACAACTGCCTGTCAAAGGACATTTGCAAACACACAGTGCCACTCGCACTGTAAGACAATCCGCTCGGTAACCCTGTGTTATCGTTTTAAAATACTTAAAATCCAAGCCGAGCTGTAATTCCTTCTCATTGGCCTAATTTGTTGGCAGGAAGAAAATTAATTTTATATTGGCTTCTTGATTTGCTGCTAAGTAACAATTTACAGTTATTAACTTTATTCTAATGTAGTTATGTTCTATATTTGAGCCACCACACATGCCTTTTGTTTTTTTAATGTTTTTTAAAATCTTTTATTGACTTTAATGTTGCTGGTTAGCAGTTGATTTGTGACCTGAAGCTGACATTATAAGACCCGAGTAAACATCTCTGGGGATTAGTTTTTTGGTTATATGGTGACACGTGTTAACAAGAGTTTCTGGATTTTGTTGCGTAGAAGAAGTAATTGGGGTAAACAATGAAAACTAAACTGCTGAGTACAAACCAGCCACTTTTGACCTCTAATATGTTTAATCTGTCTCGTAACGTTAAGATGGAACGACAAACTACATGAAGTCTCATTGTTTCCCATAAGGAATTGTGTTTATAGTGATGCTCATTCGTTTTTATGACAAACCACTGTGTGCCAAGAACAAGAGTCATAATCACGGGCTTATTTCAGGTTGATAAAGGAGGAGCGATAGGCCTTAATGTGAAGAAGCCTCAGTGCTGTTCTGCCCTCCCCACCTCGCTCTCTACCTCCCCCACTTGTCCAAACAGTGAACTGCAACATGTCAGAACGAGAGGACGTCGCTGCATCGGAGATGCCTCTCTGGCATTATTCTCCTTGATTAAGAAAAAGTAAATATCCCTGAGCTGTAACATGGGCTTTCATTGGAGAGTGTTTAAGTTCTTCTTATATTAATTTCAGGGATGTTATAATTTATTTTGTATACTATATTAATTGCAAAATGTTTTTCACACTGCAAGTGTTTTTCTTTTGTGTGGTGCCATATAGAAATTTAATTTTCTTTGGCCAATGCAGGAAGAATATTAATATTCCCTGGAACATTGAGGTTTAATCATGCAGTATATTATTGTTATGTACTAGTATAATTGATGAAAGGACTCATCTGCCATTGGTACTCTAGACGACTATCAGTGTCAGATTGTATCTACAGGAAGTATTTTACTGAGATTAAAGTTTTGTGGTGGTATTTGTCAGTCATTTCGTATTAATTTGTCCCAAAATGAATCACTTTGGCACTGATAATGATAACTTGTTACTCATCGTCCTTCTACCAGCCAGCAAAATGATTGTTGTAAGTGTGGATGACGTTATTCTAAGGGAATAGAAAGCGGGGAAGTTTTTAGGAATACATATCGGAAACCCCTAAAGATTACTGGAGTGGAGAGAAAATCCTTTCAGACATGCAGCACTATTATCAGATTGGTTGTCATTTTCATTTGATTTATGACCAAATGTCAGCAAAATTAACACTTTCATTTAGACTCTAAAAATGTATAAATGCACCAATCATTTGCACTCATTGGCCCAACTTGAGAACTTTAAAACTGGAATACAGTACATGCAGAGTAGTTTTTGTCTTGAGTCGCAATGGAATAACGCTGAATAATCTATGACCAATCACTGCCCGCGGGGACAGCGGGACATCCAATCACCTTTTAGACTGCAGCTCCAACCCCGCCTCCCGCTCCAGTGGATTTGGACGCGCCGGGAGCGCAGCGCCTGTCTCTCACTTTAATACCGAACTGGACCAAGAACATTTGCAAAAATGGTTGATGCTTTCTGCGCTACGTGGAAACTGGTCGACAGCCAGAACTTTGACGAATACATGAAGGCACTTGGTGAGCTTAATTTGATTTGTTGTTAATTAATATTACACCTTCAAATAAGAGGAGGTATTGTAATAAATGTCTGCTGTAACTTTAGGCTGCACTTGCGCTGGAGAATTTGTTTTCAAATCAGGGATAAAGGTTGCTTATTCTTTCTCATATTCATATTGAATTGGAGAAATTATGAAAATTCAATAATATAAAATTAAAGGCGTTGTTCTTGTGTCTTTTTGTTCGTTTTGTAACAGGTGTTGGTTTTGCCACAAGACAAGTGGGCAATGTCACCAAACCAACTGTAATACTCAGCCAGGACGGAGACAAACTGGTGGTGAAAACCCTGAGCACCTTCAGGAACACCGAGCTCTCCACCAAGCTGGGAGAGGAGTTTGATGAGACCACACCGGATGACCGACATGTGAAAGTGAGCAGAGGGTACATCAGCTCCATGTCTCTGACTTGGAGGTCAACCTGAGATGATGTAAATCTTTGTGTTTGTTTTTTGCTTGCAGTCTACTTTCACCATGGAGGGAGACAACCTGGTGCAAGTACAGAAGTGGGATGGCAAGGAAACCAAATTTGTCAGAGAAATAAAGGACGGAAAGATGGTGATGGTAAGATTCAATAACACGTGTAGATGATTATATCAACGTCTACATCTACAGCTAAGGAGAAATCGTTCTGCTTCTGTCATTGCGGGTGCGTTTATAGCTTTATAACCTAACTTGGGCCCTTATTATCCAAAGGGTTAATTGAGATGTTTGACGGACTGAAGCTTTAACAACCAGTCTGCATTAAATTAAACTGCCATCATGTAACTCAAGCTGTCTGTTGCTTTTTCTCTTCTCTACCCTCAGACTTTGACATTTGAGGGAGTCCAGGCGATCCGCACGTATGAGAAAGCCTGATTCGAGCACTCGAGCCATTAAGTCATCTCTTCACTGCGACAATTCAAACAAAAACGTTTCTACGGTTTGCAGTGATTTGCTCTATCAACATGAGATCTGAATTTTGTGAAAATCTTTTTTGTAAGATCATTTGTTTGAAATTCGAACCTAAACTATTTCCCTCTGTGTATCATGTCTGAAAGAAGGAAAATATAAAACACTTGGCTGAATATAGCTGTCACAGGCATTTTTTGTGGTAATTTTAAGAGCTGTAGCTCTCATTTAGAGGGTTCTTGTGTGTGTGTGTGCTTGAAAGCGCCCTACGTTTCGTTCACTCTCCGTCGTGGGAACAGTGCTGTCCCTGTGATGGGTGAGCTCCAGGTGACAGCTGCAGGGTTATGGTGCAGCAGCAGCAGCCGGTGTGACCACTGAACCCACGGGTGCGAATGTCCTCCAGTAACCTCCAGATGGACAGGGATGAGTAGGGGTGGGTGGCGGTGATGTCACTGGAGATAATCCGGTTTTAGTCGTGGTGTCATTACGTAGAGGCATCGTTCGACGGTGCGCGGACCAACCACGAATGAATGCTGCTGCTGACACGGTGAGGAACAACACTGTGTAGCTTCTCTGCCCAGTATCCCACTGTTAGTAGCTAAAAGTAATAAAGTGTTTATGATATCCAAGTATCCTTTTCAATCACAGGGCACTGTTTTAAAGCTTTCGTTCGGTGGAAAGTTCCCTCATCTCGCCCACATTTTGAGAAGCATCTGCTGTGAGCTGTGTGAAACAAGTGGCCCTTCTTCTCATCGCAACATGGGCTGCCAAGTTTTCGCCCCCCCCCCCCTGACTCCTTTGAATAGGTTGCGACACAAAGAAACTGTGGTAACTGGAGTGGAACTCATTGGGCCATTGCTAGCTGAATTAATTTAAATTAAAATCCATTCTTATACTCAAAGCAGCGCATGCGAAAAAGTTTCCCAGCTCCCACGGAATCAGGTCAAATGATTTGCATATGCATTTGGTGTGAAAACACATGGTCAGATCACAGTATTCCCTCCAGGACAGGGCAGCTAATCGCATTCCGTGTTGGAGAAAGAGAGAAATAATATTAATTCGGTGTAGCATCTTCTGCATCCCAGGAAAGGATGTGTGGAATCTGTGTCCTTGGTGTAAACTGGCCTGTTGTGACGTCTTGGCTTTATTAAGGAAATACATGGTGACCATCTCCCCTAACTTGCATTGAAAAACAAAAGCAGCTAAAACTCATACAGAAATTCAAGAATATCAATCAAAATATATCAATAACAACATTTAAATTGGGGGGAATTCCTACCCGCACCTGTAGACGAGTACTAGAATGACCATTTCTGTCACCTGTAGGAAAACGAAAATCTGCATTTCTCTTTGCATTAATAATGTTGTGGTTGGTATCATCGGAGGAAAAACACAATCCAACAAAGAAACACTTGCATTGCTATGTTTTAATGTCAGATTGCTACTTTTTTACAAACATAAACCATAATTGTCAAATGTTACATCTGATTTCAACTGAGCAGTTTTAGTTTAATCGTTCAGCATATATTTTTCCCATTAATGTTGCTATTTACAATAAGATGATTTAAAAATAAATTATTGCCTTTGTATTTTAGCAAGCAGACTGACATTCAAGTGCAGCACTTTGTGTTGCTATTCTTAAAGTTGGGTAAATCGTCACAAAAAGATTTGGGACTGCAAAACAAAAACACAAAAAAACATCATGCGCATTTCATTCAAGGGACAAACATACAATATTTTGATCAAGTGTTCAAAAATGTATGTACTGTATGTTATTTTGGTAAAAAGATTTAAAAACAAACAAACAAATATTTATCTTCTGTTACCGTGAAAGAAAATGCTGTCTTTCAGCAACTCATAGAAATAATTCCCACAACTTCATCAGTCAGACGGAGCATCTCCCTAAAGCGGCTGCTTCCTGCAGAGGATCAGCTGCCACAGTACGGACTGATAAAGACTGTGCTTCCGCTATTTCAATGAAAAGATAAGTGGATTCATGATTAGCGTCACAGTTAATAAGATGTTAAATATATATATACAAAAAGATGATGCTTTCAAAGACCTGCTGCAGTTCCTTAGAAGCCGATCAAAAGGTCGCTGAGCTCGATTGTGTTTCTGCATTGCGCACAGAGACTAACAGTCACTGACCAGTAGCGGCGAGTGGCTTTGGTCGATCAAAGGAAGTGCCGTCGTCCCTTGTGACTGAAGATGAATCTCTTGTGCCCTTGCTGTACTTCGGCATCTTTGATATCAGTGCAAGAAAAGACTTCACGTTTCTAACGGTGCCGTCCAATTCTAGAACGAATCTGATGCTTGATAGAAAAAAATAAATGTCAAGTAAAAGCCACTTTGACGGTGCAGACAAGAAACGCTTGTTCTTACTGCAGCACCGGCGTTGAACTCACGGCGCTGGTGACCACACGTCTACGTGGACTGTAAATGCAGTGTGTCAGGTATTGTTGGGAGCTCTCATATACAGTGTGCAACATTCCTTTTGACACATAATCAAAAGACAAAAGAAAAAAAAAAACGTATTCCTTTAGTTAACGCCTTGATTCCTGGTTTGCACCCATTGGGGGAAGAAATAGGAATATTTGAATAGGAATACTGTCTGCAGTGGAAAAAGGATAAACTTACCCAAATAAATGAGGGTAAAATACTTGTGTGATTACTCTACAAGGTATTTTTCAAGTACATGTTATCTTAGACACCAGTGGCATTTTGTACCTATTTGAAACAATAGTGAAACATATTCTGCGTTCTATTTCCTCTTTATAAACAAGTCATCGTTCTGATTTGCGTGCGTCGCTGCGAGGGCATAAATGCATGCTGCATATTGCTCCATGTAAATGTTCCAGTGACATCCACCTTTCAAAAGAATACAAATATACACAGGGAATAAATAAATAAATAGAAGTAAGTGAGAGGAATGACACTATTTGTTATTGAGAGCTCAACCAACTTTGGAAATAGAAATAAAATCGATCCATCACATAAAACCGCCCGTCTTTCCCTGCTGTCCGGGGGGAGGCCAGCAGTTTCAGCACCGCGGGGCGTGACGTGACCTTATCATCATGGCTAAATCTCAGATTCAGACTGAAGCTTCAGACCTGCAGCGGCGAGAAGGCGTAAAACGGGAACTGGGCCTCGTCCTCGTCCACAAAGAAGCACTGGAAGTAGGGCAGCTCATCTGTGGAGGAATTCACGGCTCAGCACAATATGTTCCTCACCTCTGTCTGGAATTCTGAGAAGAGTGTGAAGTTTGCACACTTGTACGATATTTCACTCGTGATAAGGGAATCTGGACTCACCGCCCATTGGAAAGCCGCCTGATACAGAAGGCTCCACTGTCAGAACGAGAGCTACATGTTAACCAGGAGATGATTTCATGTGGCCTTTACTTGCAGCTCCTCTATAAAGTACCTTCGTCCTCTTTGGCCGCTTTCTTCTCGGCAGATCTATCTGCTACACAAAGAAAGGACGGCGGGGGTGAATAAAGGCCCTGGAGATCTTTTTCAGAATGAGTCGCTTATTTACAATTGTACCTTTCTTTGCTGGCTCCTGTATCTCTTTAAGAACTCTGTCTTCTTAAATTGGGTAACAAATATTCATTTTACACATTTGCTCATATTCCACACAGACATTTTAATGACTTGATGATTGCATTGTTTCATTCTGGTTGCTCGGTGTACCTTTAGCTTTCTCTCCCTTGGCTGCTTTCTGCTCAACCATTTTTTCTAGCGCAAACAAACAAACAAACAAACAGATCAGAGGGATGTTTGGAGTATTATAAGTAAAACATTCAGTTCCTTAACAGTGAAGTACCTTTCATCACAGGCTCCGGATTTTCTCGAACGACTCTGTTCTCTGGAATGAATCACAAATGGTTACCAGCTGCACACGATCGATTTCTTCATGCACTTCAGGTGGAATGCGTGCAATACCTTTCTTCGCTGCACTAGGTTTGACATTTTCTTTTGAAACCTCAGGCACTGTTTCCCAAATTTGAAACAAACAACAAGCAGAAAAGAAAAATATGTTTGCTGAACTGAACTGAACTGAACTGTTTTTAAGTGATAATCTTGTTCTCATCACTGAATAGAAGCATCTGTCTGGTAATGGAGCTGCTGCAGAGAAACCCTTCTCCATTTAATGTACATTAAAAACCCATTGCAAGCATTATATTCTGCTTTAGGAATAAAGCATGTATTTGTCACTAAACATGGAAATACGAGACGTGAAATTGACGGTACCTTTTTTAACAGCTGGTTGGACTTTGTCCTCTGGGACTTTGGGCCCTGAGTGAAATAAGAATGCGAACGGCTATCGTTAATCAGTAAATAATAAATAATAATAAATAAGTGACGGCATGTTCTGATTGTCACTAGTAACACTACAGTACAATAATAAACACTCAGCTGCCACTTTATTATGAGCAGCAATAGCTACAACTAGTGCAGACTGACGCAGTGTCACTCAGATGCTAACATGCTACCTTTCTTTTTTAGGAGTGATTTGACCTTTTCCTTTCTTTCAGCAGCTATTTTAGGAGCTGATTCAAAAGAAGACATTTTCAAAACATTTTAGTATAAAAAAATAAAAGAATAAATGTGTACAAGGCTTGTTTTAATTCAGCTTTTACCTTTTTGTTCTATCTTTGGCTTCTCCTTTGTAACACCAGCTGCTGGATATAACACACGATGGAAATGAGTTAGGTTTATGTAAAACGTAAATAACTGTGTCCCTAAAAGTGATGATCATTTTATAACTGCAGAGTTCTGAAAGCAGAATGTCAGCTACCTTTCTGAGAAGTTCTTGCTTTTTCTTTTTCTTCTGCAGCTTCTACATGAAAAGAAAAACAAAAAGAAAAAAATATCTCAACAAGTATCTTAAAAGCTGCAAATCTAAGAAACAATTCTACGTTATTGTAGCTTTTAGCTTTAATAATTCTAAAGAGCCTGGAGTCATCTTTGCTGTGTGAAAGGTATGCATCTACAAAATATATAAAAGGTATTTTTAAAGCAACTTTATCAGCAACGCCTATGCAAGTGTTGCGTGGTGGTAAACGAGCCGTGGACGAGCAGAAGCCTTAAAACTGTACAGAAACACACACACACACTGCATACCTTTTCTCTTTTCTGCAGATCTAGGTTTTACTTTAATAACAGATACTAGAAAAACACACAACAGTATTATATTTCTAATGTGTACAATGTCATCTTACAAAAATAAAATGTAATTTAAAACTATTGGCGAGACAGATTTTAAACATAAAAGAAAAACCGACTTTTTGCAGCGGTCACTGATTCAGCCTTCTTCTTAGGTGTTACAGGTACTGAAGAGAAAATATTACAAATGAGTATTAGTCTTTGCTTAAAATTCAAAAGTCACTCATGGATGTTGAACACTTTCTAATGCAAGTACACAGTACAAATATTAAACGTTGTTGTGTGTAACCAAACAGACGTACATTTCTTTAGTGGCACAGCTTTGGCCCGCTCCTTTATTAAAGACACATTTTTGTGTGGTACTTCTGCCTCTGTCAAAACAAGCATTCAGTAGGAAAATCAATGGGCTGATTATGTAGGATCAGAAGTGTTGATCAGTCTCCTCCTCTCACCTTTTACTACTGGGGCTGGTTTTGTCTTGAGTGGAGCAGGTTCTGTTTGAAGAGATTCATGTTTATTACACCAGAAAATGGAATAACACTGAATGAATACAAGAGTTAGGATTCACCTCTCTTTGTTGAAACTGGTTTGCTTTTCTGTTTTGAAACCTCGGCTGCTGGAAAACACATAACGAGACGTTCAGAGCGGAAAACAAAGATGACCAATTTCATGCACATGCGGTTGTTTGAAATGCGCCGTAAGTGCGATCATTGATCCCACTCACTGAAACAAATTTTTTTGACTGTGACCTCCTCTTCAGCTGAATGGACTCACTTGTTTTTGTAATGTTAAGATGCTCCTTTTTCAGGACGGACACAACCTCCTTCTTCAGCACTTTGATTCTCATTGGCGGCTTTTTCAGTTTAGAGTCTGACAAACAGAACAGATGATTGAACAGGACCGCATATCAATATATCAATATGTAGACATAAATACTTTATACTCTCCGATGAACAAAGGAGAACTATCGATGACTCTTTGGAGCCTAATGTGAGGATGTAAATCTAAAATGCAGTTAATGCTAATATGAATCACCACTTTTACCTTGTGCCGATGCGACTGGTTTGACTTCAGCTTCTGTGTGTCAAAAACATTTATTAGACTTTGTGATTATTATTTTGCTGTTGTGATGAAATGATTATCAAGAAGTTCTAATTCATGAACCAACAATATGTTTATTTTACCTTTCTTAGCAGGAGCTGCTTTTGCTTTATCCTTTGGAACTTCTGTCACAAAACACAAAGTTGTTTTAACTTTGCAATTTTTAAAATAATTTTGAGCATCATTAAAACAATATCGTCACTGAGACTGAGACTGTAAGCTGACTGAAGTTACCATATCTCTGTGTTGCTATGAGAAGGCAACAATCACATCTCAAATATTCTTCCTTGGAGTATTTTAATAGGTCTTAATGAGATGAAGTTCATTACACGGGATTTGCATTTATATTTCCTCATATACCAATTTATAAAGATTATTTTCAGTTTCTTGTTTGGTCTTTATCTTAGAAACTTCATGAGTTTCTCTTTAATAACATATTCCATTTGTCTTGCTGTGAAACTGCATAATTACATGTAATGTTACACTAAGCGCAAACCATAGTTCCAGTAGATTGTGTGACGCCAGAATGTTTAAAGATGGTGGAACTAAAAATGCGACCTGATAGGTCACATCAATACATCTTTTGTTTGTGATGACACACTGCAACTCGCCCTGATCCCTTACTGACCTGCTCTTGTAGCAGTCACGTGTTTCTTCTTTAGGACAGGAACAATCTGCTTTTTGACAGCTTTTACTTCCTTCCTGGGCCCATCAGCTGAAATGCACAGAAAGCTTATTCTATCATGTCAGAATGATGACAGTTTCTGAATTTTACTCTTTATATTTTAGTTTGATTTTACACCCCATTATACAGTATTTCTGATGAAGTCGGAGCAACTTTGTCAGTTTTGTGACGGCCGAGTCAAAAATACACGACTGAAAGAGGTCATTTAACATCCTTCAAAGAGCAACTACATCTGAAAATGTGACTGTGACCTCCTCTTCAGCTGAATGGACTCACTTGTTTTTGTAATGTTAAGATGCTCCTTTTTCAGGACGGACACAACCTCCTTCTTCAGCACTTTGATTTTCATTGGCGGCTTTTTCAGTTTAGAGTCTGACAAACAGAACAGATGATTGAACAGGATCGCATATCAATATATCGATATGTAGACATAAATACTTTATACTCTGCGATGAACAAAGGAGAACGATCGATGACTCTTTGGAGCCTAATGTGAGGATGTAAATCTAAAATGCAGTTAATGCTAACATGAATCACCACTTTTACCTTGTGCCGATGCGACTGGTTTGACTTCAGCTTCTGTGTGTCAAAAACATTTATTAGACTTTGTGATTATTATTTTGCTGTTGTGATGAAATGATTATCAAGAAGTTCTAATTCATGAACCAACAATATGTTTATTTTACCTTTCTTAGCAGGAGCTGCGTTTGCTTTATCCTTTGGAACTTCTGTCACAAAACACAAAGTTGTTTTAACTTTGCAATTTAAAAAAATAATTTTAAAGCATCATTAAAACATTATTGTCAGTTTCTTGTTTGGTCTTTATCTTAGAAACTTCATGAGTTTCTCTTTAATAACATATTCCATTTGTCTTGCTGTGAAACTGCATAATTACATGTAATGGTTACACTATGAGCAAACCATGGTTACAGTAGATTGTGTGACCCCAAAATGTTTAAAGATGGTGGAACTCAAAATGCGACCTGATAGGTCACGTCAATACATCTTTTGTTTGTGGTGACACACTGCAACTCGCCCTGACCCCTTACTGACCTGCTCTTGTAGCAGTCACATGTTTCTTCTTTAGGACAGGAACAATCTGCTTTTTGACAGCTTTTACTTCCTTCCTGGGCCCATCAGCTGAAATGCACAGAAAGCTTATTCTATCGTGTCAGAATGATGACAGTTTTTAAATTTTACTCTTTATATTTTAGTTTGATTTTACACCCCATTATACAGTATTTCTGATGAAGTCGGAGCAACTTTGTCAGTTTTGTGACGGCCGAGTCAAAAATACATGACTGAAAGGTCATTTAACATCCTTCAAAGAGCAACTACATCTGAAAATGTGACTGTGACCTCCTCTTCAGCTGAATGGACTCACTTGTTTTTGTAATGTTAAGATGCTCCTTTTTCAGGACGGACACGACCTCCTTCTTCAGCACTTTGATTCTCATTGGCGGCTTTTTCAGTTTAGAGTCTGACAAACAGAACAGATGATTGAACAGGATCGCATATCAATATATCGATATGTAGACATAAATACTTTATACTCTGCGATGAACAAAGGAGAACGATTGATGACTCTTTGGAGCCTAATGTGAGGATGTAAATCTAAAATGCAGTTAATGCTAACATGAATCACCACTTTTACCTTGTGCCGATGCGACTGGTTTGACTTCAGCTTCTGTGTGTCAAAAACATTTATTAGACTTTGTGATTATTATTTTGCTGTTGTGATGAAATGATTATCAAGAAGTTCTAATTCATGAACCAACAATATGTTTATTTTACCTTTCTTAGCAGGAGCTGCGTTTGCTTTATCCTTTGGAACTTCTGTCACAAAACACAAAGTTGTTTTAACTTTGCAATTTAAAAAAATAATTTTAAAGCATCATTAAAACATTATTTTCAGTTTCTTGTTTGGTCTTTATCTTAGAAACTTCATGAGTTTCTCTTTAATAACATATTCCATTTGTCTTGCTGTGAAACTGCATAATTACATGTAATGGTTACACTATGAGCAAACCATAGTTACAGTAGATTGTGTGACGCCAGAATGTTTAAAGATGGTGGAACTCAAAATGCGACCTGATAGGTCACGTCAATACATCTTTTGTTTGTGATGACACACTGCAACTCGCCCCGACCCCTTACTGACCTGCTCTTGTAGCAGTCACGTGTTTCTTCTTTAGGACAGGAACAATCTGCTTTTTGACAGCTTTTACTTCCTTCCTGGGCCCATCAGCTGAAATGCACAGAAGGCTTATTCTATCGTGTCAGAATGATGACAGTTTCTGAATTTTACTCTTTATATTTTAGTTTGATTTTACACCCCATTATACAGTATTTCTGATGAAGTCGGAGCAACTTTGTCAGTTTTGTGACGGCCGAGTCAAAAATACATGACTGAAAGGTCATTTAACATCCTTCCAAGAGCAACTACATCTGAAAATGTGACTGTGAC
Source organism: Brachionichthys hirsutus (assembly GCF_040956055.1). NCBI lineage: Eukaryota > Metazoa > Chordata > Actinopteri > Lophiiformes > Brachionichthyidae > Brachionichthys > Brachionichthys hirsutus. Next base: position 8,498,292 of record NC_090914.1, on the reverse strand, counting down.
CTCCTCTTCAGCTGAATGGACTCACTTGTTTTTGTAATGTTAAGATGCTCCTTTTTCAGGACGGACACGACCTCCTTCTTCAGCACTTTGATTCTCATTGGCGGCTTTTTCAGTTTAGAGTCTGACAAACAGAACAGATGATTGAACAGGATCGCATATCAATATATCGATATGTAGACATAAATACTTTATACTCTGCGATGAACAAAGGAGAACTATCGATGACTCTTTGGAGCCTAATGTGAGGATGTAAATCTAAAATGCAGTTAATGCTAACATGAATCACCACTTTTACCTTGTGCCGATACGACTGGTTTGACTTCAGCTTCTGTGTGTCAAAAACATTTATTAGACTTTGTGATTATTATTTTGCTGTTGTGATGAAATCAAGAAGTTATAATTCATGAACCAACAATATGTTTATTTTACCTTTCTTAGCAGGAGCTGCTTTTGCTTTATCCCTTGGAATTTCTGTCACAAAACACAAAGTTGTTTTAACTTTGCAATTTTTAAAAATAATTTTAAAGCATCATTAAAACATTATTGTCAATTTCTTGTTTGGTCTCTATCTTAGAAACTTCATGAGTTTCTCTTTAATAACATATTCCATTTGTCTTGCTGTGAAACTGCATAATTACATGTAATGGTTACACTATGAGCAAACCATAGTTACAGTAGAATGTGTGACGCCAGAATGTTTAAAGATGGTGGAACTAAAAATGCGACCTGATAGGTCACATCAATACATCTTTTGTTTGTGATGACACACTGCAACTCGCCCTGATCCCTTACTGACCTGCTCTTGTAGCAGTCACGTGTTTCTTCTTTAGGACAGGAACAATCTGCTTTTTGACAGCTTTTACTTCCTTCCTGGGCCCATCAGCTGAAATGCACAGAAAGCTTATTCTATCATGTCAGAATGATGACAGTTTCTGAATTTTACTCTTTATATTTTAGTTTGATTTTACACCCCATTATACAGTATTTCTGATGAAGTCGGAGCAACTTTGTCAGTTTTGTGACGGACGAGTCAAAAATACACGATTGAAAGAGGTCATTTAACATCCTTCAAAGAGCAACTACATCTGAAAATGTGACTGTGACCTCCTCTTCAGCTGAATGGACTCACTTGTTTTTGTAATGTTAAGATGCTCCTTTTTCAGGACGGACACGACCTCCTTCTTCAGCACTTTGATTCTCATTGGCGGCTTTTTCAGTTTAGAGTCTGACAAACAGAACAGATGATTGAACAGGATCGCATATCAATATATCGATATGTAGACATAAATACTTTATACTCTCCGATGAACAAAGGAGAACGATCAATGACTCTTTGGAGCCTAATGTGAGGATGTAAATCTAAAATGCAGTTAATGCTAATATGAATCGCCACTTTTACCTTGTGCTGATGCGACTGGTTTGACTTCAGCTTCTGTGTGTCAAAAACATTTATTAGACTTTGTGATTATTATTTTGCTGTTGTGATGAAATGATTATCAAGAAGTTCTAATTCATGAACCAACAATATGTTTATTTTACCTTTCTTAGCAGGAGCTGCTTTTGCTTTATCCTTTGGAACTTCTGTCACAAAACACAAAGTTATTTTAACTTTGCAATTTTTAAAAATAATTTTAAAGCATCATTAAAACATTATTGTCAGTTTCTTGTTTGGTCTTTATCTTAGAAACTTCATGAGTTTCTCTTTAATAACATATTCCATTTGTCTTGCTGTGAAACTGCATAATTACATGTAATGGTTACACTATGAGCAAACCATGGTTACAGTAGATTGTGTGACCCCAAAATGTTTAAAGATGGTGGAACTCAAAATGCGACCTGATAGGTCACGTCAATACATCTTTTGTTTGTGGTGACACACTGCAACTCGCCCTGACCCCTTACTGACCTGCTCTTGTAGCAGTCACATGTTTCTTCTTTAGGACAGGAACAATCTGCTTTTTGACAGCTTTTACTTCCTTCCTGGGCCCATCAGCTGAAATGCACAGAAAGCTTATTCTATCGTGTCAGAATGATGACAGTTTTTAAATTTTACTCTTTATATTTTAGTTTGATTTTACACCCCATTATACAGTATTTCTGATGAAGTCGGAGCAACTTTGTCAGTTTTGTGACGGCCGAGTCAAAAATACATGACTGAAAGGTCATTTAACATCCTTCAAAGAGCAACTACATCTGAAAATGTGACTGTGACCTCCTCTTCAGCTGAATGGACTCACTTGTTTTTGTAATGTTAAGATGCTCCTTTTTCAGGACGGACACGACCTCCTTCTTCAGCACTTTGATTCTCATTGGCGGCTTTTTCAGTTTAGAGTCTGACAAACAGAACAGATGATTGAACAGGATCGCATATCAATATATCGATATGTAGACATAAATACTTTATACTCTGCGATGAACAAAGGAGAACGATTGATGACTCTTTGGAGCCTAATGTGAGGATGTAAATCTAAAATGCAGTTAATGCTAACATGAATCACCACTTTTACCTTGTGCCGATACGACTGGTTTGACTTCAGCTTCTGTGTGTCAAAAACATTTATTAGACTTTGTGATTATTATTTTGCTGTTGTGATGAAATCAAGAAGTTCTAATTCATGAACCAACAATATGTTTATTTTACCTTTCTTAGCAGGAGCTGCGTTTGCTTTATCCTTTGGAATTTCTGTCACAAAACACAAAGTTGTTTTAACTTTGCAATTTAAAAAAATAATTTTAAAGCATCATTAAAACATTATTTTCAGTTTCTTGTTTGGTCTTTATCTTAGAAACTTCATGAGTTTCTCTTTAATAACATATTCCATTTGTCTTGCTGTGAAACTGCATAATTACATGTAATGGTTACACTATGAGCAAACCATAGTTACAGTAGATTGTGTGACGCCAGAATGTTTAAAGATGGTGGAACTCAAAATGCGACCTGATAGGTCACGTCAATACATCTTTTGTTTGTGATGACACACTGCAACTCGCCCTGATCCCTTACTGACCTGCTCTTGTAGCAGTCACATGTTTCTTCTTTAGGACAGGAACAATCTGCTTTTTGACAGCTTTTACTTCCTTCCTGGGCCCATCAGCTGAAATGCACAGAAGGCTTATTCTATCGTGTCAGAATGATGACAGTTTTTACATTTTACTCTTTATATTTTAGTTTGATTTTACACCCCATTATACAGTATTTCTGATGAAGTCGGAGCAACTTTGTCAGTTTTGTGACGGCCGAGTCAAAAATACATGACTGAAAGGTCATTTAACATCCTTCAAAGAGCAACTACATCTGAAAATGTGACTGTGACCTCCTCTTCAGCTGAATGGACTCACTTGTTTTTGTAATGTTAAGATGCTCCTTTTTCAGGACGGACACGACCTCCTCCTTGAATAGTTGGATTCTCCTTGGAAGTTTTTTCAGTTTAGAGTCTGAAACAGAACAGATGATTGAACAAGATCATGTAGATATACAAACATAAGTACATTACTTTCCCCCACCAGGTTCATATTGTTATATATTGATATTATTCTATATATTACAGTATAACTTTTGGATGGATTGCCAAGTGAATTTATGTATAAATAATTAGTGACTCTAAAGAAGCAGCAGAAGCACGATTAATTTACCTCAAGTGTTAAAGCCGTTGTATATTTAATGATTTTGGCAATGATAGTCAGTGGCTCCTAATATTGTGTAATCATTGTAAAAATTGCATTTTGAACCTGTCTTTGTGTCTCTCTTCTTGACAGGTTCTTTGGAAGCCTTGGTTGGCCGGGTTTTTTCTTTAGAGCTCTTATCTGGTTCCGTTTCTTCAGTGGGACTCATTTTGACATCAACCAGGCTGGAACGTTCCCCTTGTTCTTGTTCTTTAGAGTGTTTCTTTGGTTCTTCTTTGGAAGGCGCCTTTAAATGTTTCCCTAATTCTTCCTTTGATGGTTCTGTTACTTCTGCTGCTTCTTTAGATTGTTTCTTTACTGCTTTCTCTTTGATTTGCTTCATGATATCTTTCACCTCCTTAGAACGCATCTTTACTCCTGCCTCTTCTTTGGAGGGCCTCTTGACCACTTTTCCCTCCTGAGATAGATTCTCAACTTCTTTCTCATCTTTGGATGATCTTCTTACTTCTACTTCTTCTTTGGATGGTTTCTTAACTTCTTTCTCTTCTTTGGATGGTTTCTTGACTTCTTTCTCATCCTTAGATAGTTTCTTAACTTCTGCCTCTTCTTTGGATGGTTTCTTTACTTCTCTCTCATCCTTAGATAGTTTCTTAACTTCTGCCTCTTCTTTTGATGTTTTCTTTACATCTTTCTCTTTCTTAGATGGTTTCGTTCCTTCTTTCGTTTCCTTAGATTGTTTCATGAATTTTTCCTCTTCTTTAGAAGGCTTTTTGACTTCTCTCTCTCCTTTGGATGGTTTCTTTACTTCTTTCACCTCCTTAGATGGTTTCTTCAATTCTGCCTCTTCTTTGGATGTTTTCTTTACATCTTTCTTTTCATTAGACGGCTTCTTGATTTCTTTCATTTCCTTAGATTGTTTTTTAACTTCTTTCTCTTCTTTAGATGGTTTGTTGACTTCTTTCTCTTCCTTAGATGGTTTCTTTAATTTTGCCTCTGCTTTAGAAGGCTTCTTTACTTCTCTCTCTTCTTTGGATGGTATCGTGACTTCTGCCTCTTCTTTTGATGTTTTCTTTACATCTTTCTCTTTCTTAGATGGTTTCGTTCCTTCTTTCATTTCCTTAGATCGTTTCATGAATTTTTCCTCTTCTTTAGAAGGCTTTTTGACTTCTCTCTCTTCTTTGGACGGTTTCTTTACATCTTTCTTTTCATTAGACGGCTTCTTGACTTCTTTCATTTCCTTAGATTGTTTTTTAACTTCTTTCTCTTCTTTAGATGGTTTCTTGACTTCTCTCTCTTCTTTGGACGGTTTCTTTACTTCTTTCTCTTTCTTAGATGGTTTCTTCAATTCTGCCTCTTCTTTTGATGTTTTCTTTACATCTATCTTTTCATTAGATGGCTTCTTGACTTCTTTCGTTTCCTTAGATTGTTTTTTAACTTCTTTCTCTTCTTTGGATGGTTTCTTGACTTCTTTCTCATCCTTAGATAGTTTCTTTACTTCTGCCTCTTCTTTTGATGTTGTCTTTACTTCTTTCACCTCCTTAGATGGTTTCTTCAATTCTGCCTCTTCCTTGGATGTTTTCTGTACATCTTTCTCTTTCTTAGATTGTTTCGTTCCTTCTTTCGTTTCCTTGGATGGTTTCTTGAATTTTTCCTCTTCTTTAGAAGGCTTTTTGACTTCTCTCTCTTCTTTGGATTGTTTCTTGACTTCTTTCTCTGCTTTAGATAGTTTCTTAACTTCTGCCTCTTCTTTGGACGGTTTCTTTACTTCTTTCACCTCCTTAGATGGTTTCTTAAATTCTGCCTCTTCTTTGGATGTTTTCTTTACATCTTTCTTTTCTTTAGATGGCTTCTTGACTTCTTTCTGTTCTTTGGATCGTTTCTTTACTTCTTTCTCTTCCTTGGATGGTTTCTTGAATTTTTCCTCTTCTTTAGAAGGCTTCTTAACTTCTCTCTCTTCTTTTGATGGTTTCTTGACTTTTGCCTCTTCTTTAGAAGGCTTCTTAACTTCTTTCTTTTCATTAGGTGGTTTCATGACTTCTTTCATTTCCTTAGATTGTTTTTTAACTTCTTTCTCTTCTTTAGATGGTTTCTTGACTTCTCTCTCTTCTTTTGATGTTTTCTTGACTTTTGCCTCTTCTTTGTATGGTTTCTTAACTTCTTTCTTTTCATTAGGTGGTTTCATGACTTCTTTCATTTCCTTAGATTGTTTTTTAACTTCTTTCTCTTCTTTAGATGGCTTCTTGACCTCTTTCTTTTTAAATGGCTTCTTGACATCCTTATATTCTTTAGTAGGTATCTTGTCTTCTTTCTCTTCCTTGTATGGCTTCTTAACTTCTTTTTCTTCTTGAGATGGTTCCTTCATTTCTTTCTCTTCCTTAGGTAATGTCTTATGTTCTTTTATCTCTTTAGATGGCTGCTTTACTTCTTTCTCCTCCATAGATGGTTTCTTTTTGCTTTTCACTTCTTTAGATGGCTTCTTTACATCTTTGGTTGATTTCTTGACTTCAGTCTCTTTCACAAGTGGTTGCTTTACTTCATCATCTGAAAACAATTAGTTTTAAAATCATGTAATTAAAAAAAAAATATCCCAATACAATTATTATTGAGTGCTAATAGTGCTCTAGGTGGTTTATACACCCTTGACAAACCAAGGTTTGTAATTATGGCTATATTTCAATCACATTTTGTAAGCTTTACTTACAGTAACAGTTTTATTCTAATCATTGTCCCTTTACAAGCACAGCATTTTGTACGTTGTCCTTCATGTGTAATTATTACCTTTGACCTTCTGTGGCTTCTTGTCAAGCGGTACAGCTGCTATCTCTTCTTCCTTTAATTTTACCTCAATAGTGTCCTCGATTGTGTCCTCCTCCTCTTTCCCCACTTCCTTTTCAGTTTCTGTGGCTTTGAGGTCTGTAAATAACAGCATGTGTTCAGAGGAAAAACTATACAATACAGTAAAATATGCATCAATATATATACATGTGTGTGTGAAGAAATACAAATAAATACCTTGATCACTCGTAAGCATGCTCGACATGTAAGCCAACAACATATCTTTCTTGTCTGTGAACTCCAACAAGGCATCTTCAACAACTTTCATGGGGTCAATGGACACTTCAGGCATGATCCCTGAAACAGCATCACACCAAAGCATCAGCTGCACAACATAAGACTAAAACATTCATCTGCATATTATTACATTTCTCTTCCACCTCCATGCTTAATCATATTATTGTTTCTCTTTAATACACAATGCATTACAATATACTGCACATGGAACAGAGCTGATATATTCTGACATGTTTAGAAAGACCTTTACCGCTGGTCAGCGTTGTGGAGCTGTAGTTCATAAAGACGCTTATCTGTTCTTTAGTGGCTTCTACTGCTCTGCTCAGAACTGCTGTTGGGCTGAACCCCACAGCTTTCTGGATTTCTGTTAACAAAAAAGTCAAAGTGAAAACAGGCAGCAGCAGATAATACATGGAAGAAGTATTCAGCCTGTTATGGTACTTCATGAAAGTATGTATAGGTATTACCAGTAATATTGGGTTAAAGCATTAAAAATAAATGTACTCAATGTACAGAAAAATAGATTATGTCAGTGTTTAATTATTCCATATGTTGTTTTTGGATTACTGATGCATCCATGTTGCTTTTAAATGACATTTAAAATGTGCATAATAAACTCATTTTTCTGGGTAATGTCTGTAGTTAGAACAAATACTACATAGATGAGGTAAAGGATAAAAACCGTGACAGTTACTGCACCTTGTATTGTCTCCAATATTACATCCACGACTGCACAGAGTACATCCTGGATGGATCCTGCCATTCCACTCACAAAGTCATTCGCAGCACTGAAGGCCTTCCTGCCGACTACCACGGGATCAATGAAGCTCACTTCAGTGATTCCTGAGGAGAGCAGTGCGCACCCACCCACACATACAGACACATGAAAAGACCGTCGGCCGTTTAAAAGTGCCATTAAGTAAAACCTGTTGATTTAGTAATGAATCTAAAGATGCAATAATACAGACAGAATCATATTTAGCATTATAAAGGTTAAAATATAAAGCCGGAACCTGTTATTGTGTCCATGACTTTGTCTATGATGACACAGAGCACATCCTGGATGGAGCCCACTATTCCACTCACAGTGTCGTTGGTCACACTGAAGATACGTCTGCCAACGGCCACGGGGTCCATGAAGCTAACATCAGTGGTTCCTTTGGAAGACAGACAGAATGATGAGCATAAAGGACAAAAGTGCTAAGCGTGTAACGCGCTGTGTTAAATAGAGGCCATGAGTTTAATCACCTTTCACCACATCCAGAACCGTGCCCACAATGGCACACAGCGCATCCCGGATGTTGCCCGCCACTCCGTTTATGAAGTCATTCATCACACTGAAGGCACGTCTGCCTGTGACCACTGGGTCGAGAAAAGGTCAAACAAAACACACACATTAATGCTTCCTTTAACTGCATGAATCAATCGTCTTGACTCATTTTATTTGGATTACTTTTGTGTTTATTTGGATGCAAATGAAGGAGAAATGCAGTCAGAAACTAGAAACGTTTACTGCAATGTTAATGAAAATGTTAAAGTTATCCAGAATCCAGGATCTCTTCTGGAACATCACCAAAATGGAATAATCTGTTCCTGGTAGCATTCCCAATCTTTCCTGACGATTTCATCAAGATCTGTCCGTCACTTTTTGAGTTATCTTGCTAACAGACAGATAAACGCCAGCAAAAACATAACCTCTTTGACAGAGGTAACAAAAATGAAATCATGGAGTACATACCAATATTTATGTTCGATATAGTTCCCAGAACTGAATCCGCAGTAGCACAAAGTGTGTCCCTGAAGGAGCCAAGGACTCCACACATGAACTCATTAGTTGAGTGGAAAGCTCTTCTGCCGATGGTCACGGGGTCAACGTAGCTGAGGTAGAAGTTCCCTGAGTTTTCCATGAGGCGCAGAGTTATTGTGAGGTACGACACAGGAATGCTGAACATGCAGACACCTTTCTCTCCTGGTTGATTGCCGTCTTACCTTCCTCATCTGAAAAGTAGTGAACAAATCCATCTTTTGCCTCCGCTATTTCTTCGGCAGCGTAAGTGGCAGCAGACATGGGATCGCTTAAATCAGGCGCGCATTCTAGTGGCACAGAAATAAGAGTCACTTATTGTGCTGCTTATTTCAACAGTACTAAAATCATGCGGCATGTCCTTCTTTTGTTAACCTTGGATCTTATGAAGCAGACTGGATACTTCGTCAACGGCGTCGTTGACGGCTTGAACAGGGTCCGTCATGATCTGCTGAATGTCTGGGAGTTACAGCGGACATGAAGGGGATCACGCGTCACGATAGAAGATCAGAAACAAATCACTTGTGAACGTTTGGGACCCACCAGGAACCGTCTTGTGCTCCACAAAGTCAAACATCACTACTCCCACGACCACCCAGGACAGGAGAGCAGCCAGAGCAATCAGCAGCTCCGCGGACATCTTCAGCTTCCCAAGGAGCCCCAGACCTTTGGCCCTGACGGATCCTGCCCGTGCTGCCACTCCATTGGCCCCATCGGCTGTGGAGGAAGATTAAATATGCTCAAATATGCTCAAATATGCTCCAACAAGTGTTGGAGCATATTGACCCCGGGGGAAAAAAGGTTGCTACCTTGGTGGCGGCGAATGGGGATCCAAATGATTAAAGAAATGCAAATATGCAGGGGGAAAGTCTTTAAACAGCATTAAAAACCGTATCCTTACTAGCATCAACAATCTGTTAGAGACATCGTCAAACAGTCCGCGGTGCATGCTTGACTCATGAGTCACTTCCTCATTTACAAATACTGGATTAAACTCAAAACAGTCTCCTCCTCCTAAACTAAATGCACAGTAAAGCTCCTTTTGCCCACTCAAGCATTCATTTTAAATTCTGACTCAACCAAAAATAAGGCTTGCTTGATGAGAAGAACTTGTTGAGGCCAGTCACAGACTTATTTTTACAAGCTGATGGAAAGCCGAGGCCGGCCTCAGCAGCAGGACTGTCCGTCACAGCAGAGACTCTGGCTACAGGACATCCTGTATTTATAGCAGCCAGCTTTCAACACGTCTTCCCACGATGACTCCTGCCATTACAGCAACTTCTTTGTTAGATATCACCTGGGCTGTCTGTGCCGCTGCAAGCCATAACAGTCCTACCTTCAGCCATGGCGGCAGAGAGACAGTTTCAAGTATTATCCCTGGAGATGGGGGCAAAGCCTCCTCATGCAGAAGCGATGGAAAAAAACCCACGATAGGAATCAAAGGGAGGAATCCAATCAGCTGATAAAAAAAAAAGTCCCAGTTGTTGAATTATCCCATTTCAATGCGCCGATTGCAGTCTTGTTCGATGAACCATGTAGTCCGCAGCTTGAAAAGAACAGATTCTTTTTTTAAAAGGAAGGAAATGGAGAATCAAACATGAAAGTTTCTCAAGATGTTGGGGAATTTGGTGCTGCCGACGGGGCAGCATTGATGAGGGCGGTCTGGCAATGGTGGGGCAAAGCAAAGCGAGACAAGACAAGGAAAGAACCGAGCTAAGCACAGGGCTGGGTAGGGTGAGGGGGTGACATGTCACAGCACAGCATGGGGGGCTTCAAGGTAACTTTACCCCGCAGAAGGTCTTGGTTATTCTTAGCTGGAGCTCTGCACACCAGCCGCTCTGCCGGGCCTTTTTTGGCGTTTGAAGGGGTGTGTGTCCTATCAGTTGGTGGGATGATCTGCTCACTAACCCGGAATATATCAGCGCTTCTTGATGAGGAATAACAATAATACCGCTGGAAACTGTAAAACGATTCAATGCCCGGCAACAGCAAACATTACTCTCACATTCATGACTTTCATCAAATGTCACAATAATGCCATGCTAATCCAGCCTGTCGCCGCTCAGAAGCTCTTCAAAGTCATTGGGATCCCTCTGGGGACCAAGAATGTTCTTAAAATATTTATAGCGTTACAGGTGCTGGGTTACGTCAGCGGAGGAAAGCCATCCCCTCAAGTCGCGGGAGATTGTACATGGATTTAAATTGATATAGATGCATAATTCTCATACTATATAATTTTATTTCATTTTTTTTTTGTAGAAAAGAAATGTTTGAGTGAAAACGAGAAAAAGAGTGAAGTAACTGCAAAACTCAGTAAGAGTAAATGTTAAAAATCCTCTTTCTGACCAGGGATGCTTTCAGGAAATGAATCTGAAATTCAATCTTCCTTGCAGGATGAATTCATTCTACATCTGGCAAAAATAGAATTAAAAGCCTAAGCACCTACTTGCAATTCTTCTTCTGACCGTCGTGCCTCATTTGCACGAAGACCAAACATGCACTCACTGTGGCGTGAAAATATCTGGTGGTTCGTCCACGGCTGTCCACCGCAGAACTCTCAATGTCTGCCTCGTGCAGTGGACTGACGGCGATGATGATCAAGGTTGAAGGCTGTTGAAAATATTTCAGAGTCATCTACTGCTTGAAAATTACATTTAATTCAAAAGTCTAAAGCTGAAACTGACTGAGAACTTTTATTTTGCATTTGTTTGCGTTAGGAATCAGAATAATTCAGCAGTTGTTTCCATTTTCAGTAAAGAAAACAACAAAAGCGCCCTTAGCATGATTGTACGCTCAGCAGTGAAGAGACACAAAGGAATCGGAATCAGATCTTAGTGGCAAAGACAACTCATTATTCCCATCGACCCTTTTGAAAATGATAAATATAAAGATAGACAGAGGTCCCCACCCTACATGACTGTGTCAAATTCCATAAACATCAGTCAATAATCAAGATATTGTGGAACACATTTTTGAAGCTCCGTTTACTGCAACATTAATCACGATCCCAGTCTGGTTGGACTGGTTCGAGTGATTTTTACCCAGAGAACCAAGCTCATAAACACGCAGGAGTGTCTCTTTATGCTTAGATGATTGATTCATGCAGGTCATGATTCTTCTGCCGTGTTTCTGGGGGGTAAACATATTCAACTAAAGCAGACAGAAGCCGGAACACAACGGTCGATTTAAGGATCAGGGGATGATTCATGGTTTAGGAATAAATGGATTATTCTTAAAAGCAAACTAATATTACAGTTATGTTCATGTAAATACACAATGTGGTGATGGCAAGATTGTTTATTTCAAAACCAGTTGTGCACAAGTGACAGACAGACAATAAATAATGTAGAGACCAAACTAGCTTTCTGTATATCTACAAATCAAAGCGATTTGAAATGGAAGTTTTTGCTAATTTTTAGACACACTGAAATAGCAGTGAAGTCTTCCATCCCAGTCTTAGCCTGAGATGGAATTTCTCACCCAGGGAGAATTTTGACACTTCAGGATGATAAAAATGTCACGTTTTATCAGCATTAAACTGATAAATGCTGAGAATTAAAAAAAAAAAAATTAAACATGTTTGGTCTCGTTAAAAAAAATATGTTAGATACACATTTTGAAAGGGCAAACGCACACTTCACTTCCTGCCATGTGAGTGGCAGGTTGTATGTTTGGCAGCTGAAGCAAAGAGACAAAACGCCTTACACAGCCTAATGCCATACAATAATTCAACGCACACTTTAAAATATCGCCAGTATAATAAGCAGTCAGCCGAACGGTGGTTACAGTTGGAGAGAATGTCATCTTCCTTGTCAACTACAAGAAGCAGGAACTAAAAGTTACTTTAGGCCTATCAATAAATCATTGGCTGAAGCTAAAATGGGATGAATGCACTTACAATTAGTGCAGATGGCGTACAAGTCTGAATGTAAGAGTCCATGATGCATGAAGTTAATGTGTAGAAAGCATGAAGGCATTCCATTACGTTATAAGAATATTACTAAACAAGAAAAGGCAAGAACAGGTGTTATAGTACATCTAAGTTCCTTGAGAAGAGGAGAGAAGCATTGTTATATTAACCTTGTAAAAAAAGGTAGGTAGACTTCCAGAAAAAAAAAGCTTTCCGAGATACTTCATCGTAAGATTTCGAACTATTACCATTCCTAAAATTATTGTCACAAGTCATCATCTGCTGTTAGCTTTGCGTGTTTTTCTATGATCTGCGAATCTGAAATAACCTTGGAGTAAAAAAAAAAATTCGCACATTTCCAAAATATCAAAAGTAATATAAAATGACCCCCCCCCCCCCAAAAAAAAGAAATAAATCAACAAGCAATTCATATTTACACTACATACAAATTAAACGATGCGACTCATTTCAGTCATGGATGGCAGTCGTTTTTAACTAAGCGGCCCCTCTTCCTCCAAAGCATCCTTTGATTTGAACGTCTGTACGCTGCCAGAGCTGCACGGTCCCTGCAGAATGAAGCTTGGAAGTCAAAGAGTACCGTAAATGAGTTCTTAAGAGTGACGCAGGATGAGGAAATAGGTGGGGTCTGACTCCCTCTGCAGGGCAGCCAGTAACATGACATGAAGGAAAAGGCAGCGCTGCTCAGAGATTATCTCCAGGCTGGTACTGTGGCTCTGTGGCAGTGAAGTAGTCCTCCAAAAAGGCCTGCAGGTACTCAAAGGTGGGCCTCTCCTCTGGGTCTTTCTTCCAGCACTGCACCATCAGCTCATGCAAGGATATGGGGCAGTCCTGTGGGCACGGCATCCGATATCCCCGCTCCACCTGCTCCAGCACCTCACGGTTGTTCATGCCTGGAAAGAGGAACACAGAGACTCAGGCAAAGGTGGACAAACACCCATTTGCACAATAGCAGCGCAACCATTACAGTCTCCTTTAAATTTGAATTCTGCTAACTTGAATACATTTGATCTACTTCAAACTTGGCGTGCGAGCTGCATCAATCAAACACAAGCAGTGGCCTACGGTCAAGAAGGGATGACCCTATCCATGGATGGACACACTCACCCGGATAGGGCACTCTGCCCTTGGTCACCAGCTCTGTCAGCAGGATGCCGAACGACCACACATCTGACTTGATGGTGAACTTCCCGTAGAGCGCCGCCTCAGGAGCCGTCCACTTTATCGGGAACTTTGCACCTAAAAGAAATTCAGATGCATGAATTTCTAATTTTCACAACGTAAAGCCACATTTGTGCCATTTCAAAGCAGTAAGTAGGGCGGGGGTCGTCTTTATTCGCGCAAGAATAAAGTTTTCAACTACAAATGGATGTCACACAAGGATTTGAAAACTGGTGCAACCCGGCCTCAAGGCCTCCCGCACCTTGTCTCGCTGTGTATTCGTTGTCTTCAATGAGCCTGGCCAGACCGAAGTCGGCGATTTTGCACACCAGACCTTCTCCAACAAGGATGTTGGCGGATCGCAGGTCTCTGTGGATGTAGTTCATCCTCTCAATATATGCCATGCCTGCTGCCACCTGGGAAATGAAGTTGATTTTTCCAATGACTATTGCATCCTTGAACAGTTTAATGATGAAATAAGAACGATTTGTTTATTTTTTTTTTCATCTCTGTTAATTATTTAAACCTGAGCTGCCATATCCACTAGGTTTGGCAGTTTGAGGGCTCGTCCTTCTCCGTCTTTCAGGAAGTCAAGCAAACTCCCTAAAAAAGAAAAACAGAAGAAGAAGAAATAAGATCTGTTGTCTCACTGGAACCGATGAGGCATCGCTTCTGGAATCCCTGCTCTTGTGTCAGATTTGTATTTGTTTGTTATTGCTGTGTGAGGATCTCTGCTGTATAAAAGTAAGACATACACAGAACTGTCAATGCCACTGCATAAATCATGAGCACGCTGTGTAGGTGGATGCACAGAAGCGTATGCAATATCCATAGTCTACCTTTGCACATGTACTCAGTGACAATATAGATGGGTTCTTCGGACACCACGGCGTAGAGCTGCACCAACTTGTCGTGTCGCAGCTTCTTCATGATCTGGGCCTCCTCCAGGAACGACTCGGGAGACATGGTCCCGGGCTTCAGAGTCTTCACCGCCACCTTGGTGGTACCGTTCCACGTCCCTGAGGTATTCGCCGTTAAAATGACAGAATGAAAGAGGAGAGGAAGAAAACGCAAGCATATTAACGTTTAAGCAGGAGCCATTTAGCGACGGTGCATCCGCTCGGCTGCTGCAAAAACACGCTGAGCGAAGTTGCACCAACGCACACGCTTGCATTTTTTGCTATTAGGTAGAAATAAATATAGTAAAGCCAGAATAATCCCATAACTCAAAAATAAAATATGAGTTAAAATTTCAAAGTGTACAACTGATAACTTTCTTTAACATTCATGGACCCTTAAGACTAAGATGGAAGTTTATTTATTGATGACAAACATCTCCCTGCATTCTGAACTCCTATGTTATTGAGGGGGGAAAAAAATGCTAAATAAAAACTTTATTTTAGCTTTTGTGACAAAAACAAGCTTCCATTTATGGACTTAATGCGAGACAATGTTTTTCTAAGGACTTGACGCATGTCTGCGGTACCGACGTGATCAGATCGCAGCAGATCAGACACACACAGAGAGTTTACACAACTAAATGTGGAAGGAAACACGCTTAATTGAAGTGAAGCTAAACTACAATAACTACAGGATGTGCCTGAGCAGCGTTTAGAAGAGACATGTCCAGCAGGAAAAATGCCAGATTCAACTCATGGGAGGTTCAGTCAAAAAGGACGATGACTCCATTCAGAGGTCTCTCCAGAATCGAAATTTCTAAATGAAATAATTGACGACGAATTCGCCTCGATTCGGCTCGGTCTCACTTTTGAATGATCCAACACATACAGCATGTTTCGCAACACGGCTCACAGCTGTCCATTTCCTCTTCCACGCCAAAAAGACGACGGCAGAGAGATACACACCCATCCAGACCTCTCCGAACTGGCCGTTGCCAAGGCGTTTGATGAGCTGCAGAGACTCCCTCGGGATCTCCCACACGTCTTTGGTTTTGACGGACAGGTCGGTCAGACGAGGCATGCCTTTGTGGCACGGCACGATGAGTCGACAGCACAGCCCTGCAGCCCTGGCTGGATCGAGCGTTGAGATGTTTAGATGAAGTAAGATAACACCAGAGGACACTGTTATATTCTGAAGAGGAAAATCAGCTCGATTTTAATCACGTCCCGAGCGTCTCACCAGAGTAGTGCTGTACGAGCTGCTGGAGTGTCTCAAACTGGGCCCTGGTGGTGATGTAGTAGCCGCCGCTGTCCAGCTTGCGAATCTTATAGTGTTTGACATGGTCTCCCTTGATTTCATCCCAGTCCTGAATGGATAGAGAGTAGGCCCCTGGAACGGACACAACAGAGCCATTGAAAGAAAAAGAGACAGATTCAGGCCGATTATAGCAAAACATCTGGTAAGGCTTAGAAATCGCAGAACACGTGGGGAGTACATGATGATGCACACGCAGTGCAAATACTCATAGCAATGAACATGGAGCGTGACCTCAATCAGAGTTTATAGCTGCGCTCTCCGTCCACGTTGCACGTTTTTCAGTAAGTAAATGGCTTTTACAAACGACAAAGCACATTTCAGCAGGATGATCCTGCATATTTGCTTATTCACGCATGTATTTCCTCCATACTCCAAGTCATTCACCATGGCAGTTTGTTGGATGTCCGAGTACCTTTGGTAGTTTCACTCTCGCGGATGAGGAAAGTGCCTCTGGCGCTTCCGTTGGAGAGCAGCTGCCTCTCTGCATCCTTTCGGCCTAGTTTACCAAAATACCAGCTGTAAAAAATAATAAGAAAACAACCCCACAAGGAATCAAAGTTATGATAGTATACGTCATCTAAATAAAACCATGAGGAGTATTTCGGCCTCGCTGCTACGTCGGAGAGGAGCGACCTCAGATGTGTGTGTGACGTGCTGATTAAGCTGCTGTGCATCGGGGAATGTGTGTGAGCTCATAAAAGTGTTTTACTACTCACTCCTCGGCTTGGATGGAGTCTACTGGAGCAACATAATTGCTGGGAATGTAACCGGTTCCACCTGTAGTGAGAGATCGAGCCTCCCACCAGTCTCCCTCACTGGGGAGAGAATGATAAAGAGAGAGGAAGAATGAAGGCAGGATGGAATAATAAGAGAGGGCGATCAGCTCTGATATGTGATGCAGTCACAAATAGACACTAAACATTACGATAACCCGGATCAGGACTAGCGGAGAGAGGCCCATGTGCCTTTAGCAGCGTCTGCCTCCCATACTTACGTGCTGTTAAGGATCTGGAACCTCTCCCCCTTCCGGAAGCTGAGGTCGTCCTCGGTCCGGGCTTCATAGTCGTAAAGAGCCACAAACAGAGTCACCCCTGCAGGACGAGGATAAAACACCGCCGTTACAATTAGAGGAGGCAGAGTGCATGGATGAAAGGTTTTATTTGCTTCTATTATAATATGCAGTGGGTTGTATTGTTGCCCTGCTAGCAACATTTGTGTCGATCCATTTAAGAGGATTTCTTTTTGCGTAATCCTGCAAGTGAGCCAACCAACCGACCAGCATTGAATTCATAACTGGATGTAGAGTCCTCTGGGGACGGTGAGGCTGATCTGGACCTGCCCTGGAGTCCTGGCATCTCTTAATGGGGCTGAAACTGTAGAATGATTTCATTTTCTGATATGATCTCATTCGTCCCGGGAAAATCCTTAAAACACAATTCGCTGAATTTTACCGAACGGACCTCACAAAGACCGGAGGGGCCTGACGAGGCCTCCGCTCCGTCCTCGCTGAATCCTTCACTGTCTCTCAAACACAAACGTTGTGCAGCGCTGTCCTCCTCGGGTCAGTCCTTATTCATACAAGCTGACTAGTGTTCACTTGGACATTCGTGTTCTTTTAACTGGCCTCTCTTTAATTTGAAACTTGTCGAGAGACAGAATTACAATGTTCTAGTGTCGCTCTGCTCTAAGAGAACACGTTGACATTTTGGCATTTAGAAAAGGAAGGCTCTTTCTTCATACTTCTGGACCTGACGCTTTGCTAAACTGACCCGCATGCATACGTGCTGTTGCAAGTAAAAGGTACTTTAGACAGGAGCGCGGTATTGTAGCAAAAAAACATATTTGCCGTTACCCGTTCCCCCCCGAGACCGAAGCGTCCCAGACTGCGAGGACGTGTGGATTCCTCCAAACACGGTGACCCCCTGTGTGGCGCCGCTGTGGAAGTTGTTGTAGTTGGGGATGGTGGTGACCCCAAAGCCGGGGTAGTGCTGTGGCGTGGGGTCGGACCCATAGCGATACCCCGAGTTGTGAGACAGGCTGGCATCCCGATCGTCCGTGAGTTTTGCTGCTTCTTTATCCTTACATTGGACACAACCCATTCTCTACTTTCTGCAGGTGGAAAGAGACGGAGACGGAATTAGTAAATGGGTGAAGTAAAAGTCGACTCCGTTGGGGGAAACCGTGAGTCGATGCTCCATTAGTTCAACGCTCCCTCTGCGGGCTAGAATCTTATGAAAAGTCTTTCAATTAGGCTGAGATTAAACCCGACGCTTGAAACGCCGCTGCTGATCATGCAGAGGAGAACAACAGGACGGGGCTGAAGCCCGAGGATAATACGAGGACCGTGGCGAGCGTGTTCAAACGTCGATGTTGATGTGAAATACTTCATGCCCAGGACTTGCAGCGAAACAATTCATTATGGTTTTACGTGCAGCATTTACTGCAATGAATGAGGCAATCTGCCCATTAAAATGACTCTTATCTCTAAAGGCCCAGTTAAACTAATGCACGTTTCAGCTCACAGCGCTGGAATCTCATGAAGCAGACGCAGCGAGGAAGACGCCGCTGACAGCACTGATGTCTTTCATCAGCTTCAGCAACCAGCTGACTTTGGAGGCGGCTAATTGGAAACACACTTGTTTACAGTGGCAGAGGGTCGAGAGCGGTGGCGTAGGGGTCAGATGGCAGCGCCGCCGCAGAGGAATATGGAAACTATTGCATTCAGATCCACGTTAGGAGCACAGATGCATCCTATTTCAAATGTTTCTGCAAGTGACAGAGACAATAAAGAGCAGAGTTCTAGAAAGAATAAACAAATGTTGTTCTTGTTTTGGCTCCATGAGGGGGGGGGGGGGGGCATATAACATATAAATCATTGTAACATTTTGCATTTGACTTGCAAACTCTTTAACCCAAAAGGTTAACCCTAATACAATTGCAAACCTCTTCGTAACGCGATCATTTTGCAATTCGACGCACATGAAACTCCGCGATGCGTTCGCAGGCCGGACAACCTCGTCTTTATGGCTGCCATTCTCCAAATAGTTACGATATTTGCTTGTGTATCAGACAACTAAGTTCATTCAGCGAACCAACAACAAGACAATGACCACTTTTCACTCTCCGACAAGATCACCAGCACAATGAAATTCACTGTTAAGGCTTTCAAAGCATTCTTCTTCTAGTGAATGAAGTAGTTGTAAATCCCACAGCTGAGCTTCATACAGTATGCACGTGTGGGTTTAAGCCTAACAGTCACAATGTTCACGGTTGAGTATATGCTGAGTCATGTTGTTAAATCACTGAGGTCATTGTAAATTAGATTTGTACCTATAGTAGATGAATATTTTCCAAATGGGAGAAAAGGGGTGAAATAGGAAAACGTTGTCTACTCCGGATCAGATTCTTGCTTCTTCTGCCTGTCAGTCTGTACTGAGGGTTTAACGGTTCTTTCCAAATCTTGTGCCAGTGGAGGGCAATGTAAGAATCCACTGGAAATAATGATGTGGTGGGTCCACAGTGTATGGAGGGTAGGCAGCTTTTGGTGGAAGGGTAAATGATGCAGAAGCCACATGGAGCGCGAGGGCGGTACGTTGAGCTGCAAGAATTAGATGGTTCATCAATTAGCGCAAGGCCAAACTGGAACGCCAGTCAATTGCACGAAAATCATTGCCAAGGTCCAAACAGTCCCATTTAATGCAATAAAGCCTCATCCATAATCAAACTCGTGGGTTTTTAACAGAAAACCATAAATACTGGTGGATCTGGACAGAAAGAAAATGTGCAGAGTGAGAATCTCTCTCCATTTACTGTTACTAACTCAAAACAAGACATGAAAACATCGACAAGGACCTTTGGGATGCAGCGACTGACAATATATGAGCAATATGATTGTGGATTAATCTACCTTATTCGCTTGATCGCTCAAATAAGAATTAGCTTCAGTCCTCATGTCTTGAATCATCTGCAGGTTATTTTTGAAAACGGGCAATTATTGTGCAGCCGCTTGTGCAACGCAGCAATTAAATCCGGCGTCGTACCAAGTCAAGGGGAATCCTGAGAATCACACGAACATAGAAAAGACTCGCAATTTTATCAACTGGTTTATCCCTTCGGTCATCTGCTGTACGGCACTGGCTCGAAACAGCATAGAAAATGAGCCTCGCAAAATACATTCACTACTTTAAAGTAAATGAAGACAACATGAAACTAACCTAACCTAAAAATAGCAGCAGAAAAACCACGTACCATCCGTACAATTAGCTGAATTGCTGGATTTGAAGACTACAGTATATAAAAAGGAGTTGACAGACGTTACTACTCCAGTCCCGACACATGCCCGTCACCAAGCAGCTCCTTGTGATTACAGGATCAAAGCATCAATACGCAGATTACATCACGTTAAGACAAAGAAAAGCAGCTGAACGTCACATCTGAGGATCCGGACCCGTCGAGTATCTGGAAACTTGGTTGGCAACTTGACAAAATGAATGAAAACTTGATTAGACGTACGGCTACGGCTGTGGGTGGAAACTTAATATTATATAAATAACAAACAAACAAACATTTAACAGACGAGAGTAGATGCTTCACCTCCGTGATGACATAATCTTAGATAGACCTGATAAATGCCCGTCTGTCTCTATGGATACGGGGGGGTCCATGAAACACTAATGCGACTCCTTTCACTCACATTTGATGCGATTCGTTGTGCATCCATTCACGGACCAATGGCAGGCTGCGGCTACTCGTGGCTTCAGGGTGCCGAGTGCAAAATTGACACTCAGCATCAACTTACTTGGATGAAAGTGGCTCCGCACCTCTGGTGGCTGGAGCCTCTTCGCCTCCATGATGGGGAGCTACACCTCCGCCCGCATCTGCTAACCCGGCGAGGTCAGCTTTTAAAACAAGCACGTCTGTCATTTTTTTTATTTGAAAGCAATACAACCATTATTCTGGGGGGGGGGGGGGGGGGGGGGTGAATCAATGGAGGTCGTCTGCAGGCTGTGGTGGCGTGGCCTCAATGGTCAGTTCTGGCTCTGCAGCGCATCCATCCATCCATCCATCCATCCATGCATCCATCCATCCATCCCTGCTGCTGCTGCTGCTGCAACAGACTCAGCAAAACATGATCCCCGATCCACAACGGCGCCTGTTTGCTCACTTCTGGAGGCCAGGTCATCTTTAGAACGCACACACCTCCACCCGGAGCATGACTCGGGTGACCCGGAATGTGACATGCATCACCTCCTCTCTCTCTCTCTCTCTCTCTCTCCTGAGCTGACTCCATCTCCACAGCGCAAAATAAGGGACGAGTCGGGTGCACCGATGGAAATTCAACACAGAGAGGGGGGGGGGGGGGGGGGGGCGCGTTCTTACCACAGAGAAGACCAGATTAATCCATCGGTTTCCAGGAGGCGTTTCCGTCGGGGGGGGGGGGGGGTCACTGATATTTTTCTACTCCCCGGGTTTGTTTCTTCCTCGCATTGAGAGAAGGCAGCGGAGGGAAACTCGTCCCAGAGACAGCAGCTCCTGCCGCCGCCGTGCTCGCAGAAGATGACGACGGCAGCCAGCCGTCAATTCAACAACAACAACACCGGAAGTGTTTGGATAATCTCACCAGAATAAA
The DNA here is from genome assembly GCF_040956055.1 of Brachionichthys hirsutus. Taxonomy (NCBI): domain Eukaryota; kingdom Metazoa; phylum Chordata; class Actinopteri; order Lophiiformes; family Brachionichthyidae; genus Brachionichthys; species Brachionichthys hirsutus. The sequence goes on along the minus strand of NC_090914.1, from coordinate 8,476,857 downwards.
CGCTGCCTGAACAGGAACGCGCCCGTGCGCCTTTTAGTTAGGAATAAGAACAAAGAAAAAAGCAATTCAATATGTCAAACTGTTTATAGGACACTTATGCTCTACTGAATTTATTCTTATTAATATTGTTACAGACGCTCATTGCATTATTTATCGATAGGCTGTATGTCTCGTGCTTTTATTTTGACTAATATTTCCGGTATTTCTGCGCGCGTCTTTACGCAGCAGTGATTGCGCGCAGCTGATGCGGACGCACGCCGACCAACAGCTGTCATTGACAAGGGTTCGGTCCAATCAGAGGACGTTATTTGTTAATGGACACCGCCTCCTCGTGCGTGTCCTGAAGAACAAGGCAAGGTTAGTATTTCAAAGCCCTGCTTACGTGCATGTTTTTACATTTATATTATTTGTTGCATTTATTTAAGCCTCAGATATACAAATACATATATTGAAGATTTAAAGTTTCCTCCAACAAAGTTTGTGTTATGTTTTGTGTTTCACTTTAAATCAATAAATTGTTTTAACTCTACTATTAATGATCCAACCGGCCCCAAACTTCACAAATCAGATTGCAGTCCCTCCCTAAAGACAACTTAAAATTAATTTACCATCAAGCTGCATACTCATATGAAGAAGAGTTAGAAAAGGTATGTGATTGTTCACACTTCTTTGTTTGGGACAGTGAAAAACTATATAATAGAAGTTCAATGGAAACTTTTGGACCCGTTTAATACTCTATGTGTTCTGCTTTTAATCTGGCGAGGTGCTGACTCACAAACACCACCTTCTGACAAGGGGTTCTTTACATGTGACATTTTAATCTCTGGGTGTCTGGTGTTTGCAAAGTGTTCCTGAAACCCAGTTTACACATTCGTGAGGGGCTTTCCATAATAATGGGAGCTTTGCATGTAATCAGAATATCACAACAATGAGCGTGGCCTCGTTAGCCTGATGAAGAGACGGTCGGTGAAAGAAGTCACCCTAATCCCCAAACTGTTGTCTGAGCTGCTTGGTGTTTCTTATTTTTTTTTAAATGCATGCTCATCCCGCTTCTCTAAAACAAGTAGTCATGGTCGCTTTATGCGCACGACTTGCAGCCTCTTCATAAGAGCCATTTAAAACTGGTAACCATAGCGATGTGGGTCATGCAGTGATTGCAGAGAGAGAGAGAGAGGACCATGAACTCTCATTATATCTGGGTCACTGAGATGCTCCAGCTGCAGCATGCAGACAAGATGTTATTATGCAAGAGGAGTCGGACTTACAGCTACAGGGGTCGTCCAAATCATTCTGTTCTTTTGATCCTTGTATCTCTAAAGGTTGTGATAAACGACTCCTTCAACCATTTTGTTTTTGGTACATTAACAAATGTGTTTTGCTGCACATTAGGTTAAAAGCGCTGCAATATGCAGGCCGGGCAACGGACCAAAATGCTGTAAAAGAAACAACTTTATCGTTCTTCTGTATTTAGACATTTAGAAGTTGCCAGCCTGTTTGCTAGAATTAAAAAAAAACACAATTTAACATTAAACCACATCAATTGGGCATCTTGGCTTTATTGTAGAGAAACTGTTGATCAGTTTCTGGTTTAAACTCTTTAATCTCCTTTAATGCGCCCTTCAGATGCGGGCCCGTTCATACTTATTGCTGCGCTGCCTTTGCCACATTAGTCCGGTTTTTAAGTGGATTTGAGGAGAAGTTCTTGGCCATGTTGTTGTCTCTATTGTCCACGCGTCACCGTTTCCCCCTCCACCAATCCCACGGACCTGTGATTGGTGGAGACGCAGCGGCTGTGTCGTCACGGCCCACGCGTCCATTCATCAGCCGACTCGGGCGTTGTACTCCGCATCTCATTTGCGGTGGGGCCAAATTTTCTGCGTTTACAAACTCTGCTTGAGAATAATTTTTTTGGGGGGAAGATTTCGTGTCTTTTTCGTCTCGGCCTTAAATATATATATATATTTTTTTGGCAAACATTAAATTGCGGCCATTTCGGTTTCGGGTTGATTCCTCGGCTTCGTTCGGAGAAGGAGGTGTCGGCTTGAATTTTTGAGAAGCTTTGCGGTCTTTGTTCGATTATTTGATCGGCTGGGATCCTTTGTTGCGCCAAAAAAAAAAAAGCATGGGAGCGCATATCTCCAAAACCGCTGGAAACGGCGACGCCGGAGTGGAGAAGCCCGCAGAAGGCGCAGCTGTTGCGGCTAAAACAAACGGACAGGTAGATAACATCCAAATTACTCAACTCTTAAATGATCGA